>NW_015171506.1:750952-788736 GCF_001447785.1 Gekko japonicus | reverse complement strand
TTTAATGACATACAGTCCATTTTAGATTCTCCCCTTTGTTGACTCTATCCTTTTGCAGATGTTTTTCAGTTAGAACTGCTATGCAACATAGTCCTAATTGACTATTGTTGTTAGCCAGCAGGGGGTGCCCATTTTCTAGTGGAAGAGTCTATAATAGAGTCAGGTCACATGGCCTGATCAGCTGAATTCCCACTTCCTGAAGAAGGCTTAGATTTCATTCTGCTTTCTTCAACACCATCTTTAAGGATGTTTATTCTTTTGTAAAATTGCCAAAGGTTTCTAAAGTCCGCAGTATCGCCCAGAAATCCCTCGACAGCTCTTCATTATAGTCCATTTACGCTTAAAGCTCTGTCCCCCCCCCCCTTAACCTCCACCCCCGCAGATTTGTGCTACCAGAATTATTGGTGGACTTTAATTGGCTAGACTGGAGGCCCATCTTATAGAATAATAATAAACAAATACAGAAGTATTTAGGAAACAACATCTGGCCTTTATATGTATTTAACATCTTATGTAAAAAAATTTTTTGAATGTATGTCAAATTTGTAATTGGAATTGTGACCACTGAGGAAGGCCCTTTGAGGGGCCGAAACGCGTTTGGTTCAGTTGCACAGCACTAACCCATCTATGTATGAATGTTGAGAAGTTTTTTATGTCTGAATGGTATATTTTTGATGAATCTAAGTTTTAAAATGTGTACACCTGAATAAATTTTGTATTTTCATAATATTTAGTGTCAGCTTAACCCTTGTGGATCCATAGCAACTTTTTGGGTTGAGTTTTCTCCCCCCCCTTTTTTCCCTTCCCCCTTCCCTTCCTTTTTGTTAGGATGAGGAAGGGAAACAGCAGCAAAGAACGTTGGGCAATCTAAGTTGCTACAGGCATTTGTATCAGAAGCAGGAGTCCTGTAGATATTTTAGTTCTAGGTAAGAAGGGCTTAATAGTCAGCACCTTGAATTCAAACCAGAGCAAATATGCTCATGGCAGCCAGCATCAGTCAATAAGCAAGCAGCCACATTTTGTATCAATCTTCCCTAGAACATTAGCCCTACCAACTAGCAGCATCATTTTTGCTTTGGATTTCAGTTCCGCTTGTTCACCCCCATCCATTTATTATATTAGACTTGTACAACACCCTCCTCACAAGCTGAACTGAACTCTGCTTCCAGGTCCACATACTAGTTTAGGACAGAGACACTTGTTTCTGAATACTCAGAGAAATACAGGGTAGGGTTTCATCAGCACACAAACAAGCTTTGGATGATCTCTGTTAAAGGCTGCATATAAGTGTTAAATAGAATGGATGGGACCCATTTGGGGGTTCTAATTTTAGCCATAAAGCTGTGGTTTCTTAGGGCTCTGGTAACATATGTCCTGAGTATTTTGTTCGGTTGTTAGAATTTTCTCTTTCTCTAAAAGAAACTGTCAGCTATTTTGTAGGAAGATGTTGCTCTTTCCTCCCCCATGAATTGTCCTTGGGCTCTAGCAATGTTATTGCCTCCCCCCCCCTTCTTACAGAAGGAATATTACAGTGAAGATGTGTGGGATGGTAGTGCCCACATGTGGCCTATGATCTTTTGCAGCATGCGTAGTCTTCTTTGTGCTTATGCTGAGATTTATGCATTGTTCTTAAATGCTACACATTATATTTGCAGTTTTCTAATGCTTTCTTTGCATCAGGCATCTACTCCCTTCCGATTTTGCTAGCTGATTTATGTTATTGCAACCTAATGCTTGCCAAGATGACTGGCAGAGGGTGTCAGGCATCCAGCAGCTCTTAGATGGAGGGAAGGTGGCATTTCCACTTTTCACCCTTCCTATACTGGGCTCTAGCACTGCACGATGGAGGACCCACAGTCTATCTCAGTTCTCATGAACCCCAGTACAAAGCAGAAACAGGCTTAACTGTGTGTGTGTGTTAAGTGCTGTCAAGTTGTTTTCAACGTATGGTGACCCTATGGATTGGTGGTGGAAAGTGCTGTCAAGTCACAGCTGACCTGTGGCGACCCCGTGGGGTTTTCAAGGCAATAGATGTTTAGAGTTGGTTTGCCATTGCCTGCCTCCATGTAATGGTCCTGCTATATTCCTTGGAGGACTCCCATCCAAATACTAGCCAGGGCCGACCCTGCTTAGCTTCCAAGATCTGACCAGATTGGGCTAGCTTGGGCTATCCAGGTCAGGGAATTAATGTCCTCCAAAATGTCCAATTGTTAACAGCCTTACTCAGGTCTTGCAAATTGAGGACCATGGCTTTGTTTATTGAGTCAATCCATCTCCTGTTGGGTATTTCTCTTTTCCTGCTGCCTTCCTAGCATTATTGTCTTTTCTAGTGACTCTTCTCATAATATGACCAAAGAATGATAGCCTCAGTGTAGTCATTTTAGCTTTTAGGGATAGTTCAGGCCTTTTAGTCTAGAACCCTCTTATATGTCTTTTTGTCAGTCCACGATATCCATCAAACTCTCCTCCAATACATTTCAAATGAAATGTCTGCTGTCTGTCCTGTCTGCTGTCCCACACCCATACATAGTAACGTGGAATACTGTGGCATGAATTGACTTGATCTTGGTTGCCAGCAACTTAAGAATCTTTTCTAGCTCCTTCATGGCTGTGCTTCCTGGTCTCTGTCTCCTTCTTATTTCTTGGTTGCAGTCTCCCTTTTGGTTGATAATGGAACCAAGGAATAGAACATCTTGAACTATTTCAGTTTCTTCATTGCCCACTTTAAATTTGTGTAATTCCCCAGTAGTCATTACTTTTGTCTTCTTGGGCCCTGTCCACACGAGGGGCTTTGGGCCGGGAGTGGGCCAGATCGGGGCCGGAGCAAACGGGTGCGATCCCACTGCAACATCTGGGCAGCGTTGCGTACCCATCCCCGATCCGGCCCTTCCCCCGATGAAACGCATCAAAAATGAACCACCTACCGAGGTGGTTCATCCATGCCGGCCGCATCAACGCCGGCCGTGGGATCGCTGGCCCGTCTTTCTGCCGGCGCATTCCCGGCTCCTGCCTGAACTGCGCATGTTCAGACATGCACAGTTCGACAGTCTCCCGTTCCCCTCCGTTGCTTCCCCCGGCATCTGATTGTGCCGGGGAGGGAATGCGCCGCGGCTCAGGGGATCAATGTGATCCCGCCGCAGCGTGTTTTTTTTGGTGCGGCTTTCAGAAGCTGTGCTTCAGCCCGTCCCTTTCCACCCCGTGTGGCAGGGGCCTTGATGTTCCATTGAAATCCCGCTTTGGCACTTTCTGGTTTAACCTTCATCAGTAGTAATTTAAAGTCTTCACTATTTTCTGCCAGTAGTGTGGAGTTATCTGCATATCTCACATTGTTTGTGTTCCTTCCACAAATTTTCATTCCACCTTCATCTAAATCTAGTCCAGCTTTTCTTATGATGTGTTCTGCACATCAGTTGAATAAATATATAAAATGCATCATCTGACACCTTTGCCAGTTGGAAACCATTGTGTTTCTCCATATTCTTTCCTAATAGTAGCCTCTTGTCCAGAGTACAGATTGCATATCAAAACAATCAGATGTTGTGGCACATCTATTTCTTTTAAAACCAACCATAGCTTTTCATGAGCCACACAGTCAAAAGCTTTACTTTAATTTATAAAACACAGGCTGATTTTCTGAAATTCTCTCATATGCTCCAGTAACCAACATAAATTTGCCCCCACCCTCTCTTTACCTTCCCCCCCCTCCCCGATGGAGAATTTTTATTGCATTTTTATTAAAACTACAAACTATAACAGAAATAAGGAAGGGGACTACATTTAAGGGGATAAAGAAAAGATACCCACTACTGACTAAAAACCCAAGAGAGGAGATCTTCTAATCAGCTTAAATACACATCTAGTCTTAATCATATTAATCTCATTACAAACTGAGTCACACAGTCTGTTAACTTTCCCCACATCTTAAATTTAACTGATATCAGGAAATACCCCAAAGCATCTCAATTCAAAATTTTTCAAAGGCACAATTCAGAGCCCTTCAGCTTTCACTTCTTCTTGTCCAGTCTCTTCCGCAACTTATAAGGACTTTTAGGAGCTGCTGCCCCTTTCTCAGACAGAGAGACCTCTCCAGAAGAACCCGAGTCCAGCTCGCCACTGGACTTGCTGTCCCCTTCTTTTTCTTCCTCCTCTGGCCCTCCCAGCTGGACTCTTAAAAATTGTCTCACTTTCAGAACATAGTCAATCTTTTCTTTTTTATCCTTAAGTTTAAAGGTGACGCCTTCTGGAATTAGCCATCTATATCAAATTGAATTTGTTTGAAGAAAAAGAACAAGATCTTTATATTTCTTTCTCCGCTGTCTTATTTCAAATGGAATATCCTTCAGTACTCTGATGACACTCTCCCCAGCTCTCAGGGGTGCTCCAGATGCAGTATTTCAGGATTGCATCCCTTACATGCCTCTTTGAGAATCTTACGACAATTTCCCCAGGCAGATTATTTTTCTTTATGTATCCTGAATATGACCTATAGGCCACATCCATTTCACTTAGCAAAAATTCCGCCTTCATCTCTGTCACTGGGGCCAGTATTTCACTCATCATTTCCTTCAGATTCTCTCTGGCATGTCCTGAAAGCGAAGAATCATATTAGCCTTTTCCATTTGTAATTGTAGCAACTGCTCTTCTGTAGAAACTTGCTTCTTTTCCAGTTTTTGTACTTTCTTCTTCACCTTTTGGGTAGTGGCGTCCACTTCTTTCACCTTCTCATTTGTTTGATTCATCATTTTCAAAGTCTCGCTTATTTGATTTTGGTGAGTGGTCACTGGGTCATTGATGTCATCTGCTCTTTAAGATTATTAATTTGGTCCAGCAGGTGGTGCATGGAGTCTGCCAAAGTCTTTGCCAGCTCGTAGGCTCCTTCCGGTTTTGGGCTCTCAGTTACTTTCGATTTCAGATGCTTCTCTTTCTCCGTCCTCTTCCTCGCCATGTTTTTCTCTTTGTTTACTTTCGCAAACTTTTTGAAAGTCTCTGAATATGTGCTTAAACACTCGCACTCGCCTTGGTAAGTACTCCTTAGCAGTTTTAACCATTTATGGTTTCACTCCCCCCCCTCAATCGCTCTAAAGTCTATGCGTTTGGGAGGCGTCCCGCCCCCGCTCGCCTTATCTTCTGTTCCGTGGGGTGGGGGAGGGGAGCGTCTTTTCTCAGCGTCACTTAGTCCATTTGGTCTCTCAGCACGAAGAACCGTCAGAGCGGAGAGGTGCCTCAATTCTCCGGCATTACGCCATCGAAGAGGCAACCTCTCAAAAGCTCCATGGCCAGGGTCCCTTCAGCCGGGTCCCTGGGGGAGTAGTGAGCCTGCAACCCCCCCTCCTTTGGCTGGAGCGCAGCTTCACCCCAGGGAGGTCCGGGAGGTGAGTCTGCCAGCGTGCCGCCATCAACCAGAAGTCACCCTCTCTTTACCTATGTGTAAGACTTGAGGAAAACTGTTTCAATGTATCTGATGAAGTGTGCATGCACATGAAAGCTTATAGCCAGAATTAAACTTTGTTTGTCTTAAAGGTGCCACTGTATTCAAACTTTGTTCTATAAATTTGCAATATGATCTCTAGTGCCCTTTTCTTTTCTGAGTCCTAAGGGAGTAAAAAAGCTAGTGGGGACCAGTGCAGAAACAGAATGTTTTTATCCTGTACTTAGTTCTGAACTCTTAGTTTGTTTGAAAGTTGTAGATAATAAAGGATAAATTCAGTGTTGAAACATATTCAGAGTGAAAGACATGGGGACTGTTTAACATTCGTCTAAGGATTCCTGCATTAACAACCTTGTATAGAAAGTATGGAAAATTGAAGATGTGTTGAGAATAACAGAATTTTTGTAGAATTCAGGGCTCTACTGGTAGCAGGAGCTCCTTTGCATATTAGGCCACACACCCCTAGTGTAGCCAATCCTCCAAGAGCTTACAGTAGCCCCAGTAAGAAGAGCTCTGTAAGCTCTTGGAGGATTGGCTACACTAGGGGTGTGTGGCCTAATATGCAAAGGAGCTCCTGCTACCAGTAGAGCCCTGACAAGTTTTGAATTAGGTTGGTTGCCCTGGGTTAATTTCTGTAAACAACAATATAATTCAGATCTGAATAAATTTAGCTTTTCAGAGTAGCTTAACATCATTCAGTATTTCTTATATTGGTTTGTGGCCTAATATTGTTTTATGCTTATTTGCGTTCTGTTTAATCTCTTATCCATTTTTAATTTTAAAAAGAGTATGAGCCTTTAAAAAAATTCGACACAGACATTACAAAATTTTGATTATAATTCTGATTTATTATCAGAGATTACCTGGTTTTGTAAACAGGCTTGAACATTCTGTGTGAGAGCCTTCGCCAACCTCAGTAGAGGCTCTCAGTAATGATGAGCAACAAGGTTTTTATTCTAATAATCCATACTGTTGTTTCATTTGTTTTGCACTAGCCCTTAATGAGCACTAAAGGTTTAGATGAGTTTGCCTTTGATGGCCCTCAGGAGGGAACTTGTGCATAAACCTCTGTAGTAATTTCTGTTTTATTTTATATTTATTTTTATATTGCTTTTCTGTTTATATCCTGCTGTGCTGTCGCTGTTATATGATGCATCTGATATTTGCTTAGCATGTGTCAAGTCTGCATGCATAGAGCAACACTTGCTTACATTTAGACTACTCAGGAAGCTACCACTGAAATTGAATTTGAGGTGTGTTGGGTAGGGGGGACATGGCAGTCAGAGGCCAGTAAATGATGGCAGTCTTCTTTGCAATAAATCTCTGCATTAAGGGTGTGAGGGAAATGTTTGATGCCTAGAAATTTCCTCTGGGTTAAAACCAGCATGCAGGCAATATGTCTGGTACAGATCTAATTTTGTAATGTAAAATTTTATTATGCTATCCCCCACCATTCTTGAATTTATCACTTTAAAGGTAAATCTGGCCACTTTTCTCCTGATCTCTGTTGGATGAATTAACTGTTAGTTGACTGTGGTCAGGCATTAGCAAGTATTCCATGAAGCACAGAATGCCATAGTCTAGCTCGAGACCTATGTTGTTATGTCATTATTATAGTGTTAATTTGCAACAATTGCCTTTAAAAACTGGCTTTTTTGATAGCTGCTATTACTTTTCCTTATTTCTGCTATACTTAACCCCCCTCCAAAAAAATTCTAAATTCTACCTTGATGAGCAGAACTGTTCAGTGAATTGTTAACATTTTTAGAAATATTATTTAACATTGTTCACAATTATAATAATTCATTCCTAGTTTTTTAAAATTAATTGTTTCACAATAACAGTTAGCAAACTTGATTTTGTAGTTAGCATATATATGAAACACACTGATGACTGAAGTACTTTGTTGTTCTAATAAAGTTAATGATTTAAAAATATCTTAATCATTATTTGACAGTATTTGATCTGTCCATTGACCAAATACTTTTAAACAAGCCTCAGAACAGGGGAGTGGGGGGAATTTTCCTGATTCCTTCCACCCTTATTGCAGCACTTTGTTGTGCTGCATGACATTTTGTTTATAGGGTCCCTTGAGACTCTTAGCAGAAATTTTTCAGTGTGCCCAGAGGGCTGCTGTAGGAAAGGGAAGTGGGGAAGATCTGCTAGTGTGAATTTCTGCTTCTTCATGGTAGAATCCAACCTGGGGATGGCTTTTTAAAATCTGAATGAGAAGGAATGGATGCAATAACAGAGTAACAGGATTTCTTGATCAGACCTTCTCTCCTTGTTTTTTTCTTCCCCTTTGAAATAGTTATATTGCAAACCAGCGGAAGCTAGAAAGCATCAATGAACAAGATGTTGGCCTTTATGTAGGATTAAAAAATCTGTGAGTATATGGTTTTGTTATGTATGGTTGTTGTAGTTAATGATGTATCTTTATCCAGTAATGCATGTATCTTGACACCTTGTACACAGTTTTACATGTGTTGCTATCATCATACATTTCAATAGAGGGGATGCAGCTGTGCATGAAAAGGATTGAAACAAGTGAATGAATTTTCCTCTTAAAGGCAAAAACACTTAACACATTTGCACACTGAAGTTCTTGCATTCATAATAGAATTAGGGTTAACAGTGTTCAGTAGCCACAGTATTGATAGATGTGGTGTAGCTCCTGAACCAACAGTTCACTATTTAAACTTCTTACAAGTGGGGACCCACAAAAAACTTATGGGACCAGCTGTGCCATTCCCCCACCCTTGATTCTTTTCCCCCACCTTGTCTCTGTGTCTCTCTCTTTGAGTCCCCCGTTATTTTCTGTCTATCTACTGCCACTCCTCTCTTTCTAATTTGGTGTAGTTGTTAAGAGCGGCATCCTCTAATCTGGAGAATCAGGTTTGATTCCCCACTTCTCCACATGAAACCAGCTGGGTGACCTTGGGCCAGTCACAGTTCTTTCAGAGCTGTTCTCTCAAGAGCAGTTCTTTCAAGCTCTCTCAGCCCCACCTACCTCACAGGGTGGCTGTTGGGGAAAGAGATTGTAAGCCATACTGAGACTCCGAGTGAAGGACGAGGTATAAACCCAACTCTTCTTCTTCTCCTCCTCCTCCTCTCCCCCCCACCAGCTTTGCCAGCTCAGCAGCTGTGCCTTGTTTCTCTCCATGTGTGCCACATTTTAAAAGCCTCTTTTGTACTTTCAATGGAGCCCATTCAGATCAATAGGAGTTCGGACATTCAGGCAGTTCCCATTGTTTCCAATGGGCATTCCTCTTGTAATTCATTAGCACACACACACCCCGCCCCGCTGAACCCACCTTGGGGCTTGAAATGAGAAGTCACCACTAAGCTACACACAACTCCATTTCAAAGTCAGATGAAACAGTGGGTGGTGTGAGCAGGGAGCTTGGAACTGAGAGCCAAGCAACTAGTGCTGAATCCAGAGAAGGGGTGGGGTGCTGTCAAGGGTCAATCCAGAATGGGAGTTTCTTCCTTGCTCTGGGGGGGGTGGCACACCATCCTCAGTCCACAACCTGGGGATGCATTTGAATCCAAACTTATCTCTGAATGCTTCTTAGCCCACCTGCCTGCCCCACATCTTTTGATCCCACTTTCTCACCCCCTTCTCTTCCCCCACCGCTGCCCCAGGACTCCCCCCTACATGCATTTGCAGCTCACCTGATCCTGGTCGGGGGGGGGGGGGGGTTGAGGCTGAAATATGCAGTGAGGCCATATTGCTACTGGGGGGGGGGGTCTATTTGAAGTCTATTTCTGCCAGAAGCAAAGCGGATGTCCCTCGTTCACTCTAGCTTGCCTTGCAAGAAAGAGACCAAGCCTAACATGAGAGAGAAAGAGGCCAGAGAGGCGAGGAAAACTACTGTCACTTTGAATTAGGCTTTGCTCTTTTTTCACTCAGGCTGAATTTCAGTTGAAAAGTACCTTGCTTTTTTTAAAAAAATATTACAGAAAACCAACAACATAGTTCTGAAAGCTGATCAGCAATGAAAGCAGATAAAAGCAGGTGCCGAATTCTTCGCACATTCCTGATTTTTCTAATCTATATAGAGGCACCTCAGACTTCTAATAGTTAATTCAACAGAGCTGAACTGTTAGGGAGGATGGAAACATTGCCCACACACACAAAAAAGGAGAACAACAATAGAGGCTGCGCCTCCTGACATTCACTCTAAGAATTCCCCATCATTGCGGAGTTTAAAAAAAAAAATAACTGGCTGCTCCCCAGCCTTTTTGGTGGCTCCCTGGTCCCTCGCCCTGCTGCCCAGCCTCTTATTTGGCAGTGGGTTGCCTGCTCCCCCCTGCCAGCTTCACCATCTCAGCAGTTCTGCTGGCTGCTTCCCCAGCTGCCCAGCCTTTTTGCTCCTTGGCCGTTCACCCACCTGCACACCTGGCCTCTTCAATGGTGGTGGCTTCTCCTCCCCCACTTGCTTACAGCTTTGCTGCCTCAGCTTTATAGGAGCTGTGCAGGTGCAGACAGCACTATTGGGATTTTTTTGGGAGGGATATAAATCCCCCAATGTATTTTTTAAACATTTTTAGATTTTTCTGCAAATGTGTGTGTGTGGGGGGATTTCCCCAGTTTGGAGAAAAATCTCACTGCTCTTCATGTGGGCTCAGTCAGTGGATATAAGTATTTGTAGATGAACCCCATGTGGTTATTAGATATACAGATAATTTAAGCTGATATAATACTTGACAGTTCTGGGTGTGCGTTTATGTAAAGTACCGTTAAGTTGTAGCTGACATGGTACCCCATAGGGTTTTGAAAGCAAGAGATTAAGTGGATGTGGTTTGTCATTGCCTTCCTCTGCAAAGTCTTCCTTGGTGGTCTTTCATCCAAGTACTGACCCTGCTTAGCTTCCGAGATCTGATGCGATCAGGCTATACTATACCATTTCACATCATCTTGACATTTCTAACTTTCCTATTTTCACAGAACAGTGGTGGATTCGGGTTTGAAGTTTGTCTCACGTCTGGCTTTCCTGAAAAATACCAACTTGCAGTACATGTAAGTGAAACTTACTTTATGACTTCAGAACTGCCGACGTTTTGTCATAGTTAATCCTCTTGAAGAAGTGTGTATAGGAATGGTTCTTTGGGAAAAAAATAAGGAAATTTTAAGAATTATTCTGTTACATATTGCAAAATTACTTTTAAAAAGGAAGTTACTTGCTAGGTTTGGACTGTTAAAAGTGTTAGACAATCCAAAGGCTAAAAAGTTGTTTTCATACTTGCAACCATAGGGAAAAATTATTAGGTAGCACTGACTCGACTGTGCGACAGAACAACAAAAATTTATTAATTAGTGCTTCACATATTACATTTTCATAATTACTTGCGAAATTCTAATGTATGTATGTGACATTATATCATTAAAAGGTATATGCAAGTCGATTGTGACAGAATGTTGATGGGAATGTACTTTTGAATGCCTATTTAAATTTAGATTTCAAGAAAAACAACGAAAATGCAGATATATAGTATTCATACCTGAATATTTGCTCTGATGTGCAACCAACCTTGCCCAGTGGTTGCTGAATCACGAAAACAGCTCATGTTTGTTTTTAGTTGAACTGGGCGATATGTTTGTTATACAAGTGCATGTATCCATCCCTTCCTCTTCACATATATGCATTACAACAAACTGCTGCCACATAATATACAAAGAGAGCCTAGAGTTTGCATAGAAGATGGTAGGTCAGTTACCATGGAATTTGATTTGCAGTTTTGATTATAGTCTTTCAAATCTATTTGTTCTATATATAGTAAATCAAGAGAAGACCAGTGCCTGCCCATGGAGCAGGTGCTGCCGTTTGCCTGCCTCCCACCATCTTTTTGGATGAAGCATGGGTAGGGCGAGCCAATCACAGCTCAGCGTGGGAGCGCTGGCCAACCAAGGGTGAGCTCGCCGGCCAGGTCTGGCAGCAGCCACCCTCCATGCTCAGTTCTCTCTTGTTAGTTTCATCTGCAGCAATATTTGGGAACATTCTCTTCAGAGACTCCTTTTCTGTGGCTAGTTTTTTCATCTCTAAAAATACCTAGTGATTTTTCCCTCCTTTTTCTTCTTTCAATTGTTCTTATCTTTTCTATCTTCTATCAATTTTTTAAGCATTCTTTTCTGTCCCCACCTAACCCTATCCTGTGGCACAGTGGACAACTTTTAAGGTGTCAGCAATGCAGAGGAAAGTTATCATTGATTGATGGCTGTGAGTGGTGTCCCCTCTGCCTCAGAGAACAGAGTACTAGCATCCACTGCATCAGTTTTTCTGAACAGCAAACTGGTGCAACTGATCCACCAAGCTCTTAGTTGCCCTTTGGGTGTCCACTCAGCCTCTGAAGCATTGGCTGATCAATGGTATTGACCATCCAGTGTTTGGTAGTAGTGCTGCTAAATTCCTCTTCTGTTACTGGGACCATTACTACCACACTATTCAGTACTAAGTCAACAGCAAATGAATTCATGGAGGCAGAAATGTTGGTCCTGACCACCGTCGGAACTAAGGAAGGAAAACAGAAGGAGAAGCATCCATAAGTTAGACATATGGAGATCCACTCCTTCACTGTCTGTCCCATCCTCTGGAGGGGATGTTTCTGTGTATGATTTGGAAGTCCCAGTCCTACGATCTTGGGATATTTTTCTGAAGTCAGTTAGAAGACTCCATACAAGCTATTCTTTAACCACCACATCCAAGTCTACTGCCACTCACATATTATTGAGATAATTCCCTGTCCTGCAGTGATATCCTGGCTCTTCTAGGCATTCATCATCAGTCTTCTGGAGCTAATATTGGCTGTGGTCACACTGGTGCCTTGGTGCGATATGGTGCTGCCTTTAATTGTACTGGTTTGAAGTGTTGCGGGGCATGTCATCCATACAGCACACCCTGCTGTGGGTTACCCTTGCAGACATCCCGTGGTCAAGCATCCACATTACTGCAACACCTCAGCCACGGAGTGTGTTGCCCGTAAAATTTTCAAAATGCATGTGTGCTCATGCACATGCATTCGTGTGCATGTGTAGACAGGTGCATATAGGCAAAAAAATTTTAAAACCTCACTAGTGGCAGAAACGGATCTGCAGGTTCAGACTGCCTAATCTGTTCTGTGAGCACTCCCCCATGTTCAGACATCTGGCCTTGCGCAATGAATGCACGGGGCACAAAAAACACCACTTGTGATGTAGTACCTTTTTAACCCAGCTCCACGTCATCCTATGATGGGATGAGTATGCCGGGGGAACACCTGACAGATGTGGCTGTGTGACTGTGCCCATTTGATCCAGAGGGGAGGGGTGGCTGCGTCAGGCCAAACTGCTCGCATGATCACAGCCATTGCCAGCCTCGGTCTTGTATCATTTTTAACCAGTCTCTTGTTGATGTCCTCCTTACTGAGCAGAGAGCACAAACACTGTTATTACAAAGACTGGGATCAGTCCTTGACAACTTCTGAAAGGCACTGCTCACTTCTTGCTTCTGTGAGTTTTCAACACCAGCACTCAGTGAGTTTTGTCACATGAACATTGACATCAATTGTCAGTATTGTTGGCTAGTCTCCTGCCTGTCATGTCTGGCACTGAGTCCTCCTTAGGAACTGACAGTACAGCCCTTGGTCCTGATAGTGATGCATGTTACTCTGCCTGCATCAGTACCTGCTGTGCACCATTGGTATTAATACTTGTGGAAGTTTTCTTGAAGCCCTAGCCACTATCAGCCCAGCTGCCCACATTGGACCTGACTGTCCCTAGGAGTTGAAAATGCACCTTCTTCCTCTCTCTTTGAGTAGGAAGATCACAATACCTCAGAGTCTAATGAGTCAGTCAAGGCTAGGGAAACCAGCTTCCACAGCCCTGTGTTGAAAATCTGGAGAGCCTTCTGCACCTAGGGAAAAGGAGGGGAGAAAATTTGGTAGCATGGTCTGCTGCATTTTCCCTGAAAGTAGCCAACTACCTTGCCTGTATGGCAAGATAACAGTATTTACTCTGGGAAATGATTTATTTGGCATTTGACCATCTTTCTTTTGACAATAAGGAATTGGCAGTGCTCTTTAAGAAAGGGCTCTGTTCCTGATGAAGCAGCAATCATCATTTCTGACTTCAAGGTGCTATGCTTGGCTGTGTTCCTGGCTACTCATCAGGCTAAGGCAAGAATAAAAGATTTGCCATACGTACTCACAGTACAAGATCCAGAAGCGGAAATAACGATGGCCATTTCTGCACTGACAGCTTGCTCTGGAGAATCCGTGGAGTTAAGCCTTTATGGTTGACTTTGCAGTCACACACATTCCCTTTGCACTGGTTCCCCCCTTCCCTCCAGTTTATTTATTTGTGTATTCTGTAGAAAGGAAAAGGGAGGGGGGAAATCCAGGCCCACACATGCAAGACTGACACATTTGGGAGCAGGGACTCCCCTAGTCCTTTATTGACTGCTTCCTTCTTATGCTCTCTCTGACTTTTAAAAAGTTTGTCTGGCAGGAGGATACATCCTCTTTTGTCTTTGGAGAAGGAGGGAAAGAAAACAGAATGGGGATGGAACATCAGCATCAGGCAGAAATGGGGGTGGGCAGTGGGCAGCACTTCAATACCCACAGAAACAATTCTACTTTAGAAAGGATTAGCAATTCGAAAGTGGATGAGAACAAAGAATAGCAGAAAAGGGAGTTTTGGTAGCTGTGGGGCAACAGTGTGCTGGAAGTGGTCTGAATGCAGATTCCTGTAAAACAAATGCAGAAAGAAGAAAAAGCCCTGACACAAACTGGAAGTCAAAGCGGGAGGGAATGCAGAATGGAAGAATAGGATGCACTCAGAAACCAAGGCAAAATACAGGTGCAGAAAGGGCCTATGATAGAAAGATTCCAACTCCTGGAAAGAATATTCCTGGGATCTATGTGAGGAACAGTTATAGGGGTTGGTGGGTTGGAGTGAGGATGTACAAGGTGATGAAATTGACTCAATGAAGCTGTGCTTGCATAAGAAGGAGGAGTGATTCCACTTCTTTGTCCTTCTTCATTACAATCCTCTCCAACCTATTCCTTCACATGGTTTCCATGACCCTGAGAGTGACCTTTCTGGAATTTGGAAGAAACTATAGGATCAGAACTGAACACAGGAAAATTCTATGTTAGGTAGGATTTATGCCATTGTCACCCCTAATGCCACCACCTCCAAACAATTCTTATCTGATTATTAAAGTGTGTTGAGTGCCCAGTTTTGGGTTTCTTCATATGGAAGTGCATATTTATTACTCTTGAGTTATTATTGCCTCTATTGCAATATCTAACTAGGCACGCTCATCTGAGGAAGGGTGCGTGCACAAGAAAGCTCATACCTTGAATAAAACTGTGTTCGTCTTGAAGGTGCTACTGGACTCAAACTTTGCCCTATGCCTCCTTAGTTAATATAATGCATGAACTTGGAATGAAGTTATTTAATGGTAGGTCAAGGAAAGGAGTGAAGAAACAACTTTTTCTTCAGGGCTAAATTGTAAATCAATAATAATAATGATGATGATGATGATGATGATGTGTGTGTGTGTTGCCGTCAAGTCACAGCTGACATGGATTTTTCAAGGCAAGAAATATTCAGAGGTGATTTACTACTGCCTGCCTCTCTGTCCAAATATTAACCAGGGCCAATCCTCTTTCACTTCCAAGATCTGATGACATTGGGCTAGTCTGGGCTGTTCAGGTTAGGGTGTGTGTGTGTGTGAAGTGCTGTCAAGTAGCTTCCAACTTATGGAGACCAATGTTCCCTCTAAGCTGTGGAGTCTTGTGAGCAAAAGTTCTGCTTTGTGAGCCGCTGGCATTAGAGTTGTGATCCAGCAATTGGGCTGCTGCATGAATTAGTTTGTTCTGGAGCCCTCCTTCCTGAGTGAAGACAAGAATGTGTGAGGCAGAGGCTAAAAAACTGTGAGCTAGCTCACACTAACTCAGCTTAGAGGGAACACTGATGGAGACTCTATGAATTAATGACCTCCGAAACATCCTATTGTTAACAGCCTTGCATAAGTCTTGAAAACTGTGGGTCATATAGATACAAGTGATATTCTTTTCTGTTTTCTAGCTGTAAGCTCCCTCTAAGCTGTGGAGTCTTGTGAGCAAAAATTGTACTTTGTGAGCCACTGACATTAAAGTTGTGAGCGAGCGATTTGGCTACTACATAAATTAGTTTGCTCTGGAGCCATCCTTCCTGAGCTAAGACAAAAATGTGTGAGCTGGAGGCAAAACTGTGAGCTAGCTCACACTAACTCAGCTTCGAGGGAACATTGGCAGTAGCTGTTCATATGCAAAGTTCTGAATTGAAATAAATTGTAACTGTAATAGAACAGCACTTATAAAGTCCAAAGTGTGGGAGGGTATCTTTAGGGAGATGTGGAAAGTTGCATCAGAAAGTGTAAACTGCTTTCACCTTTTGTTTGTTTGTTTGATGATGCGAACCAAGAACCAGACCAAGTTATTTTGGAAATTTTTTGTCCCACATAGTTTCCCTTTGATTAGCCTGGAATTTTCAGAAAAACTGTACTACAGTACCACATGGAGAAGTATCTGTCACTGTTAAACTTGGAACATCTCAAAGTTTTCTTGATTAGTGTGACTTATTATAACTGAGAATCTCTGCATTACATAAACATAATGGATGGAAAATGAGATGAACTGCAGAGATAATCTCTTAGATGACTGCCGTTTGAGGATAAAGTCCTAAGGCCCCTACTCTGGAGAAATGTACTGATTAAGTGGTTTGAAGAATATGTATGAAGACTGTTTTGGGTTCCTATAGCAGTATCCATATTCTGCCAGTTCGTAACTTTCTCCATACAGTCCTGTCCTTGAGGATGGTCTGAAGATACTAGGGAAAAATATATGTGTGAACTTGCCCTACATAGTTTTTTTTTATTTTAAAGAATAATGTGGATGTTCCTTTTTAACCTTCAGACTTTAAAAATTTCCTTGGCAGAATGGAAAACAATCCAACTTAATAACATGTCAGTTTTTAGATACTTCATTTTAGCAAATTTATTGTGCACTCAGAGCACAATGTAGGTACACATGCTTACTCATGTATATATTATAAAATGTATTCAGTTACATAGCAAATAAGATCAGTTGTTGATTTTACTGCATATTTTATGAAACCTTGAATGCCTGAAGATGGTTTCCCAACAATGGCCTAGTGTGCTATACTAGATTACTGAAATAAATTGATTTTATTGGACTGAGTTTGATAGGCTTTATTTTTAAACATGCACCTTATATTTTAAAAGGCTGCCAGTTTTACAGCATATTCTACTCTTTATGCTGTTAATGCAAACTCATATAGAACAATAGGACAGTGAAGCAGTTTTGTCATGGGCCGTGGTGTAATCTCCTTTTTTCATGATTGGAAGAAAAGCTAATTTAAACATAAAGTTAAGAGCAAGTACCATAGTCTTGTACTGTTTCCTTATATGGCTGCACAATCCCACTGCGGGGGGAGAACAAATTTCTGCTCCACATACCTTTATTTTTGCCCAGTTTAGCTTTAGTGAAGGTGTGCCTCCCATAGTATGAACCTTGTCTAGAGTAAGAATGCCTCTGATCTTCAGTGTGGCAGAAGACATTAAAGTTCATATGAAGCAGTAAATTCTTAATCAATGTGAAAGTCTAATGATTGCACTCTGCAGTTTTTTCTGTGATCTTTCATGTGGGTGCATATTGCACTGTATTTTTAAAAAGATATCTAACTGACTTAAGATTAAAAAAATGTCTGGCATATGATCAGGGTTTAGGTAAGTACTGACTTCAATGAAGGATCAAAGAAGATATGAGAAACATGTATTATGCTTATTAATAAATTGAGCATGTAGTCAACATCTGAGAAATTATTTGGAGTACTTTTTAATTCACCGTTTTCCCATCTTACATGAATTGACCTCCTACAAGGTGTGCATTGTGATTAATATTTACCTTTATGTTTACTCTTGTATTCCAATAGAGGATAATTTGTGTCACTCCTGTAGGTCATCATGTTTCCAAAGACTGCAAGAAAGCCAGTAACTTTCCTGAGGACAAAGCAGAAGTTCCTTTTAAATTTCAAAACATCATATTTAATAATGGAATTTTGCTTTTTTATAGTAACTTCTCAAGAAACAAGCTGTCCAGTTTGTCTAGAAAGTCTTTCCGTCACCTGAATTTGACTGATCTGTAAGTAAAAGATTTTTGTAAAAGGAAAGGGTGGTGGTTGTTATAATTATTAATTTTTCAGGAATTTGGATATATTAGAGAGATAACATTTAAAGTTTTATGACATAAAAGGTAAATGTTGCTTCACACTAGTGCATATCTTTAATGATTGTAGCCACAATTCATAGGGCTTTACAACCTTCACCAAGTATCTTGTCTGCATGCTTGTGCAAACTATCAGCAAGAATACTGGTGGAAATGTAGAGACAACCTATGAGGAACAGTGCCTATCAACAGCTTACCACTAGTGTTGCCACCTGTCCTGGAGAAAATTATCCTGTTCCTCTAATCGAGGCTTAATACGTAGAAATGGGAAATTGAAGCTTTCCATGGAATGAAGGTAAATAAATAGCACCCCATTCAGCCTCTGGTAAAAAGACAGGACATTTATGCAGGCCTGTTGACAGCCCTGCTTCTCCGAGGGGCGTTTCCCGACTGCGCTCAAGGAGGCGATGGTCCGTCCTCTCTTAAAAAAAACATCTCTGGACCCGGCCGAATTGGCCAACTATCGGCCGGTGTCCAATTTGCCCTATTTGGGCAAACTTATAGAGAGGGCGGTGGCGTTACAGTTACAGTGCTTTCTGGAGGATACTTCAGTCTTAGATCCCTTCCAGTCCGGCTTCCGCCCAGGTCACGGGACCGAGACGGCTTTGGTCGCCCTAACAGACGATCTCTGGAGACATCTGGGTCGAGGTGGTGTGGCGGCGCTGGTGTTGTTGGACTTGTCGGCAGCGTTCGACATGGTCGACCACCAGCTGCTGACCCATCGCCTTGCCGACGTAGGGATTCAGGGGCTTGCCCTCCAATGGTTTGCCTCTTTCCGGCAAGGTCGGGGACAAAGGGTGGTTCTCAGGGATCAGCGTTCCCAGAGGTATCCCCTTGAGTGTGGGGTACCACAGGGAGCAGTGTTGTCCCCGATGCTATTTAACATCTATATGTGCCCCCTTGCCCAGATTATCCGGAGTTATGGGCTGGGGTGCCATCAGTACGCTGATGACACCCAGCTCTATCTGATGTTGGGTGGCCGGTCGGACTCGGGTCCCGATGACCTGCATCGGGCACTTGAAGCTGTGGCTGGTTGGCTCCGGCTGAGCCTACTGAAACTAAACCCGGCGAAGACGGAGGTCCTGGGCCTTGGTCGGGCCGGGACAGGATTGGGGCTCCCTCTCCCGACCTTCGACGGGGTACCTTTGGTGCCAGCGTCTGGGGTTCGGAGTTTGGGAGTACACCTGGACTCCGCTTTGACAATGGAGGCCCAGGTGGCAGCCACCGTCAAGTCTGCCTTTTTCCATCTGCGGCGGGCTCGGCAGTTGGCCCCCTACCTGGACCGGGATGACCTGGCCACAGTGATCCATGCGACGGTCACCTCGAGATTAGACCACTGCAACGCTCTCTACATGGGGCTGCCTTTGTCGCAAATCCGGAGGCTGCAACTGGTGCAGAATGCTGCGGCCAGGCTGTTAATGGGTCTCTCTAGAAGGGACCACATACAGCCTGTGCTGAAAGCGCTGCACTGGTTGCCAATAGCATACCGGATTCGCTTCAAAGTGCTGGTTATGACCTATAAATCCCTATATGGTCTGGGTCCAACCTACCTGAGGGACCGCCTTTCCCCGTATGTTCCCCCAAGAGCACTACGGTCTGGGGCCCAAAACCTGCTAACTATTCCGGGCCCCAGGGATGTAAAATTGGCCGCCACAAGGGCCAGGGCTTTTTCGGTAGCAACCCCTACCTGGTGGAATGAGCTCCCGGGGGAGATCCGGGCCCTGCGGGATTTGATGCAGTTCCGCAGGGCCTGTACGACGGAGCTCTTCCACCAGGCTTTCGAGTAGGGGCCGCTGCCCCCCCTACTGTGTTACCATCTTGGGGGGGATTGGAAGAGGCCCAGAGAAAGGCCCTGAGATGATCTTTGGAACATCGTGACGCTATAGACTGTCTCCCAAGAACTGTTTGGAACTGTCCCGCCATCTTGGGTTTTGAAGTTAGTTATCACCGAGCACTTTATGTGATATAGGATGGGTTTTAAACTGTATATAATGTTTTTATAATGCAAATATATTGTTATTTTTGTATTGTTGTCTATATCTTGCCCTGTAAGCCGCCCTGAGCCCTACGGGGGAGGGCGGGGTACAAATCTGAATAATAATAGGAGCATTAGGTGGAAAGTGTTAAGTGGTTTCCTTGTGGCAGTTGTGTTTTACAAAGCACCTGTAACTCATTATACCTATAAGGGCATTTGATAATTTGATTTGCAAATTGCAAATATTTGCTGTATGCCAGTATGCCTTTGAAATTCCAAAGAGTTGTACACAAAACCTGTGTGCAAGCTTCTGATCTTTTTACTTTATAAGAATTCCTAAGCCTCTGGTAATTGTAAAGTAGCTAATTATTACTTGCTGTGCCATTACAAAACTTTGAAAGTGGGTTGTGTAAAGGCATATTGAATTGTCCTTATTAATAAAATAGAGAGGATAACTTAACCGTAGGTACAGTAACTTACATCCTACTACTCTGAATGATTTTTGTGAATTACCTTAGTTTTCTGGTTTTCTTCTACTGGTGTTTAATTTTCACTTATTTAATTTATTAAGATGGGTAGCTGTGTTAGTCTGTGGCAGCAGAAAAGACCAAGAGTCCAGCAACACCTTAAAGACTAACAAAATACGTGGCAGGGTATGAGCTTTCGCGAGTCACTACTTCTTCAGAAGTATCTGAAGAAGTGAGCAGTGACTCACAAAAGCTGATACCCTCCCATGTAGTTTGTTAGTCTTTAAGGGGCTACTGGACTCTTGCTCTTTTAGTTTATTAAAATACTTATGTCCCATGCTTTCACTAAAATATTTCTCAGAAGACTCAGATATGTTTGTCTCATCTTGATTTCACTAACCTTTCTTGCCATGTGACACAATAACTCATGTTATGCCTTTTGGTATCCTTGGCCAGTTTTGTCTGTTTCATACAATAAGTATCATGAAGACTTGTGAATTTTTATACACATAGAGGAATATCTATCAATTTAACTACAGTAAATAGGAAAGAACTATACTGTGAATATATAGAGAATTTTAATACATAGGAATGTGGTTTCTTTTTCTGCTGCCCCTCAGATAAATGTGTGTGAATTAATGCTTTCTTGCTTGAATGGATTAACTGTAATACCAGCAAATTATTTTAATAATAACATATAATTGAACTAATCTTCCTCATTTGATAAACAGTTTTACTCTTGATTTTGAAAAAAAATCCAAAGGAAGAGATTTCATCTTAGGTCTCCATTGTGTACAGGATTAAAGATTTGATAGACAAGAAAAAGATTTTAGGTTAGCTAAATATGCCTTCGAATTTGGATAGAACCAAAAATAATGATTAAGTAACCAAGATAGGAAGAATCCTTAGGGTTTTTTCATAATTTTAGTGATTTCAATTTTAATACAATAATTAAGAGAATGGCATTTAGTATCTTTGATAATATAGCAGGCACTGAGCAGCTGGATAGCAAGGGATTTTTAAGCTGATATATAATTGATCAGTTATGCTGGAAGTGCTTTGACATTTTAAAAGCAACTTCTCTTTTTAAAAATGTGTCTGCTTTTCCCTTAAAAATTCAATGTCTTGCTATTTTTATCCCACTATTTTAGCTGATCATCTCTATAATAAAGATAATAATAAAATTTCTATAATACTATTTAGATTCCAGTGGGGTGTAGGTCTATTGCAGCAAAAACAAAATTCTTGTAGCACTTTAAAGACTAATTCATTAATTGTAGCATAAGCTTTTATAGGCTGAAGCCCATGTCATGAAATGAATTATTATTCATCAAGATTTTTATGTATAGATATACAAAAAGGGTAACCAATGAAGCGATCTTTAACATTTAGGTTTGCCAGTGCTTAATTGGGAAATACCTGGGGGATTTGGGGGATGAAGCCTGGGAGGGATGGGGTTTGGGGAAGGGAGGAACCTCAGCATGGTATAATGCCATAGACTCCACCCTCCAAAGCAGCCATTTTCTCTAGGAGAACTGATCTTAGTTATCTGGAGATCCAATGTAATAGTGGGAGATATCCAGGTAACACCTGGATACTGGCAACCCTACTGACATTAGATCCTGTAATAGTGCTGCCCAAGTGCAAATGAGGATACCGTTGGCATCCGAGGTTGTTGCAGAGTCTGGTCTCTTTACTAGTGTCTTTGTTGTGTGGTACATATTTCTTTCTCATGGGCCTTAGGTGATAGGCCTTTGCTCGCTTCCAGACAGCCTCAGTTTCTAACAGTTACGCATCAGCAACAGTGAATGACCCAACAGAGGCATTGGCACAGGGACTGAACCATGCAACACTCTCACAAAAGCTTGTGATGTAATAAATGTATTTGTCGTTCAGGTGTTATTAGACCCTTCTTTTGTTTTTACTATTTACATGGATGTGATGCTGCTCATATTGATATATGCTGTTGACATGAAATGCCTACTGATAGAGATATTATAATTTTTCTTCTGATCTTTATGTGACTGCATATATACGTACTTTAAAAAGATTAAAAATGTTTTGCTAGCATATGTTCAAGATTCAGATGAGTATACTTTTTAGTTAAGAATTAAAGAGATGGAAAGCACCCATTTGGATTATGGCTCCATTGTGCATGTAATCAGATTTTTAAAAAGGAGTAGTTTGGCAAAAAGAAACTACACAAACATAAATAAATAACAAAATGTTAGTGATAATAAAATTTGTCTGACATATTTGTATTCACTATATCCCACCTTTCTCCCCTGCAACTCAAAGAAGTATACATATATGATATCTATTGAGCTCTGACCAGATCCAGACTAACTTAGCTGCAGCAAGGTTGCTGCAATGTATGTTTTCAGACAATGCCCTAGGACTCATAGACAAATATACACTCATGACCAAATATGATTCTTCACTATAGTAAGTGTGGGCTATCAAATGACTGTGACACATAGAAGTAACAAGTGGGGATCTACAGGAAACTGCAGGGAGGGGACATCTCCCCTGCCTTTGCATCCTTCTCTCTGCTCCCTTCTCTATTAATGTCTGTCTTTCTTCCTGCGCTCCTTATCTATGCATCTTCCCTCACCCTCCTTTCTACCCTTACCTCTTCTATATCAATCTTCCCCCTTTCTCTCCCACCATCCCTTATCTGGCAGTCACCACTCCTCTTTCCCCACCACCCCTTCTCTTCCCCCACCTCAATTCCCCCCTCTTCCCCCCCACCCCTTCTCAGACAATCTCTCCCCCTCTTCCCCCCATCCCTGTGTCTTTTCTTTCCCCACCATGGGAGCTTCAGCAGGTGTCCTTTTAAAACATTCCCCCAGCTTCTAATTAGACAGACTTGAGGGAGAAGCAGTGCTGGAGATGGGGGGAGAAGAAGGAGGACTCTTCGCTTCCTGCCCCAGCTCCAGCACTGTTTCTTTCTGCAGTCTGGCTGATTAGCTGTGTGTATGTGCATGTGTGTTAAAAACTCAGCTGAGTCTGCTGCTACAGAGTTAGGGGTGAGAGCCAGTTTGGTGTAATGGTTAAGTGCGCAGACTCTAATCTGGGAGAACCGGGTTTGATTCCCCACTCCTCTACTTGCAACTGCTGGATGACCTTGGGCAAGCCATAGTTCTGTTAGAGCTGTTCTTGAAAGAGCAGTTATTGGGAGAGCTCTCTCAGCCTCACTTGCCTCACTGGGTGTCTGTTGTGGGGAGGGGAAGGGAAAGGAGTTTGTAAACCACTCTGAGACTCCGAGTGAAGGGCAGGGTATAAATCCAATCTCTTCTTCTCTTTCTCAGCCACTTGCACACCTCTGTAGTTGCTGGTTCAGCTGTCCTTTAGCTTTCCCCCTTGTTTTTAACTGGCCAGACTGCAGGGGAAAGTAGCACTGGACGTGGGTGAGTTGTAGTGAAGAATCCCCCCAACCCCTCATCCCTATTTCCAGTGTAGCTTACCCATGCTGTCTCGCTGTTTAGAAGCCAGTGAGAAAGTTTTGAAAGGACAGCTGAGAGAGTGGCTGCAAAGCCTTGTGAATGCACAAGGAGGGTCCTTCTCACCCCCACTTTTGTAACCACTGGCTCAGCTGCCTTTTAAAAAAAAATCCTGCCAGCTTCTAACTGGCCAGACTGCATGGAGAAGCAGCACTGGGGATGGGGGAGAGGAGAATTCCTCTCATGTAACTGCATCTTCAGCACTGCTCTTCCCCATTCTCTTCCCCTCCCACATTGCAGCAGCACTACGTTTTGGGGTTTCTTAACCCCTGACACCTTTTTAAGCAGAGGATTAAGATTTTTATGCAACCTTGGTAGATCCCCAAGTTGGAAGAATAATCTCTGTTCTCCCCACATGGGATCAATCAGCAGACATAAGTATCCACAGATGAGGCCACATGTGGCTATTAGAAAGTACGTGGGAACCCACAAGGACTTGTGGGAGGCATCTCCTTTCCCCCTCCTCCTCTGCTCTTTTCTTTCCCTTTCCTGAAAGCCCCCATAGACTTTCCCCTTTTTCTGCTTTCTTCTCTCCTTCTAGGGTTGCCAAACTGGAGATTTCTTGGAATCACGATCTTCCAACTACAGAGATCAGTTCCCCTTCAGGCTGCCAGCTCCAGGTTGGGAAATTCCTGGAGCTTTGGGGGTGGAGCCTTGGGAGGGTGAGGTTTGGGGAAAGAAGCAACCTCAGCAGGGTAGTCCTATAGAATCCATCCTCTAAAGCAGCCATTTTCTCCAGGGGAACTGATTCCTGTCATCTGGAGAACAGTTGTAATTCTCCAGCTCCCACTTGGAGGTTGACAGTGCTAATTCCCCAGAGGAAATGGCTGCTTTGGAGGGTGGAGTCTGGGATTATACCCTTCTGAGGTCCCTCCTCTCCTAAAACCTTCCTCTCCTCAGGCTCCACCTCCTAATCTCTAGGAGTTTCCTAACCTGAAGTTAGCAACCCTATCTTCTTCCCACCCAGCAGCCAACCTACCTTTATATGCCCTTCTGTTTTAAGATGTTCCCCCCACACACACCGCAGCCTCTAGCTAGGAGAACTATGGCCCAGTTGTGTGGTACCAGTCACTGGACAAGGCCCACTTCCATGGTAGACAACCCTCAAAGACTTGTAAGGTGTGCCCCACTTTCCACTGTATCCCCTTCCCCCATGCTATTTCCCCTTTCCCTCCCCTGGCAATCCCCATATTTTCTCCCCTTTACTTGCCTCATTCGCTCCTTCTCAGCCATTTACCAACCTACCTTTTATTTGCCTCGCATTCTTCAATTATATTTATTATTTCTTTACTTCATTTATACCCCGCCTTTCTCCACAGTGGGGACCAAAGCAGTTTATATTAATCCCCTGTCCTCCTTTTTTATCTGCACAACAATCCAGTGAGGTAGGTTAATCTGAAAGTATGTGACTGGTCCAAAGTCACCCAGTGAGCTGTACACACAACACCCACTCCGAGACTATTGGTATACTGACGGCAGAGGAAACTTTGCTTACATTAAATATTGGAGGAGATACTTGTGATGCATAGTTTAAAGGAATTCTTATGAAAATGTTACAGATTTGCTACATTTTTGTTAAAATGCTTATAAAACTGCTAACATAAATTAGGGTTACCAGTAGGGATGTGCAAAAAACAACACCCTGATATTTTTTGGATTTGGTAAATATTCAGGATTGCTGAATTTATTTTACCCCATTATACCCTATGGGGACCATTATAGTCAAGGGTCTCCATAGGATATAATGGAGAAATGATCCGGGGGTATCTGGGGCACTGTGGGGCCTGTTTTTGAGGTAGAGGCACTAGATTTACAGCATAGCTGCTGGTACCTCTCCTCACCCCCCAAGTTTCAAAAACATTGGGTGTGGGGGGTCCCATTAAATGCCTTTAGCAAGCTGTGGCTGAACTCCAAAGGCATTTAAATGGCTATGGTCCCTTTAAATGCTTTCTCCAAGGTGCAGCTTCACCCAGAAGGTGTTTAAAAGAACTGCAATTCCTTTAAATGTCCTTTAATGCCAGCTATCTGGCATCCCTGAAAAATCCCAAATATTTTTGGGATTTTTCGGGCTCAGCTGTATTGGATAACCAGATAAATACCCCAGCTTATATCCAGCTGAAAAAAATACTAGAAAATTCCAGTAAGGTTTTTTTGTTATTTGTTTTTTTCCAGCTTGGATAAACCGAATGCACACCCCTAATTACAAGATATCCTCTTTTTTTGTGTCCATTCTCTTTTGGGTTCTTTTTAAAAAAACGGATGAAAATGTCCTGTTTTGGAGTTGGAAGGTCAGGAATATTCCTAGTTAGTAGCTATTATAACAGCTTAAATAGTAGGGGTATTTAAAATGAGATTTGTCATAGTGATCACTTGTTCGAAGTAGTCAGTTGGGAAATATGTCCTCTTTTTGGCTTTTCAAAATATTGTACCCCTACAAACGGACAAAAAAAGTAATGTTGATCTAAGGTGAGGAGAAACTGACCAGAGCCTCATCTGTGCTTTCATCTTAATAACCACTAAATTCCTTCTGGGACAGATTTAGACTTGAGAAGAAGCGGGACCTGTGATACTCGTGGGGGGGGAGTATTCCACATAGCTCCTGGCCTACAGAAGCAGGAGTAGGTCCTCACTGAGCAGGAGAAGGCGGTGGCCGCAGGTGAGCCCAGCATAGCAGTAACGGCGGCAAGGCCTGCCCGTGTCCCAGCCGCCCGCCTGCCCATTCTTCTCCCCCCCCTGGCCAGCAGCAACAACGGCGAGCTCTGCGTGGCTTCCTGCCGCCTGCCCACCAAGGCTTCTACCACCCGCACCAGCAGCAACAGCGGTGAGCCCTGTGCGGCTCCCAGTTGCGTGCCCACCAAGGCTCTCCTGGCTCCCTTGCAGCTGCCAGCAGTAAGTGCTGCCACAGTTCCAAACGGCGAGTCCATTCTCCATGCATGCACGAGAACGCAGTTTAATTTTGGGGGGGGATTTAAGTATCCCTGTATATTTTAAAAAACATGTCAGATTTTCCTGCACACCTAAGTAATGTCTCAAGTGTGCAGGAATTTCTGTTGAGCCGCCATGTGCCCCCAAGTTGTGGAAATAAGTATCTGCACGCAATGGGGAACCTTGGCTATTAGTATATAGACAGGCAAGTGTCAGGTTCTTCTTTTAGTCCCCTTTTACATCCTCTTGGATTAGACTTCGCTCCAGCTCCAGCTTTACTGCTTATGATGCAAGTGTGAAAACTGCCTCACTAGGTTGGAAGTCTCCCAGATATTAAGCTTCTGGGTGCTGATGTCAGGCTAACTTATAGACATGCCTTTTCTCTGTACTTGTCAACTGAGTTTAGAATGTCCTGTACACATTTACTTGTATATTATTTAAGCCAGTCTTGCAAATAGTTCACTACTGGCTGTTTAACTGTTTTCCTTGTTTGCATGTTTTGATTGATGTGCCTGGTGTGTATGTGACAATCTCTGTTATTGTTTTGATGATCACACAGAGTATCTATTAGTATAATTTGAGAGTGTAACTTGGACCATGTGTAGGTTTCTCTGCGTATGATCCTGTCTCACATTTGATAGTTGCAACCAGTTCTGTCTCCTGAACAAAAGTTATACTTATCGGAGGTTGCACTTGCTTGAAGGAGTTGTTGGAGAGTTTATCAGAGTACATATGGGTTGTGGTCCATACTAGTATATAGTTTGAAGAGCATCAAAATGTATAGCATATAAACCTTATTTAAGGTTCCTGAGATCATTATGTTACCCTTGCACATGTCAAGTAATACAAAAGACAATGTGGAGCATGATGCATCTCCATGACCATTCACTAACTATAGCTAGATGATCTGTACCAAAGAGTACGTGAATAATTCCAAGAGTACAGAATGGAAAAGCTCCCTTCACTTGTAGGAGTTAACCAAGCAATGTTGAGCGTTTGTTGCACTACTAATGGGGTTCCCCCGTCACTTTTTAAAGAAAAAAAAATGGAATAGAGTGGAAGTACTGATAATTCTAGCTTCCTTTTCTGTATACCAAAGAGCAAAATTTAGAATTCCATGAGATATAGAAAGGGGAGCACAGTGAAATACATGATATCTTTTACCTTTCTTTTTACCCCAAAATGTGACAGTAGGCTGTTTTGTGCTAAAGTGGCTACAGAGTTCATCTTCTTTCCCATACACCATTGGAGAGAACCCAGTGAGGACCCAGGCTTTAATAACTCTTCCAGTGTATTTGTGAGAATTTGTAAAACCTGTAGGATAGTCAGTTTGATCTGGATATTTATTTTGATTGGAGTCCAGTAAACTAAGAGTTTTGTAACTCTCTAAACTTGCATGAACACTCTTCAGAGATTGCTTTACCAAAGGACTTTTGAGCATTGTGGTCGACTCAAATATGTTTTTTAGGTGGTCATTAGTGATGGCTTGTTTGTTATTTTAATGAAATGTCTTAGTGGATCAAATTGTATACCAAGAAATTGGCAGCATGGAACACAGTATGCTTTTATGAGGAACACTCAGGTAATGCTCCATGCCGGCTACAGACAAATGCACTTTTTGTGCTGTGATTGACTGCAGCATCTTGTTACTCACACTGGGCTGTGGCTTTCATAAACATTTTAATTAACATCTAATAGTTCTACTTCGCTTTCATGTGGATGGGCTTCTACACTTAGGATTTACACCCTAGTTTTGTTTTGTTTTTAGTTAGCATTTGATATTAAGTAAACTCTTATCTGTTTCAATTGCTAGAGATTCACAGAAGGTTTTTTCCCCCAAAGTGTTTGCAGCTGTTACTTGAAGCATATTTCTGTGGAGTTCAACCATAAGGGGGAGCTAACAATCCCAGAAGACAGAAAACATTTGAAATCCATTCTAGACAAAAATGTGCTGTAGGTCATACACTGTTGACACTCTCAATTCAGAAAAATAGTATTCAATAGAACTGAGTTTCTCTTGAGGCTGAGTTTTGCTTAGCACATTTTATGCTTAGCACAAAATGGAGGAGTGGAGAACCATATTCACTGTCCAGAATGCTTTGCGGGAAGAGTAGGATAAAAATGTAATAGATGTCAGACTACTGACAGAAGTCAGATATATTCACTGGAGTTGATTCTATTTTCTCCAGTTGAACACTTGACCATAGAGTTGCAATATTTAATTTATGAGTTGGTTACATTAATCAGTTAAACCCCCTTGATTTACTAAAAGGTGTCCTTGAGTAACTGAGCAGAAGATTTTATTTAAAATTGTTACCTATTTTATGTGAAAACTATGGATGACAGGCACCATCAAAGAACACACTCCCTGTTCTTTCTCACAAATAAAATAATATTTCTTCTGATTGTGCTTGCTGCAATATGTGCATATAATCTTTTTTATACACACACACACATTCACATCTTCAGAAATATTTTTATTCATTTTATGCATATGCAAATATTTGAGGATTTGTTTAATCAATACATTGACTAAACCAAATTTGATTAATTAGCTAGACAACCATGTTAAAGTGTTTTACTTGTGAACTATGTAGACAGTGTTTTTAGTCACTTCTTACCCTAATTTTTAAAGGTTTCCTGTCATTTATCAAATGCTGTAGGATTTTGGAAGGCAATCCATTCAAGTGTTCCTGTGACATAATGTGGATCAAGATATTCCAAGAGACCAAGATACCAAAAACAGAAAGTCTGGATTTTTACTGTGTTAATGACTACAACCAGAGGGTGTCTCTGATGGAGAAGCCAGTCCCAAACTGTGGTAATTTACTTTTTAATGTAGAATAATCGGCATATATGTTGGAAGTTCTAAAATATTTGGGGTACAACCCATAGGTGCCACCTTTTAAGGAACTAGTCCTTATTTATTTATTTCAGAAACAGTGGAAAAGAAGAGACGCACCATAACTGCAAAAATCCATTCAATATATTACAAAATAATTAATTCTAATAAGGTACTGGTAATAATCTAATACATCATTTCTTATGTGGTCACAATGAGTTCCTTATTTTCCTTATTTTGGAACTCTTCAGCAGCAACCCTAACAACCCACCAAGTGTCTCCTTTGCTAGACTCCATTAATGTTAATATAATTTGATCTGAGCAGTTCTGGGTGCATCACCCTTTTATTTATAATCCAGGTTTAACCTGGTCAGTGAAATACTTATGTCATGCTTCAGAGATATTTTAAAGACTACAGTACTGCATACAGGCTGCTTAAATCCCACTGAGTTGGTACAATTTAAAAGGCTTAAAAACTGTATTCAGGATATTTGTCCCAAGCCATTCTCTGAGTTTTTCCGAACTGTCTATATTCGGTTTTGGGGATATCTTGTTACAAAGGTTTTTTTCAGAATCTCTTACTGAATAAAATTTCTATTTTGTTTAGTGAAATGTTGATATAATGTGAGAATGTTGGTATAACATGAGTGAAAGATACTGCTTTTCCAGTTATGTATGTTTTATTTTATGCTATGAACATAATGACAACTGTTCATATCCTGTTCTTCTGTTATTGTATCACATTTGTTAAACGGAAAGTGATAATTTCAGGTTGAGTAAATCTCAGAATTTCTTCCATTCCACAACTTTTTAAAATTTAAAATGTGTTTTTTATCTTGAAGATGACAGCCATCTTTCAATATTTAGTCAATAAATAGCACCAGCCTATATTGATAAAACTATTATTTGCCTGAGCAAATAAATCAGTGATTTGTGTATTTATGTGCACAGTGTAGTAACCATCATGTCCTCTTTGTAGTTTATATTGTAGTTCATAATCTAGTTCTAAATGCACCTGTCTAAACTACCTGGCAGTTGCAAAAGATTTTTGATCCTGTGGAGCAGCCTAATATTTTGCAGGCTTTAGCTTGGTTGCTTCTAGAACATTGTACATTTAATTTCCATTTCCTCCTTCTTTTCTAGCTGTTGAGGTATTTTGACTGTGAGGCTACTTGGCTGAGGTCATATATCTCCCCTCCCTTTTTAGTAAATTAGTATTCCTGGGTAAAGTTGAATGGAGGAGCAGTTGCCTTCAGTTGTTCTATATGATCACTGTACATGTCTTTGTGCAGGCACATGTATAGGTGTTGTGCTTACACAAAGAATAGTTCAGAACTTTCTAATGTTAAAGCCTACAAATGGGTGTTTAGAGTTCTTTTCATTGAAGAAAAGCTTGTCCCTTGTCCACACTCTTCAATAAGCACTGTCATACTTAGTTCTCTCTTTTGACCACTGCAGTGCTGTGATGAAGCTTCTTTGTCAAGTCTTTGCATGCATGCATGCAAATATCTATATACCATCTCTACCATGGCTCAGGGTGATTTATGATCCATAATTAAAAACATCAAATTACAGTAAAACCCTGCTCCTCCCAAATAAAATACCTGCACCTTACACTCCAGTAAAAACTGGTGAATAAAATAGCCTTACAACGTCTTCTAAAGGTTTCTAAAGATGGTCCCTCATCTCCTGTAGCACCTGTGATCACTGTATGTATCTTTATGCAGGCACATAAAGTGGGAGCCACCAACCTAGAACACAGGCCCTTGTCGATGCCAGGCAGGGCCACCTTTTGTGAGGAAACCCATACATCACATACATCAATATGGGGGAGAGACAATCCTTTATATATGTGAGTCACAGGCTGTGCAGGGCTTTAAAGACCATAACAATCTTCTTGTACTGAACTTGGAAATAAACTGTTAGCCAATGGAGCTGTTTTAAAATAGACAAGATGTCTTTCTGATGATCAGCTGACAACAGGTGGGCTGTTGCATTCTGTAACATCTGTAATTTCTAGGTTATTTTCAAGGGTAGTCCAACATTCCAACAGACAGGAAGGCCTGGCGTGATCTGGTCCATGGGGTCGCGAAGAGTCGGACTTGACTGTGCGACTGAACAACAAAAGTCCAACATTATGTGTCTTAGCAATAATCCAAACACAAGGTTACAAAAGCATGGATCAGTCTCACCAGGTCCACTGAGTCTAGGAAAGGACAGCTGTCAACCAGGTGGCTAGGTAGAAGGGCACTGTTGGCCACTGTACCAGCCTGCTTTTCAAATAGACTTGGTACATTAGTACCCCCAAGTTCTTAACCTGCTCTGGAAAAGTTACCCTCACTCCATTCATCACCAGTAGATCCAAACTTTCCAAAGCAGCAGCCTTCCCAACCTGCATTACCTCTATCTTGTCTAGATTCAGCTTCAGCTTAACCATGTGTATGCAGCCTTCCATAAATATTGAAGATCATATGTGACAAAATGCATCCTAAGCACCTCACAAGACAGGGCCCGTCCCACTGATTCTGCTCATCTGGTGGAAACCCTTGAGTGAGCTTTAGGACTTGGTTCTTCCTTTTGAGGGATACCCTTGTATCCTTTCCGTTACATGTTTCTGTACATAGCTTACTGTATATTAACACTGCAAACCCTTTGTGCACTGCAGTGCAGTTGGATGTGTACACTGTGATTTGTTGATTGTTTTCTATTTTAAAATTTGTTTTACCCCACCTAATTACTTCACTCAAAGCAGTTGTGGAGATCGAGTCGAACCATGCATGTTTCCGGGGCAGGTGTACCATCCCTTGCCCCACTCTGGGCCTTAGCAGTTCAGAGAGGGAAAGCAGTTGAAAGTCATCCAATGTCCTCCTCTCTTCTTGACTCTCTCCACAGATCTCTGAAGTGCCTTCTTGGATCCTCTCATGGCTCTTTTTGAGGGGAGTGCAAAAAACATGCCTGCCCAGACGGAGCCGCTATCCTTTTGTTATGGGGAGCAACCTCTGAGAGAGATAAATGGAGGTGTGCCTCCTGTCTGTGCTGGCTTGTTCTGGCTGGTTGCCACCCACTCCCCTAAGCTGCTGTTAGTTGTAGGGGCTTGGAACTGTGCCCCAGAGTCAGGAGTTTTTGTCTTGGCAGAGCCCTTGGCCTGACAGCTGTTGCCACTGTGAGCCACAGAGGCAAGGAAAGGAGCAGAGCTGCTGCATGGGAGGATCTCTGCAGCTGTGCCTGCCCAACCTCCCTTGTCCTTGCTGTTAAGTCTGGTGGGTGGCCACAACTCCCCCCACAGCTGTTTCAGCACTTGAAAAGGCATGAGGGGGGAACAAGAGCACCACAGCCCACCTAGGGCTGCCAAGTGGGGGCGGGTAAACCCCTGCTTTGGAGGCCCGATTTCTGACGCCACGGAATCGGGCCCCCGGGGAAACCCCACCCCTGAGTGCGCATCACCAGGAAGTGACGTGGGCACGCCGGGCACGTTGAGGGTGGGGCCACGGCCATACAAGGGGAAATTCTATGGTTTTCTCTTGTATGGCTTTGCCCCGCCCCCAGCGTGCCTGGCGTCCTCCCGTCACTTCCGGGTGACGTGCGTGTGGCGTGCGTGCGCTTTGCGCACGCACGCACAAGACACCGGCCGGGAGCCCCCCGCTCCCAGCGAAGATACACTTGGCAACCCTAAGCCCACCACACTTGAAATGATTTTAAATATGGCAATGGTGTCCATGGGTTGGACTCGTGGATGCTGTCGTGTCTAGTTTGGTTCTAAATCTAGCTGGTTTGTATAGTTTTTGGATCCTAGCCCAGAAATGTGCTCTCTGGGCCTGCTCTTGCAATCTGTTGCAAAACAGGGTAGCTACAATAGAATAGGAAGATGATTTTGCCAGAGGTTTAGATTTGCTGGAAGAAGGGCATAGGCAGAAGAAGATGCTGAGCAGACTTATTCTGACCTTTGTGTCTGTACAGGGAAGGCACCATTCAGTGCACAAATGTCCCATTGCAGATCCACAAGCAGACATGATCTTGGATGTTTTGATAAATCTAATTTCTACCTCACAAATATTGGGGGGGGGGTACAACTGAATAAGGAAAGATCTCATGATACTTGTTGCTGTTGTCAATAACTGGATTTTGTTCCTCCTTCTTCCAAAGTAAGCTCCATTAATTCTAAATTCAGATTATTATATAGCTTGTTGAAGGGTGTAATGAATGGTAGCACCTGCTGTCCTTTTAAAATAGTTAGCTGGGTCTCAGTTCCAGGTTTTATAGACAAAGTGGTATGGTAAATACTAGGAAATTTTATTAATCATAACATCCAGGTGGTGGCTGGAGATCTCCTGGGATTACAAATTATCTTCAGGCTACAGAGATCAGTTCATCTGGGGCAAACATATGCTGTGGAGGGTGGACTCTGTGGCATTATAGAGGTGGAAGTCACTCCTTTCCCCATACCGTGTTCTCCCCATGCCCCGCCCCCAAAATCTCCAGACATTTCCCAGCCGGGAGCTGGCAACACTAATCATAACCCACCTACAGCCTGTGTACTGTAGGACAGACAGACATTCTCAGCACACGCTCTTTTGTCTTTCATCACTCAGTCTCTCTGGCTCCATACCTGATGAATTGTAGTTCCATCCCATCGAAGGGCCTTCTCTATGACTCGTTGTAATATTTTCCCTTCTGAGGTAGTAATAGGTCGCTACAAGAAGATACCTCTGGCTGAGCGTTTTTGTCCTTGTGGTATTGGAGAGGCTGATACTATCAATCATATTTTGCTTCCGTGTGGGTTCTATCAAAATATACGAGCTGTATATATTCAACCCATATGGGAAAGGCTTTTAGGCCGTCTGGACTCTGATATTAGTATTACGCTTATGATAGACGCCAATCCACAGGTGACATTAGCATGTACCAAATTTTTGGCAGCAGCTTATAGAATCAGGAAAGATTCCTTAAATGTGTAACCTAAAGACCCCCAGGTTAATGCAGTGTATAATTTTGAATTATTTGAGCTAGTGTATGTATGCTAGGGATATGCTATGATTGGACTTCCTAGTCAGCTTTTTCATTTTCCCAGCTTGGTGAGATTTTTCTGCTTTGACTCTACATACCCTGGAGAGGCCAGGGGGAATGAATGGTTCATCCATGGAGGATAATGGTTGGAATTTGATATGAGGACTGATAACTTGTGCATCTGCTCTTTCAGTCAGTCATTTCCCCACATTTCCCCCCCCCCCCAACATGTATATTAAATGAGGAAATGGGGGACCTGAAAGGACTTGAAAGAGGCACCTCATTTCCCCCTCTCCTTACCCACTATTTCTTCTTTGCCTCCTCCTGGCAATGTGGTGGCTGCTGTTGAATTGTAGCAAGCAGCTGGGCCTACCATTGGTTGATGTTGGTCCTGGCCCCATGAATCCTCCCTCAAAGGCCAAAACAGGCCTGGAGGCTACTTCAAATAAGGCATCCAAACATCCTTTTCAGAGTTCTCTCTAAATATAAACACCTTTGAAGCACTATCCTTTTAATTTTTCTGATGGGAAGATTTTCATACTTTAAAAGCAGATATGGAGAAAGAATCTCGTTTAATAGAGGTGGGAGGATTTTAATGAATCGTTTTAAATGTTGTAATAAATATTTGGTCACTAGTTTTTCTTCCTGTTCTGGGAAAGTGAACTACTTGTGACCCATTTTTACTCTAAGATGATCTCAAGAGATATGAAATACCAACTTCTTGTCTGATGTATTAGGATTTGACTTGGCTTCTTGTTAGCAATTTTATTACAACATAGAAGTTCCTTGTCATTACTTCATTTTGAATTCTTGTGAACTCGCAAAAAAGAATGTTGCTATCACTATTAAGAAGTCAGGATGCTGAAAGTCAACGCACCTCAGTCATTTATTTTGACAGATGTTTTGTATTTCGTTAGGTAATATTTCTCAGCATAGTACTGGGTAGCATATTACTGTAGATAGTACAAGGACATTTAACAGTGAGTTGCTAATAAATTGCATGCTGAGAAACGGAACGAGACCATTGTGGTTTCTCGGTAAAGTTATTTACATTTGCAGATCAGTGAAGCAAGAAATAGTGATAGCTGATAATACTGTCTGTTGATAATTTTCATGGTTAAACTGATTACTGGCTAGAAGCAAGTAAACCTGAATTGTACAGTGGAAGTTCACTTTTTCAGAATGGTGGTAAAGTAAAATATTAAACATGACATTCTTCTGGTGGTCTCTTAAGGATTAAATAAATTTGGGGTGTGTGTGTGTGTGTTAGGGTTGCTAGGTCCTACCTTGCAGCTGGCAGGGGATCGACGGGACTTCTACAGGAATCTTTTGTGCACTTGGCTTGATGACGTCACCCGGAAGTGATATCATCACATCACCAACATTGCACAGTGATGTTCTAGTTTTTGGGCAAAATGCTATAGTTTGAGTCCAATTATACCATAGAGTTTTGCCCCAAAAGTAGAGTGTTGCTGTGCAATATTGGCGACGTGATGATGTTACTTCTGGGTGACATGATCGCATTGTGTTTGGGGGCATTTACAGGCAGGGTTTCTCCCCGCCAGCCAGCTGGCCAGTGGCATAAATGGGCCCACAAAAGCAGGTGAACCTCTGCTTGGACCAGGGGGTTGGAAACCCTAGTGTGTGTGTGTGTGTGTGTGTGTGTGTGAAGTGGTATACAAAACCATCTATTTTTGTGGGTTGTTCACAGCATAAATGTAACTATTATATATATATTTTTAAAAAATTGAAGTATAAAATGAAAATAAGGGCAAAATTATGTTGTCCATTTCCATAGTTATTTGTTTCTGGTAGCGTGCTGCATTTATATTTTTGTGTGATATATATCAATGTTCTTCCTCATTGTTTCACATTAGCTATTTAGGCTGGAATGGACATGATTTGCTCGCTCAGTTTTTACAAAGAGTTCAGATGACATCATTGTTGTGAGTTGCTTTTTCATCTTTTTAAGTTCTGCTTTATAGCCATCCCCTCTTTCCTTAAAATGCAATTACAGTACCAACATCTATCGTATGGAGTGGCAAAAGCTGATGCTTCTTACATTTTACCTTTCCTGTTGTTGTTTTGGCTTCTTGGCTTAATGAATTATATGTTGTTCCTCAAGGTGACCGTGGAATTCCTGTACTAATTCCCAACTAGTTCTTGGACCTTGCATATCAGGGGAACATTTTATTTCTAATTTTCTCTTTGAAGCCATAGTTATTGCTCCCTTTTTTGCTCACTTTTATATTTTTATGGTCATGATCAGACAATTATGAAATTACAACCATGAAGACAGACAAAAAATTATTGCTTTAGCTGAAAAGAGACACACAATAATCAAACCTCTTTCCTCCTCCTGGGAGCAAGAACTAATTAAGAATTGATTTAAGAATGCTGCAGCAACAATAAGCTGAGAAGCAGAAAGGGTTAGACAACAGAGAGGAAGGACAAAAAATTGGTGGGACAGTTGCAGAGAGAAGTGGGATCTTTGGTCAGTGGGACTTACTTTGAAGTAAACATACAGTAGAATATTGCCAAAAGAAATGTACATTGGTAGATTTATAGGGAAATATAACACTACGAGTGAAGACTCGTGATACTCCTGGAGTGGGAATTCTTCACCCCATCTCTTTCAATTCCCCTTAAGGCTTGGGGGGGGGAGACTAAGAAGTGGGAAACCCCCCTCCATAGCTGTTCCAGGCCCCACCAGAGTTCCTTAACTCTGGCACTACTGGGGGAGGGGGGTGTCATAGGACACTGCTGGGAAAATGTGGGGAGGATCAACTTGCACTTCATGGAATCCAATTTAGGTTTGTTTTGTTTTGTTATGAAGCTGTTGAATGGGCTGATGGAAGTTTCATTGCCATCTTAATAGACTGAATTTATATAATAATTCTCTTCCCTGAAGCCTGAGAAGTGCTTTGGATATTCAACTAAAACCTGCATTCTTGTGTTGTTGTCTGCTATCGCATTTCTCTTCAGTTGATGACAGTTAAACAGTACTTCTTTCTGGCTTTGCAACATAAACTGCTAAGCCTTGTGTCATGACCCCAGAGGGGTCTTTGGGTTCTGCCGCCACCACCCTGGATTTATGGTCCCTTGGGAGGCCCAGGGTACCTTCCCAAGCCCCTTTTCAGCCGAGCAATACAGGCGTGATTGACCCAGGCAGAGAAAATAATTACACAAAAAGGGTTTATTAAAACAGTGGGGCAGGGAAAGCAAGACACGGCAAGGTGCTTAAAAAGGGGATAACAGTGTGAAAGGAAAAATAAACATAAACTAACGCAGCTACCTGTTACTCCTAACTGTTTTACTTCCAGGCCCCCAGCCTGCCTAGCACTCACGCTGATCCCAGTGTAGCTCC
>NW_015171506.1:732914-749961 GCF_001447785.1 Gekko japonicus | reverse complement strand
GGGTCTTGAGAAGTTACTGGGGTGTGCTCACCTTGCTGCTGTCTTTCAGACCGACGATAGGTTAACACCCCCTTGCAAACATCGGTCTGCCGGGTGGGTTCCACAGGAACATTTGCAAAGTCTCTTAAGAACTGCTTGTAGACATTCATTTGCCGGCTGGGTTGCGCAGGAACACATTCAAAGTCCTTTAAGAACTGCATGTAGACGTCTTCCTCTGGCTTGGCTTCCTGCCTTGCCAGTTCAGGCTCTTGAACTCTGGGTTCCCTAGTTACGTGCTCTGCTAGATCTTCCCCCATAAACATGGCTACTGGGGAATAATCGTGCACAGCTACCTTCCACAATCCATTCCAGCCTTCTTTATACAGAGGATATTCCCTTCTATCCTCTGGTACGGCAGCCTCTGGAGGAAGCGAAGGTGGGCCTTTTGTCAGCTCTGCCATTTTAAAGCGGTGCACTATCCGCATCCACTCCAGCTCCAGCTGTCTTTGTGCTGCCCTCTCTCTCTCTTCCCTCTCTTTCTCTCTCTCTCTCTCTTCCCTCAGCATTTTCTCTTTTTCCAGCTCTCTCTGAGCTGCCCTCTCTTCCCTCTCTTTCTCCAGTTCCATCTGCTTGATTTGCAGCTGGAGTCGCAAGACTTCTGCACTTGGGGTTGCCATCTCCCTGTTTACTGACCCGATAGTTCTAAAAATAAAAAAAAAAATCCGTTTCCACTCTGTTACCAGGCCTCCTGGCCTTACTGGCACCTTCTACAAAAATTTGTGGCTTCCTCCCACCAAACCAAGGGAGGATAAATTTTTTTCTTTTTTTTCTTTTTTTTTTAAAAAATAACCAATGATGCTCTGCCACTCCGGGTCAATCTCTGGCCGATCCCACCGCTGCCACCATGTCATGACCCCAGAGGGGTCTTTGGGTTCCGCCGCCACCACCCTGGATTTATGGTCCCTTGGGAGGCCCAGGGTACCTTCCCAAGCCCCTTGGGAGGCCCAGGGTACCTTCCCAAGCCCCTTTTCAGCCGAGCAATACAGGCGTGATTGACCCAGGCAGAGAAAATAATTACACAAACCTGGCTCAGATGATGAATAGGAAAAATGGAACTCATGGAAGAGGGAGGAAGCAGAAACATGGATGATGGACAGGGTGGGGTCTGCTACCATACCTTCCCCCACAATGCATCCTGCATTAATTTGGTTGTGTTAACTCTGAGAAGTCCTGTCATGAGTTTTAGCAGGGTGATGGGGTTAACAGTCTGAACTGAGTTTTATGTCTATAATATACGAGGGGTGATTCACATGGCCTAAGAGCCTACAGAAATGAGTACATGGGCTTGTTACGCTAGGGACACCATTAAAGTGTTTATGTGGTTTGCTGTATTGGTAGTGGTACAGTAGATTGTTTACCATTTCTCTACAGTCCAGTGCTTCAAATCACTTGAAGTTACATGGTACAGTTTCACTTTGGACTGAAAAAAATGTGACTTGATTTCCCAAAAATAGGCTAACTTCTCTAGTAGAATTAGTATCAACAAGTGGGGACCTGCAATACTTGTGGGGGGATCCCTCCCCCCATTGCTACTGCTGCCAGGGCTGGCTCCCCCACTGCCAGCTGGGGAGGGGGTGAAACTACCATGCCCCTCTACCCGACTCCTTTGTTGCTTGGATGGGGGGGCAGGTACTCCCTCACCTCCTTGCCTAACATCTGGTTTCCACTTCAACTGGCGGGAGGAATTGCAGGCTGGGGGGAGGGAGAGAAGACTCCCCCGGCCCAGCTCCCTCCTTGCTAGCTCAGTTGAGAAGACTGTGAGGACTACTGATTGATGGCTCTGGACAGCGAGGACTCCCCCACCTGTGTACTCTTTGCCAGCTCAGTTGGGGGGCCAGTGAGGACTGCCATGCCTCCCCACCTGACTTCCTGGTTGATGACTTGCCAGAGTGGCAGTGAGGACTCATGCACCCACCCAAGCCAACTTCCTTCTTGCCAGCTCAGTTGGGGGGGGGGGGCTGCGAGGACTGCAATGCCTCCTCATCTAACACCTTGGTTGCTGACTTGGCAGGGGGAGAGCAGCAAGTAGTCCCCCATGCCCTGTCTTCTTCCTTGCCAGCTCCATTGAGGGAACTGTAAGGACTGCAGTGAGGACTCCCCCCCCACTACCTCCTTGCCATCGGGGGGGGGGCTATGAGGATTGACAGAGCATCTCCTTTGCATGTAGACGGTCCCAGGTTCAAACCCCAGCACCTCCAGTTAAAAAGAATCAGGTAGGAAGTGATGTGAAAGAACTCTGCCTGAGACTCTGGAGAGCTGCTGCCAGTCTGAGTAGACAATACTGACTTTGATGAACCAAGGGTCTGATTCACTGTAAGGCAGCTTCATATCTTCATGTGTTCATGCAACTGCAGTGCCTCCCCACCAGACACCTTGGTTGTTGGCTGGGTGGGAGGAGAGCACATCCCTGCCTGACTCCCTCCTTGCCAGCTGGCTGTGAGGACTGCAGCACCTTCCTACCTGACTCCTTGGTTGCTGGTTTGACAAGGGGGAGCAGTCAGGACTCCTGCACCACCCCCCATCCAACTCCATCCTTGCCAGCTCAGTTGGGGAGGCTGCAAGGACTGCAGTACCTTCCCACCTGATGCCCTGGTTGCTTGCTCAGCAGGGGAGATGGCAGTGAGGACTTCCACACCCAAATCTCTCCTTGCTAACTTGGATGGAGGGGCTATGAGTACTGCTGCACTTCCCCACTCAGCTCCCTGGTTGATGGTTCTGTGGGGGAAAGGCAGTGCGGACTCCTCCATTTGAATCCCTCCTTTCCAACTTGGTTGGAGGGCAGCGGTGAGTGCTCCCAATGTCTGCTGCCAGGCCCACCCATACCTCCCCTCTGATGCTGGTGAGCCCCATGTGGCTCCTGGCCTCCACTGAAGCATTCTTATAGCCACCTGACACAGGAGCAGGAGGAGGTAAGTGTGTAGTCATTTTACTAGGGGGGAATTTAACCCCCCCCTCCAATGTATTCTTTTTAACTTCTGTGATTTTTCTAGGTGGTCAGTCTGTTTGCGGTAAGTGTGCCTCCTATCTGTGGACTTAGGTATCCGTAGATAGGGGGCACACTTGAGAAGTAGATATATAGATTTGCATTGAGCAATTTATATTATATGCCTTAAAATTAGGGTTGGACAATTTCTTGGTGCCCACTTGACCAAATGACTAAATAAGTCACCCCAGTGTTGGCTCCTAGAGTGAGCCCCTGTCCCTCATGGATTTTGTCCAGGTGGGTCCCAGGATCCCTGGCACAACTCTTTTAGAACAACAGGTAGGGTCCAACCCTGGATGTTTGAGTAAGAAACAAATATAATAATTACAACAGGTGTAAATAATTTGTGTCATATATTTCATATGTTATTTAAAAAGAGCTAATTTGTAATGCTAGAATTATGTAGGTTTACAAGATGGGTATCCATTGTGACTCATGGGGCACTGGAACTCTCCACCTACTGCTTCCGCAGTCCTCTGAATCAGTTTTCTCTCTCCCCCTCTGTCTGCACTTTCCTTGGGCTACTCTTCCTGCCTGCCTGCTCAATCTCAGTCTCCAACTTCCCTCCTACTTGATGTTCCCTGGCCCTTCCTTTTCTGCTAGACCTGCAAGGGAAGGGAAATTTCCGTTCTCCCCCCATGCCAGCCATGTCACTGTTACTGTCTCAGCTGCTGAAGAAACCAAGACCTCCAGCTGGTGTCTAGCATTGCAGGGTGCCTTTAGAAGGTTTTCTTGCTCATAACAGGCATTTGTTTAGTTATTTATTCATTCAACTTATATTCTGCCCTCCCTGCAGGGTGGATTACAGTAGCAATTCCACAATAACAATTAAAACAGGTAAATAGTTAAAACAGTTAAAAACAATAAACTATAAGTTGAGAAGAGATGACACTGTAAAGTACAAATACAGTGTTCTCAAAAGACTGGAACAGCTAGCCCATAAACCAGACTATAAAGTCTTCTCAGGTAGACCGTGTCAGACGGAGAGCTTCAGCTAGAGAGCCAAGTAGATGGAATAAATGGATGCCAGCTGCCTCACTCAAAGGACTGGTGGTCCATTTTACAGGCTCTATGGAACTGCAATAAGTCCTACAGGGCCATGATCTCAGGAGAGAGAATGTTCCACCAGGCCAGGACCCTGGTCAATGCTAAACGGTCATCCTTTGGGCTGGGGACAACCAGCAAATGCTGGTCTGTGAGCACAAAAGTCTCCGGGGCACATATGGGGAAATGTGGTACTTCAGATACGTTGATCCCTGGCCACACAGGACTTTAAAGACTTCACCACAAAGGCATTGAGTTTCACTTGTGTTGGCTATTGCTTGGGATGCTCTGGTGCATTTTATATGAGGCAAGTGTCTTGCCATAGTTGTAATGAGTTTTCTTGGCAACCCAAATTAGCTGTGAAATATCTACCTGCAGTCAGATAACTTTATGTTGTGTTGTCATGCCTGCACCTGCACTGACATTGCTGTTATGTTTTTCTTCTGCTCCCACCTTTTCTTAAAAATAAAGTCTTTTCCTGAAAACCCGTGGCCCTATTGTGTGGATTCTTTGGTGCTCATGGGGAGATCATCCATGGGTATTAGATATTTAGATTGCTGGATGGGTCTATTGTTAAGGCTGGTATCAGGGATTTAATATTGTATGCTTCCTTTTGTATCCTTCCTTTTGAAGATGCATGCCACTGCTAATAGACATTTGAACATAAGAACATAAGAGAAGCCAATGTTGGATCAGGCCAATGGCACATCTAGTCCAGCACTCTATCACACAGTGGCCAAAAATACCAGATGCCATCAGGAGGTCCAGCAGTGGGGCCAGTCATGCTATAAACTGAAAACTTGAAAGTCATGCTATAAACTGGAAAACTAAAGTTTTTGATCACCTACTTGTTACTGGAACAGATTGCTAAAGAATGGATTGCTACAGAGAATGCATCCATCTGAACTTATTTCATCTGATTGCATTCACTGTATTGCACACAGATTGCATTGGAGTGCATTAAGTGCAGTGAAAAATGTAAAAGTTCTTGAAAAGACTGACTTACAAGAACCCTCCACAAATTTTATCAGCATCTATCACATGGAATGTGCCAACTGAAGATAATAGGTGTAATTCTGGAGAGTCAACTACTGAAATTTCACTGCCTTCACATATAAGCTGGGTTGCTAACAAAGCCTTGCAAAAGATTGGAAATGGATAATCATACATCTTGAAAATACTGCTAGGGATGAGTAAAGAAAGGCTGCTGTTAAAAAAGGACTTTGGAAAATCTAAAATATGTCAGGCTTTCAAGAACTTTCTATTTTATTTCTAAAACAGGACTGTTGAACTCTATGTACAAGTGCTATAACACACACTCTGAAGAAGTGCACATGTAGGGAGTGGACAATCATGGAAGGTCTTCTTTAGATGCTGACAAATAAAAGCTGAAATTTATCCATATATCTAATAGCCAAGGTGCCCCCTGTGTGCGGATATCTAAATCCGCACATCAGGGGCACCTAGGGGGCAAAGAGATTTTCCTGCACATTTGGGGCAATCCCCAGATGTGCAGAAAAATCTGAAAAGTTGAAAAAAATATAGGGGGGATACTTAAATCCCCCCAAAATAAAAAAGTACTACTCGGCACTGTAGCAGAGCTGTTGCTGCTGGCGGTAGCGTGTGGGAGAAGCTTTGGCATGCTGGCAGCTGGGAGCTGCGGCCATTGCTGGGGGGGGGAAGTCCGGCGGCCCGGCGGCCGGGAGCTGCACAGGGCTCATCACCATTGCTGCTGGTGACTGCAGTGGTGGGGGGAGAAACCTTGGAGGGCTGGTGGCTAGAGCTGCAGCCGTTGCTGCTGTCAGGTGGGGGGGAAGCCTGGCAAGCCCAGCAGGCTGCCTGCTAGGCTCACCTGTGGCGGCTGCTGCCACCACCTCTTCTGTGCTTCAGCAAGCCAGCCACCCGGGAACTGCGGGGAATACTCCTCCCCACGAGTATCACGGGTCCCGCTTCTTGTAATGTAATATTTGAAGGAAGTATTTTTTACAGCATCCTGACAGCATTCAGTGATGTACTAAAGTTTTAGATTTATTTACATGGCCAGTTGGAAAGGACTTGGAGGAGTCTGGAAATAAAGATATAAAGATAATTCTAGGCCAGATGCATGTCAGATCATTCTCCAGAGACATCTGCTGAAACTGCAGGGACAATCTTCTTGATGAGTGGTATGAATTCAAGATTCTCAGACAATGGCTGAAACTCAGTTAACTTCTAAACAGAGTTCTGTTCCCTGGTGAAATGCTTTCAGTTTTAGGGAACCTAAACTACCTGTGTCAACCGTCTTTTGTGAATGATCATTCAGTCTGATGAATGTGATTCTTAAAAAGGTTAGCTCAATCACTGGAAACAGCTTAAGTGAGCTACTGGTCATTCAAATTAGTGGAATATCAGTAGACTGGTATTGCCCTATGAGCAACTGTTGACCACTGGAACTGGAACTACAAGACATATACATGGCTACTAAAGGACAACTGTTAAGAGAATCAGTTAGCACAATATTTTGTGTTACTGAGGCATTTTATATTAGTACATTTTGAGTAAGGGATTGATACTGGTTTTTCTGGTTTGAGGTGATTTGTAAATCTGGACCAGATTTATTTTGATCCGGGAATTATTTATTCAAACATAAATTGTTGCTCTAAACTAGGGTTGCCAAGTCTGGGTTGGAAAATACCTGGAGACTTTGGGGGTGGAGCCAGGAGAGGGCGTGGTTTGGGGAGGAGAGAGGCCTCAACATAATACAATGCCATAGAGTCCACCCGTCAAAGCATCAATTTTCTCCAGGGGAGCTAATCTCTGTTGGCTGGGGATCAGTTGTAAAAGCGGGAGATCCCCAGGCCCCACCTGGAGGCTGGCAACCCTACTCTAAACAGGAGGTCATTAACAGTGAAGGGAATGAGATAGTGGATCAGAAGCAGTTCAAGTGTGGTTTGCTAGGGGGACTCTAGCAGCAACTGCCACTTAGTGCCCTAAAGTGGATGATGCCTTTATCACTTGGTGTCAGGAGGTGGTGACAGAAACATAGCAGCGGCTGCTATTGCAGAACCATGCAGGCTAACAGCTGTCAAGTGGGTAGTAGTCTGTAACATGTGGAGGTGATGACATCACAATGCTGGCATCCAGTTCTGCTTCCTCTTCCATCTGGAGTAGCAGCAAGGCAAACCATTAGAAGTAGCACAGCCTTTTCATTTTTGGCACCCCACTTGAGGAATGCTTTCTCCCCAGTTGTATGCCTGTTGCCACATTTAGACTTCTGGTGTCAGGTGACAACACATTTGTTTGCCCAGGCCATTCATTAAATGGGTTGATTTCTTTATGGCTTGTCTTTAATTTTGGCTTTAACTGCTGTTATTCTGTGAAGCTTTTAGATTGTTTCTGCTGTGTTTTGTATTTGGGGAGGTGGATTTTTGATTTCTTTTTGTAGTTGGTTGTGAGCTGACCAGAGAAATGTTGGACTGAGAAACCAGAGATAATCTTTTATGTAGAAGGCCATGATGATCTTGGTTTTCCTAATCAGTATTTGCCAGTTGTCATTTGTCTTTAACATGCAAATTAGTGTCCCCTTTTAATTTTTTGATGTTTTAAGTTTTGATAAATTTGCATAAAATTCTTATTTGAGGCGTCCTCTGAGGCTATTGTGAATTTGAATGATGACAACCTTAAGCTGAGATATTTGGATCTGGTGCAACCCCATTATCAGAACAATACGGCTTCTACTGGAATTATGTTAATTTAAATGGGATATATCTCCAACTTCCTCAGTTGTTTGATGAACTCTTTTAAAATGTCAGTATTTGTCACTAGGTATTTAGTTAATGACTCATATGGAAACAGCATTCTAATCTTATTTACGGTATTATTTCTTGAATATAATTATATACTGCCTCTCTAGAACATGTGCAATGCAATAAACCACTATAAAATCACTAAAACAACAAAACCAACAGCAGCAATTAAACGCAAAAAGGCAAAAATGGTTAATGGGAAAACAATCACCTGTATTAACTGAAAGCAAGCTAAAACAAGAAATGCTTAGCCTGATGCTGAAAACTGTTCAGCAATGTTGGGGGGTGAGTAGGAGAGCATTACATAGCTGAGGAAGGCAGCTGTCAAAAAGGCCGTCTCTTCTGTAGCGTTTTAAGAACATAAGAATATAAAAACAGCCCTGCTGGATTAGACCAAAGGCTCATCTAGTCCAGTATTCTGTTCACACAGTGGCCAACCAGCTACCTCTGGGAAGTCCACAGACAGGAAGACAGCAACAGCATCATCCTGACTGTGCTCCCCCAGCAATTTATTTATTTATTTAGGGATTTTTATTCTGCCCTCCCCAAACAGGCTCAGGGCGAATTACAACAAATTGAGTCAAACAGTGTTGCAAAAATAATAATAATCACATTTAAAGAGGCATTCTGTGCATAATTATATAAACCTCTTTCATGTCTCCCCTTACTCACCTTTTTTCTAGGCTAAACAGCCCTAAGCATTTTGTCTCATTCTCACACACAGTTGCTCTAGCCCCCTGATCATTTTGGTTGTTCTTTTTTGCACCTTTTCAATCTCTGCAATATTCTTTTTAGGTGTATTAATGAGAACTGTACACAATATTCCAAGTATGACCATAGATTTGTATAAGTGCAGTATGATAGCAGCTATTTTATTCTCTATTCCTGTTCTAATTATCTCCTGCATGGAATTTGTCTTTTTCACAGCAGCTGCACCCTTGGTCAGCATTTTCATTGAGCTGCACTACCACCCCAAGATCCCTTTCTTGGTCTGTTGCTGACAGCTCAGGTTGCATCAATGTATATGTGAAGCTGGGATTATTTTCCCCAAGTTACATCACTTTACACTTGTTCACATTGAATCTCATTTGCCATTTTAATGTCCACTCCCCCAGTTTGAAGAGATCCTCTTGGAGCTCTTTGCAATCCATTTTTGTTTTAACCACCCTAAATAATTTGGTGTGATATGCAAACTTGGCTATCTCACTACTTACCCCTAACTCCAGATCATTTATGAACAACTTGAAAAGTACCAGTACCAGTCTAGATCCCTGAGGGACCCTGATGCTCACATCCCTCTGTTGCAAGAACTGACAATTTATTCTTACTCTCTGCTTCCTGTTGGGTTTTTTTAGCCAATTTCCAGTCCATAAGAGGACTTGTCCTATCCCATGTCTCTGAGGTTTGCTCAGCAGTCTTTGGAGAGGGACTCTGTCAAAAGCCTCCTGGAAGTCCAATAAATAATGCCTACAAAAACTGGCTCATTCCTGTCCACATGTTTATTGACATTTTCAAAGAATTTTAAAAGGTTAGTGAAACAGGACTTACCTTTGCAAAAACCATGTTGGCTTTTATTCAGCAGGGCTTTTCCTTCTATATGCTTGACAGTTTTATCTTTGAGAATGCTTTCCATCAATTTACCAGGAACCCGATCCTTTTTTTAAAAAATGGGAGTTACATTGGCCACTCTCCAGTTGTCTGGTACAGAGCCTGATTTTAGGGACATGTTGGATATCTTAGTTAGAAGATCAGCAATTTCCACAATCTAGTTGTTTAAGTCCTGGTGATTTGTTAGTTTGTACTTTGTCCATAAGGTCTCGAACTTTCTCCCTTCTCACTGCTGTTTGCCTAAGCTCCACCCTCCCTTCCTGAAAACATCCATTCAGGAATAGGTATTTGCCCTGTATCTTCAGCACTGAAGACAGATGAGAAGAATTCATTTAGCTTTTCAGCAATCACATTATTGTCCTTTAGTACTCCTTTAATTCCATTGCTATTCAGTGGCCTAAATGCTTCCCGAGCTGTTTTCCTGCTCCTAATGTATAACTCATCAGATCTTGGAAGCTAAACAGGGTTGGCCCTGGTTAATATTTGGATGGGAGACCTTCAAGGAAGTCCAGGGTTGTGATGAATAGGCAGGCAACGGCAAACCACATCTGAAAGTCTCTTGCCTTGAAAACCCTATGAGATCACCATAAGTCAGTTGTGACTTTACGACAGTGGAAAAAAATGTATTTGAAGAGTACTTTATTGTTGATCTTTATGCTTTTAGCAATGCATTTATCTTGTATAGTGAATATTAATTTTTCCATTTCGTCAACTTCCATAACTTTATAAATAAGTTCCTCTTTCGTAGGTATATTTTCATTTTTCCAGTACTTCAAAAACAGAATTCTGGCTGCCACTAATATATGCATAATTAAATATATTTCATATTTCTTAAATACCTCAGGTAACATTTAATTTAAAAAAATCTGGCTTCAATTGTATATCTATTTCAAAAATCTCTTCTATCATTCCTTTCACAGTTTTCAAAAACTTTTTTGCTTTTTTACATACCCACCAAATATTAAAATAAGTGCCTACATTTGCCTTATATTTCCAACACTTTACAGAGATATTCTTGTTAAATTTATTAAGTCTTTCCGGTGTAATATGCCACATATACAACATCTTAACAATGTTTTCTTTAAAGTTACTTGCTTTTATGTATTTTAAATTTCTAGACCAAAATTTCTCCCATTCTTCAAAATCAATGTTTTGCCCAATATATTGTGCCCATTTTATCATTTGGGGCTTAACCCATTCATCTTGCATATTGTATTCCAGTAAATAATTATGCACTTTACCAATGACTTTTTCATTGTTATTTATCCAAACCTCATCTAGCCCCGTAGATTTAGAATAAAAATCCATATTTTTATCTTTTGCCCATCTAGACTTAAGGGTTTTCTGTTGCCACCAAGTAAGTTTGATATCTTTTCTATTCATCTCTTCTTCCATAATTAATATACCTTTATCATCTAATAAGTCAGAGTATTTCCATCTGTAATTCCTACCAAGCAATGTGGGTTTGGTAAATGCCTCAACAGGATATCCATAATGGAATCTTCTGGTAATGTTTGTACTTGAGTTCTTCCCAAAGTCGGAATAAAGCATCTCTAATTATATGTTATGAGAAGTGGCTGCATCTTGTAACTTTTTGGTACCATAAAAATGCATGCCACCCCATCGTAAGATCATGTCCCTCTAGTTTTAACTGTTTTATATTTTCTAAAATTACTCATTCTTTAATCCAGGTCAAGGCCGCAGCCTTTAAGTATAGCCTCCAATCTGGTAAAGTCAAGCCCTCTCTTTCTTTTTTATCTTACATATATTTCAATTTTATCCTTGGCCTTTTACCTTGCCAAATGAAATCCTTAATCAGCTTCTCCAAATTTTTAAAGAAGATTTTATTTTTAATGATGGGAATTGTTTGGAATAAAAAAAGGATACGTGGTAGCACGTTAATCTTAACTGTAGCAATTCTGCCTAATAACGTGATTTGTAGATCTTTCCACCGACCTAAATCACTCTTAATTTCACTTAATAGCTTAATATAATTATCTTGATAAAGCGAACTATATCTATTTGTTATTTGAATTCCAAGATATTTAATTTTCTTACAGATTTTGAAACCTTTTTTGGGGGGATATTTGCAAGTATCTTAAAATCACAATTTTTTGTTATTATTTTTGTTTTACTTTTATTAATTTTTAGTCCAGCTACCTTACCATAAATTTGTAATGTTTGTACCAATTGATCGATCGAGGACTGTGGTTCTTCAAATATATATACCATATTGTTGGCAAAGGCCTGGACTTTAAATTCATCACCTCTTATTCGTAGGCCTTGGATTTCTTTGTTTTTTCTAATCATTTCTAGCAATGTTTCTAATGCATAGATGAACAGAAGTGGTGACAAGGGACAGCCTTGTCTGAAACCTTTTTGAATTGCTATATTTTTGGATGTATCTCCATTAATTACTATCGCTGCTTGTTGTGTATCATAGATGGCCTGCACTATTTTCAAGAAATTTTCTCCACATCCTTCTATTTTTAGTTTTTCTAATAAAAAGTTCCAATTTAAGTTATCGAAGGCTTTTTCAGCATCGATAAAGATCAGAGCCATACTTTGTTCTACATGCAGTTCATAATATTCAAGTATGTCTAAAATTACTCTCACGTTATCTTTTATCTGCCTATTTGGTAGGAATCCAGCCTGGTCTTTAACTATTATCTGAGACAGTACCTTTTGAAGTCTTGCTGCCAGTATTTTTTTTGCAAAAATTTTATAATCAGAATTTAATAGAGAGATTGGCCTGTAATTTTTAATTTCATTGTCATCTGTTCCTTGTTTATGTATTAATGATATTAACACATCTTTCCAAGAATTAGGGATTCTTCCTGTAACTAGAATATTATTGATTTTATATTTCAGAGGGAGGATTATTTGATCTTCGTATTTTTTATAAAACTGCGGGTATTCCATCCGGACCAGGAGCTTTATTATTTTTTTGGTTTCTTATTGCTTCTAGAAGTTCACAGATAGTTATAGGGTTATTTAAGATCTTCTTTTGACTTTCGGAGAATTTCTTGTCTGTATGTTCTATTAAAAATCACTGGATTTCTTCTTGTTGATGTTCATCTTGCTGATATAATCTTTTATAGAAGTTTTCGGCTATCTTCAACTCCTTCAAAATATTTTTTTCTTCTCCATCTTCATTTTTTAAACTTTTATATATATTTTTCTTTTTCTTTTCTTAGTTTATACGCCAGCCATCTCATAGGTTTGTTGGCATTTTGAAAATGATATTTTTTGTCATATTGTACTTTTCTTGAAATTTCTTTGGTCAAAAGGTTATTTAATTGGTGTTATATCTTATGTATTTTCCTCCTAATATAATATCATTTTTCTTCATTTTAGTTTCTTCCTCCTTTATTTGTTCGTATACCTGTTTATAAACTGATTCTTTTTGTCTCTTTTTCCATGTGTTCTGTCTTATCGTCCACCCTCTTGCATAGGCTTTGAAAGTATCCCAAATAACATCTATGGGTACTTCCGGTTTCCAGTTATCTTTTTAAAAGGGCTTGGTATTCTACTCTAGAGTCGGCTAGAAAGTTTTCGTCTCTAAAGTTGTTCAGGTTCATAGTCCACCTGCCTCTTTTTGGTGTATCCAAAATCGGATTATGGTCAGCAAAGGAGGTAGGCTATATTTCTGCCTCCCATATAACATTCGTCATCTCTATTGAAGTCCAAGCCATATCCAGCCTCGACCAGGACTTGTGCCTGGCAAATCTTTCTTTTTAGTATTTTTTGTTCTCCAAGAATCAACTAAAGATAATTCATCAACTAATCTAAGAAAGGATTTTGGAAGAATATTTCCCTGTTTGATCTTCTTTATGTCTCTTTTCCAATCACACATACCTCATCAAATATTTGATCTGCAGTAACTTTCCTCACTGTTTTGTAAAACTTATTTTGGTTTTGATTTGGGGCATAAATGTTTGCAATCAAGCAGAGCTTAGCTTTTCTGTTTATTATTATTAAGATTCGTCCATCATCTGATTTGTATAACATCTCTGGGTTTCAGTATTCTTTGGCATAGGTGGCAATGCCTCTCTTCTTTTGTTTCGTATCAGCTGCAACAAAGGATTTTCCTAGCTTATTTCTTATTAGATATTTTTTTCTTCTTTTTTAATTTGCGTTTCTTGCAGGCATACCACGTCTGCCTTAAATTTTTGTATCTGTTGAAAAATACAATTTCTTTTTTTTTTGGTGTGTTCAATCCATTTACATTAATTGATAATATCTTCATTTTCTGTCTATTCATCTTTCTCTTCTTCTGCTGGAGTTTTCCATTCTTTCTCTTTCTGTTAGGTTATCATTTTAAATGTACCAAATTATTTCTTCTGCCTACTTCTCTCTTTTTTAATGTTTTCTCAGTTTCGGTGATGTCCTCTTGTTGAGTTTCGGATTCACTGGTCTCATTTCCTTTCCATCCCAAATCTTCTCCATTCCATTCTAAAAAGTCTTGAAGCTTAAAGATAGAATTGATTTTATTTCTTTTCCCCCTGTATACAAAGAATAGCCCTTCTGGTATTAGCCAACGGTACTGGATCCCATTATCTTTCAACAGGTTAGCCAGGGTCATGTATTCTTGCCTCTTTTCCCTAACTTTCCACAGTATTTCCTTTAATATTCTTACTTCTATATTGTTAAGGGTAAAGGTATTTTCGTTGGATTTTTTCAATATTTTATCTTTTATTTCTCTACAACAGAAGTTAATGTGGACCTCTCTTGGTAGATTATGGTGCTTAGTGTAGGCTGAATTTACTCTGTATACTGTGTCTATTTCTTTGTTTAGTTCTTCAGAGTTCTCCATTTCTAAAAATTGAGCTAGTGCCTCTTTGAGTTCTTCTTTTGTATCATCTTCTTTTCCCCCCGGGATGTTTTAAAACCTAAGTATATAGGTGGCTCTATTAATCTCTAATCGTATCAGGGATTCTTCAAAGATTTCATACTTCTCTTTTAAATTTTATACTTGGACGTCCACCGCTTGTATTTCCGATTCCATTTTATTAGTCAGTGCTACTACCGAGGTAATACTTTGTTTATTTTCAGCAATTTGTTTCTTTATTTCCTCTGTTTGCATTGTCAACTGGTTTGCTAGGTCATCTAATTTTATTTGAATCGGTTCTATAGCCTTGGTAACAGCTATTTCCACAGCAGAGTTTAAAGCATCCATCACTGCTTCATTAACTGTTATTTTAACTGCTGTATTTAGAGCTGCTGTTACTGATTCCTGAATAAAATGTTGTAGGTCTTTCATAGATATGAACTCCCTAAACACAGTCATGGGAGCAAGCACCATTGAACAGACCATTGAACAGGTCATGTTTTTAAGCCCCTGTGTGTTGCCATGTTATTTATATATTTGATGTGAATGGGCCCTTATATATGTTTTAAAATTTGTAATTAATAAATACATGTATATTTTCCTATATATTTTCTACATTTACTTTTTTTTTACATTTTTTACATTTTACTAACCTTTGTTAGGTTCTGAATTTTAGTGTTAAGGTTCAATTTTTTGCCCTTTCTGTCCCTGTCTTAGATACACCAGTTTGGTGTAGTGGTTAAGTGCGCGGACTCTAATCTGGGAGAACCGGGTTTGATTCCCCACTCCTCCACTTGCACCTGACTGGATGACCTTGGGCAAGCCGTACTTCTGGCACAGCTGTTCTTGAAAAAGAGTAGTTTCTGTCAAGAGCTCTCTCAGCCCCACCCACTTCACAGAGTGTCTGTTGTGGGGAGGGGAAGGGAAAGGAGTTTGTAAGCTGCTCTGAGACACCTTTGGGTAGTGAAGGGCAGGGTATAAATCCAATCTCCTCCTCCTCCTCTTCTTCTTCTTCGCAGAATTACTTCAGTCTAAGCCCATTGATTTCAATAGATTTATACTGGAGAGACTCTGAATAGCATTGTACTGTTACAGTGCAATCCTGAATAGATACAGATACCCTTCTAAGTCAGTGAGCTTCAAAAGACGTAACTCTGCTTAGAATTGCACTGTTATCCTCTTAAATTTAGCAGGGATTCATATGCATATTTTTAATATGCAATGCACTGTCCTGTAATTAAAACTGAAAAATAACTTGCAGATGTGAAGTTTTTTGTTCATCACCGTAGACCAGGGGTGTCAAACATACAGCCCATGGGCCAGATCCAGGTCTCTGCTGCTTCCTGTTCCCTGCATCACAGCTCCTTTTGCCCAGTCTCTCCTATTTCCTGCTTTGCAGAGGAGAGAAAGAAAGCTAAGTCTCACTTCCCTTGATTGGCTGAGGGCTCCTCCCTCTCCTCCTCCTCCTCTGGAGAGGGGAGGGAAAGGAAAGAGCAGAGGGAGAGAGAGAAATGGAGTCCCATGGCACTTTTAATACCAACAACATTTTATTCCAGGTATTAAGCTTTTGTGTGCAAGCACACTTCTTTGGGGAGGGGAAGAGCCAGAGAGAGAGATGGAGTCCCATGGTACTTGGAGATATCCCCCTTTCCAGTTCTAACAGATGGGGAGGGGGAAGAAACCTAACAGTACAGCTTGCATTCGTTATTAGTGAAAGGAAACAAGAGTCCAGTATAGCACCTTAATTACTAACAAAATTGTGGCATGAACCTTCATGAGTCACTGCTCACTTCTTCAGATACAGCTAGAATGTGAGTCTATCTGTCCTTATATCTTGGAGAGTGATTTCAGATGCCAAATAACAATAGCAGGCATTGGTAATGAGAGAAGAAACCTAGGTTTCAATTCAGTCCAGGAGAATGGATTGACTTGAGCTTCATGATCAGTTGAATTCAGCAGTCTCACTTTCTAATCTCCATTTGAAATTCCTTTGTAAGAGAACTGCTACCCTTAGGTCAGCAAATGAATGCCCTGGAAGGTTAAAACGTCCCCCCACTGGTTTTTGAATGTTGTGGTTTCTAATAGCAGTAGAAAAAGTAAGAATCCAGTAGCACCTTAAAGACTAACAAAATTTGTGGTAGGGTGTGTGCTTTCATGAGTCACTGCTCACTTCTTCAGACTTATTTTCATTTATTGTTTGCATACTCCTGGACTGAATCCTCCTGTACCAAACTGAGGCCTAGGTTTCCTGTCTCATTACCAATGCTGCTATCTCCTTGCCGACAACCCCTCTGCATATCACACCTAATCCAATCATGTCTGCTATTGCCATTCGGCATCTGAAAACATTTGTGTGTGTGTGCAGGATGTAGTTGTTGTACCCTGTGAAGTCTAGAATAGGGCGAAGCCCTCTGCCTTGTGTTACATTTTATGGCACACATGGCCTGGCCCAACAAAGTGACATCTATGTCAGATCCGGCGCTTGTAACAAATGAGTTCAACACCTCTGTCATAGACACAAGGGTTTATATAGAAATCCTAACATTGTTTTAGTCAAGTAAAGGTGGTGTTGAGAAGTATCTCAATGATATAGTAATAGTATTAACAATGCAAAGTTACTCCCATTTGTGGACATTGCCTCCTTGTTGATTGAATGCTATTTGGGAAATGAGCATTCTGAAAATTTAGAGCTGTTGATCAATTGAGAGTCCAGCATTTAGGGCATTCTATTGAGAGTCCAGCATTTAGGGCATTCCT
>NW_015171506.1:711032-732861 GCF_001447785.1 Gekko japonicus | reverse complement strand
ATTCCTGCTTTGCACAGAAAGGTAAAGCCTACTGAGAACCAAACACATTTTCTAAGTTTTGATTGTAATGGATAGGATCCATCAACATAAGGATTGGGGACCTTTTTACACTCCCATCGTCTCAGCAGTTCCATTTGATCCCAGGAAAGTTAATTCCTTGGTTTTTGAGCCTCATGTTGGCTAATACCCTGCAGTTCAAGGGGTTGCACTCTCTAGGGGGGAGGGAACAAAATTGCTTCTCCTTCCATCAGCATAGCTGTTGTCTTCCTCCCCACCGCATCAGTGTAGTTATTAATCCACAGAGGACATGCATATGGGACTGCTGTGGGGAAGAGAACAAGGGACGGATCTGTGACCATCAGTGCTTTGCAGTGATAGATTCATTCTGGAACATAACCCACTGTGCTGTGAAAGGCTGCATCCTGGAGGTTAATGGATCTGAATTATGTTCCAGTATTGAAAAGAGGAAGAGTGTTTGCCAAGGAAATTAGACAGATGGTTTTCTTTTCTCAACCCCCCCCCCCCTTTGTGTGTGTGTGCAGGATGTAGTTGTTGTACCCTGTGAAGTCTAGAATGGGGCGAAGCCCTCTGCCTTGTTTCAATATCATGAAGTATTAAGAATGGAAACATGAGATGTATTGTAAAACATCTGAAACAGGGATGAATTAGTGCAAAAGCTGTGCTGCTGAAAACTTACTTCCTTTGGATTAATAAGATCCTCACATATTCCTCAAGAACTACAATAACATCTTCTGCATTCTTCAAAGACACATCTCTCCAAGAAATTTGTAGTCATGATGTGGGTGGCTGCATCCACAATCATCTCCCACTATGCCTTTGTTACCAGAGCACATTGTGACTCAGTGCTTGGCCAGCCTGTACTTTCTACTCATTTTTCCTATAGCTTAATTCCAGTGCCTTCTAATGAGGATGTTGATTTTCCATAAGTGGGACTACATAAAGAACACAAAAGAATGAAAAAAAGGTTCTAACTGATGTTTTTGAGTGGTCATCTGTGCAGTCATACAACTTAACCCTTCTGCCCTGTGCATTTCTGAAAATTCTGCACACAGTGGTCTGAGGGAGTGGGAAAGCACTCACCTCTCAGTTGAAGACATCTGCAGGGATGCAGAGTTCTTGGGGGACTTTTTATGGAGTTGCTTCTGCACCTGCACAAAATCCTTTTGTCTAATTGCACAAATGACCACTTAAAGAACATCAATAACAGGTAAGCAACCTGTTGTCTCCCCCCCCTTTCTTTTCCCCTTTATTTCCCCTTAGGAAAATTAAATTACTATTTAAAGCAGGCATTAGTTTCAGCTTCTGGTATTCCCTGAGCTTACTTTACTTCTATCCCTTCTTAAGATATATATATTAGCCAGAAACCTGTGTGTTTGGTCTACTTAATATTGCTTAAAATCTATATATTATAATTTCTGTCAAGATGGTTTTAGCATTTCTGCCTTCAGATTTTCATTTCTTATATGACTGTAATGAAATATACAACATATTTCCAAGATTAGAGATTCTGGAAGTATAACTTCAATTGCATAAGGGAGAAGCATATGACATTCTCAACATCTTTAAGAAATAGAGACATAAAAATTTTGAAAATATTGAAACTGTGGGGGGTAATTGTCCCCTCCGCTTTTTTCCCCAGGGAAAAAGTCTGAAATGGTAGAAAAAATTGAAATATATGCATTGCTGATTTACTTTACTATTTTTAGAGTGTGAAACTCATATGCAGTTATTTGGAATAAGTTTTGATTGTAATGGATAGGATCCATCAACATAAGGATTGGGGACCTTTTTACACTCCCATCGTCTCAGCAGTTCCATTTGATCCCAGGAAAGTTAATTCCTTGGTTTTTGAGCCTCATGTTGGCTAATACCCTGCAGTTCAAGGGGTTGCACTCTCTAGGGGGGAGGGAACAAAATTGCTTCTCCTTCCATCAGCATAGCTGTTGTCTTCCTCCCCACCGCATCAGTGTAGTTATTAATCCACAGAGGACATGCATATGGGACTGCTGTGGGGAAGAGAACAAGGGACGGATCTGTGACCATCAGTGCTTTGCAGTGATAGATTCATTCTGGAACATAACCCACTGTGCTGTGAAAGGCTGCATCCTGGAGGTTAATGGATCTGAATTATGTTCCAGTATTGAAAAGAGGAAGAGTGTTTGCCAAGGAAATTAGACAGATGGTTTTCTTTTCTCAACCCCCCCCCCCTTTGTGTGTGTGTGCAGGATGTAGTTGTTGTACCCTGTGAAGTCTAGAATGGGGCGAAGCCCTCTGCCTTGTTTCAATATCATGAAGTATTAAGAATGGAAACATGAGATGTATTGTAAAACATCTGAAACAGGGATGAATTAGTGCAAAAGCTGTGCTGCTGAAAACTTACTTCCTTTGGATTAATAAGATCCTCACATATTCCTCAAGAACTACAATAACATCTTCTGCATTCTTCAAAGACACATCTCTCCAAGAAATTTGTAGTCATGATGTGGGTGGCTGCATCCACAATCATCTCCCACTATGCCTTTGTTACCAGAGCACATTGTGACTCAGTGCTTGGCCAGCCTGTACTTTCTACTCATTTTTCCTATAGCTTAATTCCAGTGCCTTCTAATGAGGATGTTGATTTTCCATAAGTGGGACTACATAAAGAACACAAAAGAATGAAAAAAAGGTTCTAACTGATGTTTTTGAGTGGTCATCTGTGCAGTCATACAACTTAACCCTTCTGCCCTGTGCATTTCTGAAAATTCTGCACACAGTGGTCTGAGGGAGTGGGAAAGCACTCACCTCTCAGTTGAAGACATCTGCAGGGATGCAGAGTTCTTGGGGGACTTTTTATGGAGTTGCTTCTGCACCTGCACAAAATCCTTTTGTCTAATTGCACAAATGACCACTTAAAGAACATCAATAACAGGTAAGCAACCTGTTGTCTCCCCCCCCTTTCTTTTCCCCTTTATTTCCCCTTAGGAAAATTAAATTACTATTTAAAGCAGGCATTAGTTTCAGCTTCTGGTATTCCCTGAGCTTACTTTACTTCTATCCCTTCTTAAGATATATATATTAGCCAGAAACCTGTGTGTTTGGTCTACTTAATATTGCTTAAAATCTATATATTATAATTTCTGTCAAGATGGTTTTAGCATTTCTGCCTTCAGATTTTCATTTCTTATATGACTGTAATGAAATATACAACATATTTCCAAGATTAGAGATTCTGGAAGTATAACTTCAATTGCATAAGGGAGAAGCATATGACATTCTCAACATCTTTAAGAAATAGAGACATAAAAATTTTGAAAATATTGAAACTGTGGGGGGTAATTGTCCCCTCCGCTTTTTTCCCCAGGGAAAAAGTCTGAAATGGTAGAAAAAATTGAAATATATGCATTGCTGATTTACTTTACTATTTTTAGAGTGTGAAACTCATATGCAGTTATTTGGAATAAATTACATTGAATGGAATAGGACTTCCTTCTGAATATATATGTGTACATTTGTCTTGCTAACATGTACATTGGGAAAGTCATTATTGAACGATTTGAAATTTGCTTTGGCATAAACATGCAGAGAAGCAGACTGCATTTATGATAACAGAAGTGAAAATAAGTTTTATAAAATTCATATGTATTTATATTCCACTTTATATTAGCAATTGATATATCCTTGAAGATAATGCTCCATAGATTCTGATTCTGAACTCTTTCTCTGAGCTTCAGATTTTTAAGAAAATTTAAGGCTGAACATGAATCGAAAGAAACTCTCCCAGTCTTTTAAGGGCCCTATCTGCATCTAGCATTTGCTCCACTGTTTTACCAAACCCACGCTGGAACAGAAAAAGGTACGGCTGAAAATGACATTCAGATACCCTGGGCCAACGCTGTACTGACTGCAGTCACCCTAAAATGGCAATAAATCTATGCAGATGGCTAGCATAAAACCAAAAGAGACAAAGCGGATTCCTGCTTTGCACAGAAAGGTAAAGCCTACTGAGAACCAAACACATTTTCTAAGTTTTGATTGTAATGGATAGGATCCATCAACATAAGGATTGGGGACCTTTTTACACTCCCATCGTCTCAGCAGTTCCATTTGATCCCAGGAAAGTTAATTCCTTGGTTTTTGAGCCTCATGTTGGCTAATACCCTGCAGTTCAAGGGGTTGCACTCTCTAGGGGGGAGGGAACAAAATTGCTTCTCCTTCCATCAGCATAGCTGTTGTCTTCCTCCCCACCGCATCAGTGTAGTTATTAATCCACAGAGGACATGCATATGGGACTGCTGTGGGGAAGAGAACAAGGGACGGATCTGTGACCATCAGTGCTTTGCAGTGATAGATTCATTCTGGAACATAACCCACTGTGCTGTGAAAGGCTGCATCCTGGAGGTTAATGGATCTGAATTATGTTCCAGTATTGAAAAGAGGAAGAGTGTTTGCCAAGGAAATTAGACAGATGGTTTTCTTTTCTCAACCCCCCCCCCCCTTTGTGTGTGTGTGCAGGATGTAGTTGTTGTACCCTGTGAAGTCTAGAATGGGGCGAAGCCCTCTGCCTTGTTTCAATATCATGAAGTATTAAGAATGGAAACATGAGATGTATTGTAAAACATCTGAAACAGGGATGAATTAGTGCAAAAGCTGTGCTGCTGAAAACTTACTTCCTTTGGATTAATAAGATCCTCACATATTCCTCAAGAACTACAATAACATCTTCTGCATTCTTCAAAGACACATCTCTCCAAGAAATTTGTAGTCATGATGTGGGTGGCTGCATCCACAATCATCTCCCACTATGCCTTTGTTACCAGAGCACATTGTGACTCAGTGCTTGGCCAGCCTGTACTTTCTACTCATTTTTCCTATAGCTTAATTCCAGTGCCTTCTAATGAGGATGTTGATTTTCCATAAGTGGGACTACATAAAGAACACAAAAGAATGAAAAAAAGGTTCTAACTGATGTTTTTGAGTGGTCATCTGTGCAGTCATACAACTTAACCCTTCTGCCCTGTGCATTTCTGAAAATTCTGCACACAGTGGTCTGAGGGAGTGGGAAAGCACTCACCTCTCAGTTGAAGACATCTGCAGGGATGCAGAGTTCTTGGGGGACTTTTTATGGAGTTGCTTCTGCACCTGCACAAAATCCTTTTGTCTAATTGCACAAATGACCACTTAAAGAACATCAATAACAGGTAAGCAACCTGTTGTCTCCCCCCCCTTTCTTTTCCCCTTTATTTCCCCTTAGGAAAATTAAATTACTATTTAAAGCAGGCATTAGTTTCAGCTTCTGGTATTCCCTGAGCTTACTTTACTTCTATCCCTTCTTAAGATATATATATTAGCCAGAAACCTGTGTGTTTGGTCTACTTAATATTGCTTAAAATCTATATATTATAATTTCTGTCAAGATGGTTTTAGCATTTCTGCCTTCAGATTTTCATTTCTTATATGACTGTAATGAAATATACAACATATTTCCAAGATTAGAGATTCTGGAAGTATAACTTCAATTGCATAAGGGAGAAGCATATGACATTCTCAACATCTTTAAGAAATAGAGACATAAAAATTTTGAAAATATTGAAACTGTGGGGGGTAATTGTCCCCTCCGCTTTTTTCCCCAGGGAAAAAGTCTGAAATGGTAGAAAAAATTGAAATATATGCATTGCTGATTTACTTTACTATTTTTAGAGTGTGAAACTCATATGCAGTTATTTGGAATAAATTACATTGAATGGAATAGGACTTCCTTCTGAATATATATGTGTACATTTGTCTTGCTAACATGTACATTGGGAAAGTCATTATTGAACGATTTGAAATTTGCTTTGGCATAAACATGCAGAGAAGCAGACTGCATTTATGATAACAGAAGTGAAAATAAGTTTTATAAAATTCATATGTATTTATATTCCACTTTATATTAGCAATTGATATATCCTTGAAGATAATGCTCCATAGATTCTGATTCTGAACTCTTTCTCTGAGCTTCAGATTTTTAAGAAAATTTAAGGCTGAACATGAATCGAAAGAAACTCTCCCAGTCTTTTAAGGGCCCTATCTGCATCTAGCATTTGCTCCACTGTTTTACCAAACCCACGCTGGAACAGAAAAAGGTACGGCTGAAAATGACATTCAGATACCCTGGGCCAACGCTGTACTGACTGCAGTCACCCTAAAATGGCAATAAATCTATGCAGATGGCTAGCATAAAACCAAAAGAGACAAAGCGGCATGCAGTCTGGACACTGCCATAAAATCCGACAAGGTGAAAGTGGCATGCAATGTAGAGTGGAATTTCCGTTCCAGTGTCAGGGTTGCCAGATCTGGGTTGGAAAATACCTGTAGACTTTGGGGGTGGATCCAGGAGAGGGCGGGATTTGGGGAGGGGAGGTGCCTCAGCATGGTAAAATGCCATAGGGTCCACCCTTCAAAGCTGCCATTTTCTCCAGGGGAGCTGATCTCTGATAGCTGGAGATCAGTTGCAAAAGTGGGAGATCCCCAGGCCCCAGCTGGAGGCTGGCATCCCTATCTACCGTGGGTTGGGTAAAACAGCGGAGCAAATGCTAGATGTAGATTGGGCTAAACACTAGTTTCTCGTTGATTATTTATTTGAGTTTTCAAACAATTACCAGTTGATTTCACAATGCAGAAAAGGATTTGATGCAAGTGAAAATTACGCACTGGCCTGTCTGTATTCTGTAGAGTGTCTCCTACTTCCTCATCTATCCTATCCCCTACCTTACTTTCATACATGAGGTTTCACATTTGCATTGGGGCTTCCATGTGTAGAGCCTGTTATAGATAAGCCCAGTCTGCCTCCAGCATAGATAACTTTAGAAAGAGAAAATTAGAAATGGGAAACACTGCAGTATGACTTTTTCCATTTTTGAGCAGTCACTTAAGAACTAGTTTCTATTTGTACTGTAGCTGCTACTTATGATTCAGAATTGCTTTCTAAATGATCTTCATTCTCTGAGGTTATGGCCTAGATTAATATTGTCAGGGATAAATCAAAGGCTATTTGCATCATTGTAACCCCATATGAATGATCATCATTTCACTGAAAAATAAATTATTGTAGTACATAATCACAAATTATAATTAGTGAAACCATCTAGTCCACACATTGGCCAACTAGTTCCTCTGGACAGCCAACAACAGGGCATAGAGGCCGAGGCCTTCCCCTGATGTTGCTTCTGGTTCTGGGATTCAGAGGCTTAGTGCCTCTGAATGTGGAGGTTCCCCTCAGTCACCATAGCTCCATTGAAGGAAAGGCAATTTAAACAAGCCTCTCTGTCCCTTCTCCAGTTGGCCCGCAGCTGCAGGCCAGCTGTAGAACAGAGAACAGTTTGTTTAAATGCCTCCCTGTTCATTCCCTGTTGTGAGGTGCCGCTGGCTCCCGCCCGGGGTCTGCACCCTCCGCCGTGTCTTCCCTTGTCCGGAAGACAGTTCCCGTGGACCGTGGGGAGATGCTGAGGCTACTGCGGGAGGAGGAGGGGAAAAGGATCCGTCGCGGATAACGGAGCGTGCCTCAGACACAGACCCTGAGGGGAGTTCCGTCACTCCTCTCTTCTTTTGGGTCTGTCTGGAACTGCCGTCTTTCGCCTGTGCTAACTGACTTTCTCTCTGCGTTGCTCAGTAGCTTTGCCAGGCTTGCAGCCAGTCCAGCGAGTCCTCCTTGGCTTGCTCCGGCCGCTCCTTTATTCCCCTCGGCTCTCCCACAAGCCCCAGCAACTGGGCTCCGCCCCCGCCCAAAGGCACAGACGCCGACCCGCCCCTCCAGTCCCCACCCTCTCCCGTCTGGGTGCTGCCGGCCGAGGCGACGTTCTCCTGCTCCGTCGTCTGCCGGGTCGGTGGATGGGCACGAGGTCGGGTCCTGGCGCGCCTTCCCCGCCCGGTCCCGGCCCTGCCGAGCTAGCTGCCACACTCTCTCCACTCACGGGGTGCCCTGCTGCCGGGTGAAGTTCGCCGCCCTCCCCGGGACGGCGAGGGCCCTCTGAACCAGGTAGGTAGCCCGGGGGCGTCGCTCCCGGCGCCCCCGGGGGTGCGGCAGGGCAGTCCCGGCCGATCCCGGGACACCTGTTCATTCCGTGTTCATTCCCATGGCAAGCCAGCTGGGAAAGGAAGCAAATGGGGGGGCTTTAAACATGCCTCCCGTCCCTTCCTCAGCCCACCCACAACGGCGAGCTGGCTCGGGAAGATAGGAAAGATCAGCCCCCTGTTGGCCATTTAAACCTAACAGCTTATAGGCGGAGCGCCTGTCATCTGTTAGGTTTAAATTGCCAGCAGCTTCGGTAAGGTGGATGCACCTGAATAAAAGCCGAATAAGATCGTTTTTTATTCGGGATGACCTTATCACTCTCCTGAATCATATTACAGAATCTGATCTGGCTGAATAAATACTCAAAAAATACAGAGAAAGTATTTGTTGGGTATTTATTCAGTTTGGTTTAGCCGAGTGCACACCCCTACTCTTCTGCCTTTCCTCATAGGGAAGGTGCTCCAACTCCCTAATCATCTTGGTTGCCCTCCTCTGTGCTTTTTTCAACTCTGCAATGTCCTTTTTGAGATATGGTGACAAAACTGAACATTGTATTCCAAATGAGTCTGCACCATAAATCTATACAGGGGCATTACAGTAGCAGGCATTTTATTCTCAATCCCATTCCTAATAATCCCTAACATAGACTTTGCTGTTTTCACTGCTGCAGCACACTGGGTTGACATATTCATTGAGCTATCCACTACAGCCCCAAGATCTCCCCCCCCAGTCTCAACAAGTCCAGACCCCATTAGCCTATACTTGAAGTTGGGATTTTTTTTGTTCCAATGAATATCACCTTACACTTACATCACCTTACGTTTGCCTTATTGTCACCCACTCACCCAGTTTGTGGAGATCGTCTTGGAGTTCTTCACAGTCAGCCTTAGTTTTCACCATCCTGAATAATTTTGTGTCATCTGCAAGCATGGCCCCTACACTGCTCACCCCCAGTTCCAGATCACTGATGAATAAGTTAAATAGTACCAGCCTCAACACTGATCCTTGTGGGACCCCACTGCTTACTTCTTTCCCTTGTGAGAACTGTCAATTGATTCCTACTCTTTGCTTTCTGTCATTTAACCAGTTTTTAATCCATTAGGGAACCTGTCCACTTGTCCCATAACTGCTAAATTTACTCAGGTACCTTGTCAAAAGCCTTTTGAAAGTCCAGGCATATAATGTCTACCAGGCCATTGTTATCTACATGCTTGTTCGCTTTCTCAAAGAACGTCAAAAGGTTGGTGAGGCAGAAGCCATGCTGGTTTTAAATAGGTTCCAAGCATCCTCTAGGGATTTGACACTCTTGTGTTTCCTCTTCACCTTCCTTTTTACTATTCCCCTCATTTTAGTAAAGTTCTCTTTTTATATGTGTGACGTGAGTGGGGACATGAACAGAGAATGGTTGAAATGTTGACATAATTACCACATTGTAGGTGTCATGAAGCATTATACTGAAGCTTTTTCCATTACTTCCAAGAGATAGCCTTAACATATGAACGAATTCATTTGTTTTTGGTTTTGGTGTTTTTCATAGAGCTGTGGCTGCTTCCACATAAATGTTCATGTCTAAACTGGAGTAGTTTTTTTGTTTGAGTACCCAGCTTCATATTGTGCTCTAATCATCCATTTTCTGTATTTTCTCCCACTTTGCTGTAATCTTTCCCAACACTGGTCTGGTATGATTTTCTGAGGGAACCTTGTAGCCAAAGCACCTTTGCACACTATGTGGATGGGAAGATGTGCATTTTTGCATGTCCCATCCACATCAGTGCAGGGGGTTTTTTGCTCCAGAAATATGTGGCTGCCCCTCCCACAGGGAGGTCTTTATATAAAAAATTGACTTTGCTCGAGCTTGCTATAGTGATATGTTGATTACTGATTTTTTTATAGGTGGCTGGGAAAATGAGGAAAAACTGGATGTTCTGTTGGTGCTGTGAACGCAGAGGCATTCGTAGCCATAACAGACATATAGAGAAATTTGTCACTATGTAGCCTGTGTTTTGGTATGTCAATAACTGTCTTTCGATGACACATCTATGATATTTATGGCAAAGGTAGCACATGTATGTATCTCTTGATTGTTTATAGGTAAACCTTCAGTCAAAGTGAGCACACATAACCTCACTGTTATTGAAGGAAGAAGTGTCACGTTGTATTGTGATGCTACAGGAACTCCACCACCAGTTATATCTTGGATTTTCAATAACCTTATTTCAAAACATGAGGTAAGAATTTTATCTTAAAATATTGGAATCTGTAAATACACTATAACTTTTTAAAGAGGCATGATAATAATTTTTCTGGTTGTCTTTATTTCTGCTCTAGTCCGGATAATATTTTTCCTTAAGTATTGTCTTGATTATACGTTTATAGAGGCCAGCATATCTTCAGAACCACCTCTCCCCATATGAGCCCCGAAGGAACTTATGATCTATTAATTAACACCTCCTGGCATTTTGCAGCCCCAGGGATGTCCAACTTGCCTCAACAAGGGCCAGGGCTTGTTTGGCCCTGGCCCCTTCCTAGTGGAATGAGCTCACATTAGAAATCAGGGCCCTGCGGGACCTATTACAGTTCTGCAGAGCCAGCTATTGGCCTCCCCTCCAGTGACCTCAGAGCTGAATGGCCACCTGGGAACAAACTGCTTCCTGTTGAAATCTGTTGACACACCGGTCTTTTACCAAATATTGTTTTTGGATACATTTTTTAGATATATTTTAACTGTTGATTTATTGTATTGTAAATTTTATGATAGAACCCACCCTGAGCCCACTTGTGAGGAGGGTGGGATACAAATCAAATAAATAAATAAATAACATTGGTGTGGAATAGTGATCCAGTTACATGTCTGCATCTTACATGATCTTTTTCTTACACTGAGAAAGAATCAACCATGAATTGCAGTGTGTGTGTATTTTCCTGTAGCTTGATTTAGTGGTGGGTGGGAAGATACAGCTCATGTATGGCTGGTTCAGGATCTCCTTTCATTATAAACTCTGCAAGTGGATCAAAGACCCTTTTGGTCTTCTCACTGTAACTGTCTCCTGGATGAACAGCTTATGATGATGCCAGCAAGGAAATAAAGTCCCAAGGAGACAATTGGCAATCACAAGGCTGACTGAGGCCAGTGGTGTGACAGGGCCTCCTTTAAACCTGGCTGGGTAGACCAGAAGGAAGACTCTTTCCATGCAGTCCACTGGCATAATTCCTAGCCAGGGGGGAGGCCCATGCAGGCACAGACTGTTACCCACCATGCTGCCAGCCCCAGCAAGGGCTGAAACCACATTGCCTTCCTCCTCACCTCCCTGCAGGCCTGCAAATGTGGCCCATGTAAGTCTGAGCCCCAGGCCTCTCCGCAGCTTAGGCCCACTTCCGTGTTTCTCTGCTACCAGAAGCTTCCCATTATGTCCTGCCAGGCACAATAATCTCTCTTCCTTTTGGCAGAAAATGCACTTTAGAAAATCATTTAAATAACTCTAGCTCTTTTTTCGTGATTCTGTCCTTCACTATCCTTCTCTATAAACCTTTTCATAAACTTCTGTTTACTAAAGGAAATGTTTATACAGATGTTAGCAAGCTTTTAATGGTTGTTGTTTCACCTCTTGGTTTTAGAGGTCATCAGTACAAATACAGAAGAGTTCATGACTTCTGTTTAATAAGTGAGATACCTTTCTTTGTCACTAGTACCAGTAACAAGCTGGGTGCAGGCATCACTAAGACCAGTGTGGCAAGACCAGTGTGGTTAGAGTGTTCAGCTAGCATCTGGGAGACCCAGGTTAGAATCACAGCTCTGCCATAGAAGCTTTCTGAGTGACTTTGGGCTAGTCATACTGAAATATACCGGGTTCGAGACGTGTGTAGTGATCAGCTCATAGTTTATTAGTCATTTCAGCTTATCTCTAAGACAACTCTAGCAGGGCTGGAGCCCGGTTTATATGCATGCAAAACACCCCACCCCACACACACACACTCCCCATGATAGGCTATTTACATTACAACTCCTATTCAATAGGTCCATTCCAGGATCCTGGCTATCTATTGTTCTGGTGCACAAGCTTAGTCAGTTTCCAGGTACAGTTCAGGCTCAGTACATAACAGATACTCTCTCAGCCTAACTTACTTACTCACAGAGTTGTTGTGAGGATAAAATGGAGGAGAGAAGAGCCACTTTGGATCTACATTGTGGAGAAAGGCAGAATATAAATGAAGTAAATAAATAAAAAATAAACAAAAATTAAAATCTTCATTCCTACTTCCATCAGCTGCTGTGTTTCCTACCTCAGTGTTTCAAAGAATAATGTACCTCCTTATTCTGTTAATTTTTCAGCCCCAAATTTAGCACAGAAATGAAGGGGCAAAGGAATAATAATAAGGTGAAGTGTAACACTCTGTAGGGGTGACTCTTAAAAACACCTCCTTGGCAGAAGACGGCAATCCTTCCCATGGAAGTCAAGGAATAAATGAATGCCAACAAAAAGGAAAAGGAAGACCTGAGGAGGGGGCACTCTAAAGAGAAAGGAAGCATGGAAGGGAATGTAGATTTTTAATAACACGTTTGCTTTTATTGTTTTGAACCTTGTATTTAAAAATAATTTCCAATAATCTCATTAGCTGACCATTTTTAAGAGAGGTGTATATATGTGTGAAATTATTTCCCTGTCTTAGAGCTAATTTCTTCTCCTGTGCTTTACCATTCTACAGGCCAAATTTTAAACTACTTTAGGTCTTATAAGAATACCCAACTAAAATATTTTGGTCCCTCTTAGGTTCCAGGGTCATACATTCTCCTATCAGATAGTATGTGAACATATACTAGAAGTTCAGAGTGTCCATGATCTGAGGGAGGTAATATATCTCGGTGCACAGACTATACAGTGCCTCCAGTAAAAGGAAGGTCATAGTTGATCTGCAAATAAGATCTCCATCTCTCTTTGTTCCTGGCTTGTTTCCCAGAAAGCAAGTTTATCCAGTGAAAAGGAGAACACATACCCAGAGACCAAAATATAGCTCTTCAAACTGACAGGCACTTTATTAATATTAAGTAAAATAATTATGTACATTTAAGTTGAAATTGCCAGCCACTAATTACATAGGGAGGCCTTGGAGGTAAGACTGAACAGGACCTGGGAATGATTACTTGTGATTGCTCTCAAAGGGGCTATTTCTGTTGCAACCTTAGCATGGCCAGGTGATGACAGAATGTGTCCCTGCATTGGGTTCTATTGGACCTGGTGAGAAACTATTGTTTGTATGTGTTTTCCATGGTCCTGGATGACAGGACTGACTTGGCATGCATTAATGAGACCTGGTTAGGTAAGCTTGGGGGAGTAGATCTGTCGCACTTGGAGCCTGCAGGATTCTCAGTGCACCTTCAGCTAAAGCTTGGTTTTTGGGGAGGTGAGGTCACAGTATTCTGTTGGCATACTGTCACCACCAACAACAGAACTTCAATTTTGAGTGTATGTACTTGTTGCTGGGTGACTTTAACAGCTGAGGTATTTCTAGAGTACTGCTCACCCTGGTCCCCAGAAATCTTGCCTAAGCTCCTTGAGCTGGTCTCAGGGCTGATGGTGAGGTCTTTGGGGCTATTAATCCTCCAGCATTTCAACATTAATGCAAGCAGCTCCTTAATAGATACAGTTCTGGGCTTCATGGTAGCCATGGGACTCTCTCAGTCCATTTGACCTGCCTATGTGGTATCTTGTGCACTGGAATCTGGTTTTTCAGTTAGTGCAGTGGTACAGTTGTTTCACTTTCATGGATCATCTGTCATCTGGTGATGTTCAGGCTGATTGTAGCTTGTAATGTCCACAGATGTGGGGAACCTATTAAGAAGGTCCACCAGAGGCATTTGATGTCTGTTTAATGTCTACATGAAGCTTGTGGGAGAGGTCATCTGAGGATTAGGAATATGGTGCCATTAGCATGTGTAACTCTCTTATGAATCATGTGAGGCATGAGATGTCATAGATTTGTGTTTGTGGATGGTAGTGGGCTGGATCAGGACTAATAAATTGAAGCTGAGTCCAGACAAGGAGGTGCTATTCTTGATGGAGAAAGTGGTGGAGGGATAAAGAGATGGTCTTTTCTGCATGGAGGTTGCACTCCCTCTAAAGAGTACATTTGGATCCTATGTTACATATGGATCTTCTCAGTGGCACATAGTGCCTTTGGTGTGTCAGCTGCAATTTCCCCCCAGCTGGTATGACTTAGTTACAATTATCTGTGCTCTAGTCATATTTATTACAATGTATTCTTCATGGGGACAACCTTTGAAAAGGGTTTAGAAGCTTCAGAAGGTACAAAATACTGCCTGAAAGATTACTATCAAGGGCTTGCCATAGAAACAAAATAGTAAAAAATTGTTAAAAGATCTTCATTGGTTTCCTAGTTACTCCTGGACCCAATGCAATAATTTGCTTATGGCCTTTAAAACAGCAACTTCGAGGACTGCCTTCTTCCATATGTTCCTGTTCAGCAATTAACATTTGCTGACAGGCCCTTCTCCATGTACCCCCAATTTCAGAAATCACCTTCTGTGTAGTGGCAGCCTAGTTACAGAATTCCCTTCCATCGTGGTGCCTAGCCTAACTTTGCTAGTTTTTGGAAGAAAGTTAACATTTTCACCAAGGTGTTTAAATTCTAACTAATAGTTTTTTGGCGGTGGGTGGGACTATTGTAGGTTTAAATTTAAATATCCTTTACAGTTGTGTTCAGTCAAAGATTTCACAGGAATTGGTGAGACAGATCTTTCCATACTTTCCTCTTTTCAAGAAGCATAAAATTTGTCCCACAGCTAGAGAACCCAGGTCTCCTGCTTCAGCTAGATGCCTTCCATCCCCACTCACTCTCCATGCTGCTGCTCAGATGGCTGGCAGGAGAAAAAGTCCCAGGAGAATGGGGTGGGGAACTGGGGATAGTTGTTGGTGCCATGATGTCACTTCTGGCATGACCCAGAAATGACATCATCATGTTGGCTGACACTCTTGCATTCAGCCAAAACTTTATGGTTAAACCATAGAGTTCTGGGTGAATACTGAAGCTTCATCCCCCTACACAATAACATTACTTCCAGTTTGTGCTGGAAGTGATAGTGTCAGTGACACCCCGCCATAAGCTCCTGCCAGTTGCTAGCCTTAGACTGCCAACCCTCCCCACAACTCTTCTCTGAGAACTGGGAGAACTTTGCATGCAAATTGGACCTCATGAGGGAACACTGCAGCCATGATGGGGAATAGGAGTGTGCAAATATATATATATATATAATTCGGCCCATTCGGATTCGGCCGAATCGGGCAGAATCAATTTCTGCTGGCAGTAAGACTCCTGCAAGTCAGTTTCGTCAGAAGGATTGGGGAGTTTTTCCGCCAGCCGAATGTCAATTTCAGTCCCATTATATCCTATGGGCCATTGAATTCAATGGAGAAAACATAGGGTATATTCTGGGGGCTGGAGGAGAGGGGCCTTGAGGGAGAGACTCCAAACTCGCAGGGTAGCTTACTTTTCCCCCACCATAGAGAACAATGGAGGAGATAGGGGCAACCTGTTTGGGGGGGCCCTTGTCCAATGTTCTTCAATCATGGTTGGTATCTTGGGGAGAGGCTCCAACAGCTACCCTGCGAGTTCGGAGTTTCTCCCTCAAGCCCCCTCCCCTCCATCCCCCAGAATATACCCTATGTTTTTGCTATTGACTTCAATGGCCCATAGGATATAATGGGGCTGAATTGCTGCTGAAATTCGACGGCAATTCAACGGCAAGCCGATTCAGATCAGAGATCTGAATCGGCCTGCAGCAGCCTGAAAGGGGTCCGAATGGGCCATTTTCGGGGGTGCATTCGGTTCGGATGAACTGAATGCACATTCCTAATGGGGAACCAAGAAAAATGGACTCTTTCTCCTGCTTGTGGCTTATATCAGCAGAGGAGGGGGGAAAGAGGTGATTTTTCCTGATTTCTCCCTCGCAGATATAGTGCCCCATCCAGTGGCTCATTTTACTTATGAGTTTTTTCCAGTCCTCAGAGAACATTTTGGGACAAATGGCAGGTTGCTTAGGCAAGGAGAAAGAATGGAATGATCCACTATGCCCGCTGCTTCTATTAACTCTTCTGCTGGATCTAACCCTTAGATTCTTGGTTGTGCCCCCCATTTAATGACTGTGAACTACTCTTTGTGCCCAGAAGGTTTGCGTGGACTCAACAAAAGGATTCCTAACCCATTTCTTTCTTGTTGTTCTTGTTTCTAGAGTGATACAAATAAGAACCCAGCTTCTCTTACCATAAAGAATGTCTCATCCAATGACAGTGGAACACTGATTACTTGTGTAGCAGAAAACAGTGTGGGCGAAGACCAAGTTTCTGTTGATCTTACAGTGTTCTGTATGTAAATAGTCTTGTGTACAATTTTAGCTAATAATGATAGCCAAATGATATCCATAGGGAACAGTAATAGACTTCCTACTGATCCTTCCCCAAAGGGGCACATTATTTATATAGTGCATATTTGCATGGATTGAATTGAAGAGAGAAAAAACTCACCCCCCCCTTTTCTTAGTTGCATCTAATAGTTAAAGCTATCACTGCACCCACTTATTCTCAAAGATCTTCCCTGGAAGTTTTAAAGGGTTTCCTGTGTTCAATGTACATGTGAGATCACTAAGAAAGAGATTTGAAATCAGTGCCATCACCCCACTATTGGCTTTTATTAAAAGTGTATCTTTCTGATCTAGTTTAGTTCCCTAGTTTATGGTGAACAATTAGGTTTCTTCTTCTGGAAGATCAAGGGAAGAGTGTTCCATATACAATATATTTCTGGATTCATGCACAAGTAACATTTAAGAAAGAATATTGTTGCATATTACTGTACAAGTTCAGTGTTTTCTGATTATGTCAACTTCCATTTTAAACAATAAGAAATTTGCTGAAATAACATTCATGGTGCAGTAGATTCAAAAGAGAAACTCTTAGGTAAATGCCAGATGTATTCTAAGTTTACACAGAATAAACATAGTCATGAAGATGATAGGAAGGACTTAGTATTAAATGATATAAGCAAATTAACAAGGAAGTAGAGAAAAGGAAAGAATAAACCATAGCATAAATTATCTTTTTGTTCTAGAGAATTCCTTTATTAATTAGATATATGAAGTATGAGACAAGTTTATCATCAGTTCCTTAATCTCACATCTTAAAACATGCTGATTGATTTGCATAGATAAGAATACAAGGGATACTTACGTTATTTTTACTGTTTTAATATAGTTCCGCCAAATATCACATTTCTTGAATTGCCATATCCGGACCACCATTGGTGTATTCCATTCAGTGTGAGAGGGAACCCACAACCTACTCTAACATGGTTGCATGATGGGGTAAAACTGAATGAATCGGACTATATCTGGACTAAAATACATGTTATAAATCAGACTGAATACCATGGCTGCCTTCAGTTGGATAACCCTACTCATGTGAACAATGGAGATTATACCTTAGTGGCACAGAATCAATATGGAAAAGATGAAGCAAGCATTTCTGCATACTTTATGGAAGATCCTGGAGGTAGTAAGTATAATTTTTCTATAATATCAATGAGGTATTAATTACTTGTAGCTTTTATTTCTTTTTAGTTTGTTTTATGATGTCACTTAATTTAAGATGAGGGTTTTTTTGGGGGGGGGGATTCATCCTTTTTGTGGAACTCCACAACATTTTAGGATATAAAGTTGCACCTTTTAAATACTAAAAAGCAAGGACATGCAAATTTGATAAAATCATTCAGAGCAGAACGTGGTTAACAGGCTGCATTTGGCCAATGTAATTAAACCAGTGACTAGACATTCATCATGATAGAAATATCTTTTTCCTATTACTACTTCATATTGCAATGAAAAATTAAAGGTTTAATTCTGCATGTTTCATATAGCATTTCCTGTTTCATACAGCATTTCCTTGTTTAACTTTTGCTCCATAGTTAGCAGAGGGTTGGGGGTGGTAGGTTGGTTGACAGATTTTTTTTTTTTACTGGAATCTGAGGTACCAGATACTAATTACACAGATTCAGTCTGCAGCTTACTGTTTCTGGGTTGCAGATAATACAAAGTATTGTCCTGTACTGAAACATACTGTTATTTCTTTTCTTAACTTCTAGCCTAAGGCTGTGGAAAGGAGAGGGACAGGTGGGTTGTTGCACAGCAGGTACATACCAGCCCCCCTCCTTCCTATCTATGTATTATGGTTAAGAGCAGTGGACTCTAATCTGGAGAACCAGGCTTGATTCCCCACTCCTCCTCCACATGACACCTGCTGGGTGACCTTGGGCCATCCACAGTTCTCTCAGGACTCTTTCAGCCCCACCTACCTCAAAAGGTGCCTGTTGTGGGGAGAGGAAGGGAAGGCAATTGTAAGCCACTTTGAAACTCCTTGAGGTAGAGAAAAGTGAGGTATAAAAACTACCTGCTCCTCCTCTCATTCTTCAAGATGGACAAGGCTCCAGTGAGAGTGTTGTTCGTTCTGTCCCTGTAGGTTTCTCTAAGTATGGAGCTGCACAGTGGGAGGATGAATTGTGTCCTAAGTTTCTAATAAACAGATCACATGAGTGTCGCCTAAATTCCTCAGTATGTAGGAACTGCACTTAGCTATCCCATACTCAGATATTTTCAATTTATGGCTGCAGTCACACACTAAATAATTGAAAGTGGATTATTTAGTATGTATGACAGCACAGTTTATTTGATATGTGTGATTTTAGTATTTAAAAGCTGCAGTATTTCTTAATGGCAATTGTTTCATAATTTCATTCAGTTTTTAAAACAATTAAAATCATAACAAAAATTTAAACCATAAGAAGCTCTGATGTGTAGGTATATATTTTTTATTTTGCAGTGAACAAGACAACATACATTTTACTATATTTTACTTCAGGTTGCCAACTTCCAGGAGTTTTCCTGGATTTATAACTAATCTTCACACTATAGAGATGAGTTTCATGGAGGAAATGGCAGCTTTCTATGGCATCCCCCCCCCCCCACTGAACACCCTCCATCCAGCAATTTCCCAAGTCAAACTTGGCAACCCTGTGATATTTCTTGGGGCATCCTCTAGAACTCCTCCTAGCTCTTTTGTCAGTAACTCCTCCTAGCTCTTAATGGTTGGATTATACTTTCCCTTCATTCCTCATAACTTGCCAAATGGTTCAAGAAGTCTGCTGATGAAATGAAAGAACATAACCACCTTTCCACCTAGCTTTGCTGAAGAAACTAGCAAACTAGTTAGGTATATATTCCCCAGAGAAGGCTACATCCTTTGGAAAAAGTTTGAAATGGGAAGGGGAGATTGCTACAGGTTGAGAGTGGATAAAATAAGAACAATATTTGCAGAATGCCTTGATCTGATCTGGGGCCTGTAGTGAGTGCTGGAGACTGTGGGGAAGAACCTCACATCCTCAGTGTCAGAATGCCAGAAGATAACTTTGCATATCTGTTCTAGTAATCCAGTCTAGAGACTAAACAGTACTTTTAGTTTCTTCTTTGTGTTAGTGAGCAACATCCTCCTATTAGCTCACATTACCTTTTTTCTAATGAAATTTCCTTCACTATAGTACAAATGGGCTTAAAGTGTTGCTAGCTGAGCAGTAGGGAACTGTGAGGGGCTGGACAACTTTTGGAGATTCCCATGCTCTGCATAGATAGCGCTCCATTTCTGATGGGTTTCAAGCACCAAATAAGGTTCTGAGCTTGGGGCAGGCATTGTTTGGATTATTTAGGGATGCCAGGTCCCCTCACCATTGTAGGGGGGGATTTGGGGGCACTTGAGGGGTGAGCGCCCAACATGATGATGTCACCCAGAAGTGATGTCATCGCATCAGCGATGTTGTGTGCAACACTCTGGTTTTTGGGTAAAGTTCTACCTTTTTTTGCCTTCAAAACCATAGAGTTTGCCCCCAAACCAGAGTATTGTGTGACAACATCCCTGTTTGGGGGTGGGGCAGCTGGCGAGTGGCAGATCAAAGCTCCAAAAAGTGGGGAAACCCCTGCTGGAGGCTGGTAACCCTAGGATTATCCAGTGAAGGCCAAGCTGTTAAAGGCCAGAAAAAAAGCTTTGCCACCATGGAGCATCTGGGGTCAATTACCTGATACCCAGAGGAGGCAAATAGAAGCCTGCTTGTGTTAATCCAGGTTGCCTTGGGGTAACTAGGTATCATGTGACAAAACCCAAAGTTTCTTGTTTAAAATTGTACATATGTGGTGTACAGTTGTCAACAGATCTTTAGAATCAAGACTATTGAAGAGCTTACAACTGATTCTGCAATTAAATACAGTTGTCTACTTTTAGGATAGAACAAAAGTTAAACGAAAAGTTTTAACAAATGTAGCTCTGACCTGGATAGCCCAGGCAAGCCTGATCTCATCAGATCTTGGAAGCTAAACAGTGTCAGCCCTGGTTAATTTTTGGATGGGAGACCACCAAGGAAGTCCAGGACTGCCGCACAGAGGCAGGCAGGCAATGGCGAACCACATCTGAATGTCTCTCTCCTTGAAAACCCTATGGGGTCTCCATGGCTGCGACTTGATGGCACTTTCCACCACCATTACAATAAATGTATTATCAGTTCTTAAATATAATGAGGAATCATCATCATAGTATGAGCTCTCTAACATCAACAGTGTATAAATTCACCTTAAAAGCAGTAACACTAATTGTGTGTGTTCTGTCTCTTTGACACACTTTAGTGCCACTTACTATCAAGGCAGAGAACCCAGGTAGGAGTATTTAGCTAAAGAAACTGTGCTCTGGGGCAGATGGGCGTGAACATGGTTATTTGGTCAGTCTCCTTGAGCTTATGGCTCAGAAGAAACAGGCTATACAATCTGCAATGCAGTTCCCCCTCCTAAAGAAACTAGAGTTATTGAAGGGCAGGTTTAGCTCCCACGCCAGTGGTGTTCCCAAGTGAAAGTATCTAATATGGTTTCCCACAAAGAATCCATGTAATATATACATTATATAGAATTAAGTACACTGTATTGTGTGAAATCTTGTTTGGGGCTAAAATTGAAAGAGTTGAGACTTCCAAGTCCAAAGACTTGAAATGGCCCTTCTATAATGAAAATGTTGATGATATGTTAGGGTTCAGCTGAATGGCAAGGGATGTGTGGGACAGGGCAGGTAAATTGGCTTTATGTCCTCGTCCAGCACCCTGCAGTCCCTTAATCCAGTCTCTAAGCAATTTAATAGCCATTTTGTCTCTATGTGTGCTATTGAATGCTTAGTTAAGTTAGTGGTCTGAAAGAAGGAGATAAAAGCCAAGAAATGGCAGCAAGCTTTTTAGTGTAGGTTTCTGAAGGAATGGAGATGAGGCAAAGTGGGTGGGTGTGCTCTGCCCTTGGAGTTTTTCTCTTTCTCAAGCTATATATTCCGTGACTTACAGAGTATCTATATATCTAATCCTGAAGTTGCCCCCTGGTGTGCGGATACCTAAATCCGTGCACCGGGGGCAGATGGGGGGGAGAGAGAGTTTTGTGCACACGTGGGGCGGGCCCCAGGTGTGCACAAAAATCTGAAAACTTTAAAAAACTATCGGGGGATATTTAAATCCCCCCAAAACTAAAAGAGCATTCCCTGCGCATGCTCAGGGAATGCTCTGCGACCTACCTGGCTTCAGTGCGGGGCGAGGGGAGCGAGCAACCGGTGAGGCGCGGCGGCGGAGGGAGACCGGCGAGGCCCGGTGGCTGCACGCCGCGGGCCTCGCTTTGAATCAGGGGTGGGGGTGGAGAGAGACCAG
>NW_015171506.1:705802-710731 GCF_001447785.1 Gekko japonicus | reverse complement strand
GAGAACGGGGGAGAGAGAGAGACTGGGGGGAAGAGAGAGACAGAGAGAGAGAGACTGGGGGGAAGAGAGAGAACGGGGGGGAAGAGAGAGACGGGGGGGCCGGCGAGCTGGGGGGTGGTAGTTGAGGGTGGTGGTGGAGGAGACGGGGGAACCGACAGGATGGGGGGGAACTTACCTGCTTCCTCCTCCTCCCCTGCTCTGTGTGGAGCTCCCCCGCTCCTCCCCCCCCCCACGATTTTCCCGGGTCCCCTTTCTTGTTTGTACCTAATGAGCAAGGTCCTCTGTCACCATTGTTCAGCAGCCGCCTTGGGCTGCCACTTTCTAAAAAGGCCTGCAGGTCCACAACACTTTACAAACAAAGGTAGAAAAGATCTTGCAGGAAAGCACCACTGAATCTCTTAAGCAAGCTCAAAGAGGAAGACACAGAGGGGATCTTGAACTGATGGTTTCTGAAAAAGCTCGTAGGATCAAGCCCTTTTCCAAGGTCAGGTGGGACAGATCTTACAGGTAGGCACCACAGAGTCTCACAAGCAAGCTCACAGAGGTCTTCCTCCACAGAGCAGAACTTAGTGGACTTCTGGTTCCCAGGCACAGATGTGACAGACTTTACAGGTAGGCACCACAAGCAAGCTCACAGAAGTCTTCCTAAGAGGTGCCTGAAAGTATATGGGCCTTCTATGCAAACCATAATAAAGGCATTTTGCTAGTAAAGCAGTAAGTAAGCAATTGAAGCAGGATACTACACATGTACCTGACCTCGACTGAGAAAAGTGCAGACATGTTTAAAACCCTGTGGATTTTTTCGAGTTAAATGTATGAAGGTAGGGCCAACCTTTTTCAATTATATTAATATTTTTAGATAGTATTAGAAGGACTGTAGTTCCTGTTGGTCTATAAAGAATCATTGCTCACAGACTATTTCTTTATTGATACCTTGGTTTTTCATTTCTAAACTATTTTGCTGTTTTTGAAAATTCAGCTAGTGGGAAGGCCCTTTCAGAAGTCCAGACATTTTCCAAACTATGTCCAGTTTTTGAGGCTCTTGGCCACACACAAAAAACCCCAACAACCACTAAAATGTGAAAATAAACCAATCCCCCCAAGACTGAGTTATATATTATGAAACTTATCAAATGCCAAAATATTGACAAGCATTTAAATTTTGAGCTTGAGGCCCAGATCAAATGGTCCTCTTGGGTGCCCCTCTGTTTGGCCCTACATGTGTGCTAGTTAAAAGAATATGACTTGAAGTTAAAAATTCAATAATTAATGGAGTGATGCTATTCAAATTGCTATCTTTCTGTGTGACAGTCCTAAAGCTTTTTTTCTTGCAAAAAAAGAAAGCTGAAGTGTGGGCTATTACAATAAAAACTCATTGGTATAAATTTGTTTATTCAAGCTGAATAATGAATTGTGTTCTTGTGGATATTAGTTATTAAATTTTGTATATTCCAAAGGTACAGGATATATTATAAGTGGATGTATTCTGAATTGGTCACATTCTGAATGGAAAGCAAATACAGGCATTTTCTATATCTCTGGAAACTATTAAGAAGTTTATTAAATATAAAATATATCAAATTTAGGACTTTATTTGATAAAACATCACTTGTTTAAGGGCTCGTAATTGTTAACTGCAAAATATTATTTACTGTGCTATATCGATGATGTCTCTTTTTCTTTTTGCTGTTTAGGTAGCCCATTCTATGAGCATATCGGTTATATGGGACCTGGTATATTTTCATTTTCTATTTTAAATGTATACAAAAGTTTAAATGACTACTTAAATGACTGAGACAAATTAAAGATTGAATTTTAAACTTAAATATGCTTAAATTGCATACTATTTTAAGAGCATTGCATATGTTTAGTAAAGATGTAATCCAGTCTGTGTTGAATACCCTTTTAAGTCTTATGGATTTAATTGGAAATTATTTCAGCATGTGATTGCTCTTCCACTGAGAATGCTGGAATTTAAAAGTCTTTAACATTGTCTGGGTCATGCTTTGTATGTTCTTTGATCTTTCTGCAGTATTTGTTTTTATGATAAATTAATATCCAAGAGTACGCTCACTTAAAATGCGCTCAGCCAGCAAACAGTAATGGCTTTAACCATAAGGTTAATACAATATAACAATAATCTCCTTTGATGGTGGGAATCATGCTGTGTTCTGGTGTTGTTCAGTGATCAGTGATATCATGCTATGATACAAGTGGGAGTTTATCAGGAAAATGTGTCACTGTTCTTATAGCTTATGACAAGGAAAAAACATAAACACTTTATCACAGGAGAGTTGTAAAAGTTTTTCATTTATAGGTTCTTAGCCATGGTTCAGACATAGTGCCCAAAGCACTGTTTGGTATTGCATGAACAAGTATGAGTTCCTTTTCTCCTACTAATTCAGCTCATGTTCCAGTTGCCATTCATGATTGGGGAGCTAGTTCATTGACTGTTTGTTTGGATGCCTGTTCAGCACAAGACAAAACTAACAAAGCCAACAAACTAAGGGCCAAACTGCGAGCTATGAGCTAAGAGCCAAAGGGCCAAGAACTCACACCTCTGGCCATACCCAAGCTTGATACCGGTAACAGGAAGGGAGGAGCCAGCACTTGGAAAGATACTATGGCTGGCAAAGATGATCCCCCCAGTCATTCCCTCACTGCTGGCACTTCAGGCCATGGCCAAGCTGCAAGGAACACAAAAGCAAACATTTGGCAAATAGGTTACAGTTGGCAAATGTTTTTCTCCTAGTCTTCCCCTTCCTGCTAAAAATAACAGAAGTAATGCCTTTGCCTGTGTATGAAAGTCTGTTTTAAACATTTGTTTCCATAATATGTGTGTATGGTCAAGATTTGGTTTCATGGTGCTCAGTAAATGCTTACTTGAATTAAAATACCTGAGTATGAATATTTATAAGCTAACATCAATTATTCAATGTCATTACATCTATATTTGACTTATCAAATTATTTGAAAGATGAATAAAAATATAGAGAGCAAGCTTTATGGCTGAGTGGGGATTTCATACCACCCCTCAGTCATCTAGTCCAGCATTCTAACTGGTATACCACAGTGGGTCTCAAGGTGATTTAAATCCCCAATGTCTGTTTATTTAAGAATAATCTAAATAAGCAGTGATTTAAATCTCTTAGGTGACTTAAATCACCTTCATTTAAATAAGAACATGAGAAACGCCAATGTTGGATCAGGCCAAACGCCCATCCAGTCCAACACTCTGTGTCACACAGTGGCCAGAAAAACCAGTGCCATCAGGAGGTCCACCAGTGGGGCCAGGACATTAGAAGCCCTCCCACTGTTGACCCCCCCAAGCACCAAGAAGACAGAGCATCACTTGCTCCAGAGCCCCTAGCTATACCTTGTGGCTAATAGCCACCGATGGACCTCTGCTCCATATGCTTATCTAATTCACTTTTGAAGCCGTCCATGCTTGTAGCCACCACCACTTCCTGTGGCAGTGAATTCCATGTGTTAATCACTCTTTGGGTGAAGAAGTACTTCCTTTTATCCATTCTAACCCGACCACTCAGCAATTTCATGGAGTGCCCACGAGTTCTTGTATTGCGAGAAAGGGAGAAAAGTACCTCTTTCTCTACCTGCTCTATCCCATGCATAATCTTATAAACCTCAATCATGTCTCTCCTCAGTCGTCGTTTCTCCAAGCTAAAGAGCCCTAAGCGCTTTAACCTTTCCTCATAGGGAAAGTGTTCCAACCCTTTTATAATTCAAGTTGCCCTTTTCTGCACTTTTTCCAAAGCGATAATATCCTTTTTTTTTTTTTTTGGTCAAAAGAGTTTTTATTTTCCGTTGTTATCACATTTTACATCTTTTTATCGATTGGTTGAATATTCCCTTTTCCCTCCCTCCCCCGAAAGGCTTCCCGCAATGCACTTCCCTCATGTCCCACATAGATAAACTCAGGATAACATCAAGTACTTAATATTGTTCTAAACATAGTAAATTTTGTCTCACGTCCCAGTTCTTTTCTAAATATATCTTAAAGTCCTTCCATTCTTCAAAAATTTCTTGGTCCTCTTTATTGTTCAACTTTTTGGTTATTTTGTCCATCTCAGCCATGAACAGAACTTTTTGTATCCATTCTTCCAGATCTGGTATTTTTTCTTGCTTCCAATATTGAGCATATATCATTCTTGCCGTTGTTATCAGCAAATTTAGCCACTTCACTGCTTACTCCCAACTCCAAATAATTAATGAACAAGTTAAAAAGCATTGGACCAAGTACTGATCCCTGTGGTTCCCCACTGCTTACCATCCTCCACTGAGAAAATTGCCCATTTATACTCACTCTCTGTTTTCTATTAATTATCCAGTTTTTGATCCACAAAAGGACTTGTCCTTTTATCCCATGAATTTTGAGCTTACTTAGGAGCCTTTGATGAGGAACTTAATCAAAAGCTTTCTGGAAGTCATGGTAAACAATATCTATTGGGTCTCCCTTGTCCACATGTTTGTTCACCCCCTCAAAGAACACTAACAGGTTAGTGAGAAAAGTTATTCTCTTACAGAACCCATGCTGAGTCTGCCTCAGTAGGTTTTGTTCATCTATGTGCCTACTAATTCTTTCCTTAATAATGGTTTCCACCAATTTACCCAGTATCGACGTCAGACTGACTGGCCTGTAATTTCCTGGATCTCCTCTGGAACCCTTTTTAAAGATGGGAGTGACATTAACTACCTTCCAGTCCTCAGGAATGGAAGCAGATTTTAAGGAAAGTTTACATATTTTTGTAAGGAGGTCCACAAGTTCACATTTGAGTTCTTTCAGAACTCTTGGATGTATGCCATCTGGGCCTGGTGATTTATCAGTTTTTAAGTAGTCTATCAGTTTTAGGACCTCCTCTCTCGTCACCTCAATCTGACTCAGGTCTTTCAACACCCCTCCCGAAATCA
>NW_015171506.1:685116-705081 GCF_001447785.1 Gekko japonicus | reverse complement strand
TCCCTGATGGATTAAAGTACCCTGGTCCTGCTCCTACATTTAAGAACATAAGAACATAAGAGACGCCAATGTTGGATCAGGCCAAAGGCCCATCCAGTCCAACACTCTGTGTCACACAGTGGCCAGAAATACCAGTGCCATCAGGAGGTCCAGCAGTGGGGCCAGGACATTAGAAGCCCTCCCACTGTTGACCCCCCCCCCAAGCACCAAGAAGACAGAGCATCACTTGCCCCAGAGCCCCTAGCTATACCTTGTGGCTAATAGCCACTGATGGACCTCTGCTCCATATGCTTATCTAATTCCCTTTTGAAGCCGTCCATGCTTGTAGCACCCACCACTTCCTGTGGCAGTGAATTCCATGTGTTAATCACTCTTTGGGTGAAGAAGTACTTCCTTTTATCCGTTCTAACCCGACCGCTCTGCAGTTTCATGGAGTGCCCACGAGTTCTTGTATTGTGAGAAAGGGAGAAAAGTACCTCTTTCTCTACCTGCTCTTTCCCATGCATAATCTTATAAACCTCGATCATGTCACCCCTCAGTCGTCTTTTCTCCAAGCTAAAGAGCCCTAAGCGCTTTAACCTTTCCTCATAGGGAAAGTGTTCCAACCCTTTTATCATTCGAGTTGCCCTTTTCTGCACTTTTTCCAAAGCTATAATATCCTTTTTAAGGTGTGGTGCCCAGAACTGCACACAGTATTCCAAATGAGGTCTCACCATTGATTTATATAGGGGCATTATTATATTGGCTGATCTGTTTTCAATACCCTTCCTAATAATCCCCAGCATAGCATTGGCCTTCTTTATTGCAGTCACACACTGTCTCGACATTTTCAGTGAGTTATCTACTACAACTCCAAGATCTCTCTCTTGATCTGTCTCTGCCAGTTCAGACCCCATCAATGTGTATTTATATTTAGGATTTTTGGCTCCAATGTGCATCACCTTGCACTTGGCCACATTGAACCCCATTTGCCATGTTGATGCCCACTTGCCCATCCTTGACAGATCCCTTTGGAGTGCCTCACAATCCTCACTGGTTTTCACCACCCTGAACAACTTCGTATCATCTGCAAATCACCCTGAACAACTTTGTATCATCCGCAAATTTAGCCACTTCACTGCTTACTCCCAACTCCAAATCATTAATGAACAAGTTAAAAAGCAGTGGACCAAGTACTGATCCCTGCGGTACCCCACTGCTTACCACCCTCCACTGAGAAAATTGCCCATTTATACTCACTCTCTGTTTCCTATTAATTAGCCAGTTTTTGATCCATAAAAGGACTTGTCCTTTCATCCCATGATTTTTGAGCTTACTTAGGAGCCTTTGATGAGGAACTTTATCAAAAGCTTTCTGGAAGTCAAGGTAAACAATATCTATTGGATCCCCCTTGTCCACATGTTTGTTCACCCCCTCAAAGAATACTAACAGGTTAGTGAGACAAGATCTTCCCTTACAGAACCCATGCTGAGTCTGCCTCAATAGGTTTTGTTCATCTATGTGCCTACTAATTCTGTCCTTAATAATGGTTTCCACCAATTTGCCCAGTATCGACGTCAGATTGACTGGCCTGTAATTTCCCGGATCTCCTCTGGAACCTCTTTTAAATATGGGACATTTAAAAATAAGTCTGTGTCGTTTAACAATTATTAACTTGGATGGAGGAGCGAGGAAAATTTGCATGTTACAGATTGGAGAAGAAGCAGAAGGGTGTGGAAGAAGCATGAAATTTCATAGCCTGTTCTTGATGACATGGTGGGGACTTTCCCCCCCCCCCCCCCGCCACTGCTTTTGTGAGTTCCAGGGCTCCAGGGTGCAATGAGGGCAGCCATGCAGCTGGTGGTCTTCAGACTGCATGGCTGGGCAAGGGGCGGCTCTGGCATGGGCAGCTGGACACACACACCATTTCCAGATGCACAGGTTACATCAGGTGGGCTGGGAGGTGAGCAGACCTGGCCTTACCTGCCTGCCCCTCCTCTCCTTAAGTTGATGCCACTAAATCCTCTGGGTCTGGTATTAAAAAGGAGGGAGGATCAGGGACCTCTGACACTGCTGCAGCCGGCACATTCAAGTGATTCCTTTCAGCTCCCTATGTTCAATAGGAGCTTGGTGAGCACCCCTGTTCATCTCCACCCCCTTTTGCCCCTCCTCACACACTACCCCAACAGGGCCGCCATTGAAAATCTGAGGGAGGGTTTTGGGTCAGGGTTCAGGATCCCCTTTATGGGTCTCTAGGTCCTACAGACTGCACTAACCTTTGGTCTTCCAGGGACATGCCTGTTGTAGTGGTGGAAAAGGTCACCAGGGACTGCACAGCTGGGCAGGTGGCAGGCCCCTTTGGCAGGCCTCTCCACCAATTCCTAAGCCGCCCTAAGCCCATTTCGCAGGGAGGGCGGGGTAAAAATCCCAATAAATAAATAAAATAAATAACAAAATTTATACAAGTCCTTCAGCCCCTGTATGTTCGCAAAAGTCAGTGTTTATTGTGGGCCCCAGCATCGTCTATTGAGCTGGGGAGGTATGCTGCACTGTCCAGATGGGGAGAATCCTTGGGTCTTGCCAGCTACGTACACATCACTTGGTCAGGGTATTGGGCATGTGTTGGCTCTCTCTCTCCTGTACCATGTCATGCCAAGTGTAAATGCTGTGTCATGCAACTTTTTGACCTGTCTGGATGACAGCTTCCTTCATCAAATGGGGGAGGGGCTTGACTTAATATTGACCAGCAGGCAAGAGATGGTAGATGAGGTGAAGGTGGTGGGGACCTTAGGGGAAGTGACCATGTTCTGCTAGAATTCTTTTTGCTGTGGAGGACCAAGGGATTTCATAACCACATGTATTATTTAGATTTCAGTAAGGCAGACTTTAATAAACTCAGAGGCATGATGAGAATCATTCAATGGGTAAGACTCCTGGAAGGGAAAGGAGCAAGTGAAGGGTGGGCTCTCCTAAAACAAGAGCTCTTGCAAGCTCAAGCCGTCACTATTCCAACAAGAAGGAAACACGGTAGGGGATCCAAGAAGTCAATGTGGATGAACAGAGAACTCTGTGATGTGCTAAGAGAGAAAAAGGAAATGTTTGAGAAATTGAGGCAAGGACATAGCTCTAAGGAAGAGTACCTGCTGGTTGCTACGCACTATAGGTCAGCCATCCGAGAGGCCAAAGCTCACAGTGAGCTAAAGCTGGCCAGGGAGGCTCACTGCAACAAGAAAATCTTCTTCAGATATGTGAGGAACAAATACAAGATAAAAGACATGATGAGCCACCGTAGATGTAACCGTGGAACTTCTTGACCCCTGCCACGATGGCCAGTGCCTCCTTGTCTATCTGCATGTAATTGCACTCAGCCAAGGACAAGGTGCAGGAGTAGTAGGCCACAGGAACCTCACTGCTGTCGGGTAGTTGGTGTCCGAGGACGGCTCCTACCCCTTAGAGTGAAGTGTCGCAGGTGAGGACGATGGGCAGCGTTCCATTGAAGTGTGCAAGGACAGCGTTCGAGGTGAGCAGCTCCTTGACGGCCAGGATCAGGGCAGCTTGCTTCTGGCCCCAGACCCAGGGGGTTTTCTTGTCGAGGAGTTGATGCAGTGGCTCTGCGACCGCAGCTTTGTGGGGCAGGAATAAATGATAGAAGTTCAATAGCCCCAAGGAGGACTGGAGTTCTGGCTTGGATGTGGGAGCTGGGGCATTGACGATGACGCTGACCTTGTCGGTAGCAGGATGGATGCCATGAGTGTCAAAGGGGAACCCTAGGAACTTGCGGAACCCCCAGGAGACATTTCTCCCACTTTATTTTGAGACCTACTGCTTGAAACCACTACAGGACGGTGCACAGTCTCTCGGTGAAGTTCTCATCCGTGGGTGTGGCAATCACAACATTGTCAAAGAAGGGCTGTACCCTGGGAATTACTTTAAGGAGAGAGTCCATTAGATTCTGGAAAATTCCCGAGACTATTCTGACCCTGAATTGTAGCCACCACACCCGGAATGCACCCCTGTGTGTCACTATCATCTCGGCCTCTGCGGTCGCATTGTCCACTGGGAGCTGTTGGTAAGCCTGAGCTAAGTCCATCTTACCGAAGATCTTTGCGCCTGCTAGAGATGCCAGGATGTGGCTGACCAGATAGGCGTGGTCCTGCAGTGCCTTGTTGATCATGCATTTGTAGTCCGTGCAGATGCAGACATCTCTGCTGTGCTTTACTGGGGTCACAGTAGGGGTTTCCCATAGGGCATGTGGTACTGGCTCCAACCCCTTGGGCCACTAGCCAATCCAGCTCCCCATCTACCTTAGGCTTTAGGGCGAATGGGATGTGCCTGGCCTTCAGCCGTACCTCCAAGTTCAGTTGTAGGGAGACTGGAGGTCCGCTGTAGTGACTGAACATCCCACCAAAGACCACCGGGAACTCGTCGCACACCCTCTGAAAGTCCCTGGTGGCCACATGGTGCACCCCAGTCACTCTGAACCTCAGGGGTGCGAACCAAGCAAGTCCTATGAAGCTCGTGCGACTGCCTCTCACCTCCAGTAAGTCCAAAAGTCCATTGAAGTTCTGGTACTGCACTTGGAACTTGCTCTCCCCCATGATGGACTCCACATTTTTTTGAAAGTCTGTAGGGTGAAGCCCACAGGCCGCAGGGGAAGGCTCCCCTTAGAACAGAGTCTCTTAAACATGTCCTTGGAAATTATAGAGATGGAGGACCCGGTGATGAGCTCCATCGTGCAGGGGCTCCCCTCAATCAGGACAGTCACAGTAATTTTGTCAGGGGTGTCCCGGGGCAAGTTCAGTACCTGCTGCTGCTGGACGGAGGTGGTGTGTAGCTCCGTGGAGAGCGGCGATGTTGGGGTTGCTGCTAATCGCCTCCGGTTTTCCCTTGGCGCGACAGGCTCAGGTGATGTGGCCAACTTTACCACAGTTCCGGCACATGGTGTCCCGGAACCGGCAGGACCTTTGCTCGTGGGGCTCTCCGCAGCTGGCGCACATTGTCGATGTGGCGGTGTTGCAGTGTAGGCAGTGTGTAGTGGCGTGTGGGGCACTGGAGCTGTAGAATCTCATTGTCTTCATCCTCGGAGGTGTCCACATGGTGGGCAGCTGTGGTAGGCCTCTGCGAAAATGGTGGGCTTTTCGCATTTCGGACCTCAGTGGTGAACTACTCCTTGGCTTCTGCGGCAAGGGCCACCTCCATGGACTCCTTGAAGTTGGGGTCACCTTTTGTGAGGAGTTTCCTCTGGATCCTCTTGTCCCTAAGGCCACAGACCAGTCAGTCCTGGAATGCATCCTCAAGGTCTATGAAGTTGCAGTACTGGGCAATCCATTGTAGTGCTGTGACGAAATCTGTGATGGGTTCATTGGCAGCCTGGTTGCTCGTGTGGAACGCATGACAGGCAGCAATGATGGATGACTTAGGGGAGAAGTGTTCCTTAAGCCAGTCCAGGATTGTCTGGTAGGCGGTGTCCTTGAGCTCTGCGGGAGCGATGAGCAATTGGGTGATCTCAAAGGTCATGCGGCCACAAACCCAGAAGAAAGTGGTGTGCTTCGTCCAGAGGACTCGAGGAAGAACTTGAACTAGGCGAGGTAGGACTCCCAATCCTCTGCGGTGGCGTCGAATTCATCGAAGCGTCCTGGAGCAGCAGCCATAATCCTGGTAGCGATGTGATGGACTTGGCACTGGAGCTTGGTGTGTGGTGCGGTGCTGGAGGGGGAGGAAGGAAGCAAGGAAATAGATGGGGAGGGAGGGGGGAGGGAGATGGAAGGAAGGAAAGGAGAAAGAGAAATGTGGAAAGAATGAAAGAGGTGGAAAGAAAGAAGGGGAGAGAGAGAGAAACAGAAACAGAGAGCAGATAGATGGGGAGGGAGGGGAGGAAGGAAAAGAGAGAAAGAAACAAAACAAAGATGAGGGAGGGGGAGGAAGGTAGAAAGAGAGAAAGAAAGGTGAAAAGAAAGAAAGAGGTAGAAACAAAGCCAATAGATGGGGGAGGGAGGAAAGAAAGGGAAAAGAGTGAGAAAGAGAGGTTGGAAAGAAAGCAAATAAATGGGGAGGGAGAACGGAAGTAAGAGAGAGGTGGACAGAAAACAACTTTAACTTTAAATGTGTTCTCCAACCCACCCCCATGCCAGCTGGCTTGGCTTGGATAAGGGATTTAAAGAAAGAAATACCTTCTCTAAGCTAGCAAGTGTGGCTACGTGTCAGGGACTTGGAAAACGGCTTTAACTTTAAATGTGTTCTCCAAGCCCCCCACCCCCGTTGCCATGCTGGCTTGGCTTGGAGAAGGGATTTAAAGAAACAAAAGAGAGAGAGAGAGAGAGAGAGAGAGAGGGAGGGAGGGAGGGAGGGAGGGAGGGGTGGAAAGAAAGCAACTTTAAATGCATCCTCCAAGCCCCCTTCCACCCCCATGCTGGCTGGCTGCCTTGGCTTGGAGAAGGGATTTAAAGAGACAAATGCCTTCTTCAAGCCAGCGTGGGGGGGGGCTTTGAGAATGCATTTAAAGTTAAAGTTGCTTTCTTTCTCTGCTCCCCCACCCCATGCCTGTCCAGGGAAAGAACACTGGCTGGGAAAGACCAATCAGGGACGCATGCCTCCCCTTCACTTCCCCAGCAGCCCTGCCGGGAGCTGCACAACATGTATGAAAGGACCACATTTTGGCCACCCCTGTGATAGAGGTTTACAAAATTATGCATGGGATAGAGGAGGTAGAGAAAGAAGTACTTTCCTCCCTTTCTCATAATACAAGAACTTGTGGGCACTCAATGAAATTAGTGAGCAGTAGACTTAGAACAAATAAAAGGGTGTACTTTTTCACCCAAAGAGTAATTAACACATGGAATTCACTGCCTCAGGAAGTGGCAGCAGCTACAAGCTTCAAGAGGGGATTGGATAAACATATGGAGCAGAGATGAGTAGCTGTTATTCACAACATATAGATGGAACACTATGTCTGGGGCAGTAATGCTTTGTATTCTTAATGCTTGGGGGGCAACAGTGGGAGGGTTTCTGGAGTTCTGGCCCTGCTGGTGGACCTCCTGATGGCACCTGGGTTTTGGCCACTGTGTGACAGTGTTGGACTGGCCTGATCCAACATTGTTTCTCCTATGTTCTAATGTTTTATCATTTCTATAGAATTAAAACAATAATAAAGATTGATTTCTATCATAATATATATTTATTTTTTTGCTTGCCCTACTTCTACACTTAGAGCTCACTGCAACATTTTCTCATTGCAAAACATAAAGATAAATTCTATGGAGCATAGAAAACAGATAAAGCCAATTGTGTAGGTATGAAGCCCTACACAATAAACCAGAAAAAAATAAAATGTGGAAGTAGTTAAAGTTATGACAAAAATAATTTTCAATGTTGATATTATTATTGTGGGAGGGGCCCACAAAGGCAGTAGTGCCGTGGGCCCACAAAAGTCTCAATGCAGCCTTGCTGTTCTGCTGACTTTTGTATACTCCTCTTCTAGGTTTCATGTCCCAGCAGGTGTTCTGGTTTACTCAGACCCAGACTAGATATTACGTGTAACCTGTGACTACCATGGGGGCTTGCATTCAGGCAACAGCTGTAGGTTCTCATTTGTGCCACCCCATGGGAGCTCAGTTTGGATTGGGACTGTGATGGGGAGGAGGAGGGACTTTAGCCGCCTTCCCTGTGCTGTTTTCTCAATCTGACATGGCCTGGCGGGGGGGTGGGGAGGGCGGAGCTATAAACTTTATTGTGTATATCAATAGTCAGAAGGGCATGACAATTTAAAAAATGTAATGCAATGAAATCAAAGTTACATAAATCCAGAAATGCAATGAAGAGCAATTAAACCATTCCTAGTGGAAACATATTAACTAGATGTGTTCACCCAAATTAGTCCAAGTGGGGACCCCCCAAAAATTATTTATTTAAAGTAAAAGATTGGGTAAGTCAAGTGAGACTGGGAAGAAATGGGAGAGAGATAGTGTTCCATGAAAGTGAAAAAGAGGGTGGTGGAGAATAAACAAGGGAGGATATGGGGGAACCTGTGTGGGAGAAATGATGATTGGGGCAAGGGAGAGAGAATGGGGTGGTGGTAGAGAGTGTAGATGATTAACAGGAAGAGCGAGAAAGGGACAGAGTTGGAGACAGAGTGGATGAATGAGAGGAGAGAGAAATTCAGAGGTTGCCTGATCTTGAAGTATGAGTGTCCTCAAGGGTCACAGTGGTGAACTCGCTGGCTTTCTCTGGCATAGTATGTGTTATTCTGGACATTCTCTGAAAGGAGTGGAATGTCAGGTTGTTCATTTTAGTTTGAGTATGGGGAGATTTTATGGAGTCAGGAGACATGATCTTGATGAAGAAGTTTGACAGTTTCTCATGGGGTCTGACTTTCTGATCGTGAGACAGCATTTTATTGCACTTAATTCCTATTATGATTCACTGAATCAAGATGGAGTCTGCCTATACCTTTGGTTTCATAGGTTCCAGGAGTGCAGGGCTCTAATACATTGAAATAGCATTTTGTGCAACACATAAAGGAACATACACGATTGGCTACAGGGTGATATATCTAAAATGAAGGCATTTGGAGGGCTGAATGAATAAATACTGAAAGGCTGTTCTCTGAGCACCCAAAACAGGTTATTCTACTGCCAGTAAGTGCTTAAACACTGTACCGTATGCATAGTTTTGGAAATGTTTGAACTAACAAGGATTTATTGTAAAAAAAAATCATACTAAAACATAGTTATCTGCTCTGTTCCCATGATGGGTATCTGTACTTCCAATTCTAATAACCTTTATTGGCATAACAATAACGTTAAAAAGAAAACAGTACAAATCAGCCCATATGCCAACAAATAGAAACTTGTAACATTGTATATAGTAATAATAATAGGGCAAAGACATACAAGTTTGGAACAGTAATTTCGAGTATCACAGTAATTAAAACAGTTGCAGTAAGAAACGTAACTATCAGGAGAGGGATCATAGATACACCTTATCTCTCTCACTCACTCTCCACCTCCTTTCCTCTTCCTCTTCCCTCTTTTCTTTCCTCTTTTTCTTGGCCCCTAAGTACATTTGCCAGGAACTCTGTCATCTGCTCAGTAACTTCAGGGTTTTTATCCGCTAGTAAAAATTCAATACCTCTGTTGGTTGCAGCCTTAGAGAGTTGATGGAGAGGGCTAATCAAGTGTGAACGTAGCTGAGTAAACAGCAGGCAGTTTATCAGGATATGCTGAACAGAGTCAGGTTCTTTGCTAAGACCTCTGCAGAATTTTGCCTCATAGGGGATGCCCATGTATCTACCTGTGATCACAGCCGAAGGAAATATATTGAATCTGGTCAGCATAAATGCTCTGCGTTGAGAAGGGATTGTTAGGCTTTAAAAGTACTGAGCCCGTAGAGTTTTGTGGGAAAGCAAGACCTAGGAAAAGGGGGGAACAAGTCCCCCCCGTTCCAGCTTTTATTAAATGTAAGGGGTATCTGTACTTGTTATTTGTGGAAGAGTGAAACTTATGGAAGGTGTATTGTCTCATTAAGTTTTCAGCTCACATTAAAAAGTTCGTGTGTGTGTGTGTGTGTGTGTGTGTTTATTTATTTATTTTCATTATGGCATGTGGAAGGTCCCAGGTTCAATCCCAAGCATCTCCAATTCAAGGAAAGATCTCCACCTGAGACCCTGAAGAGCCTCTTCCAGTCTGAGTAGACAATACTGACTTTGTTGGATGGCTGGTCTGATTCAGTATAGGGCAGCTTAATGTATGATTTCCATCAGCCCCTTATTGTGTTTCCAAGATTCCACTAATAGCCAAAAGCAAAATTTCAGGGGGCTTGGTGGGCTACAGGAGGGAGGGTGGAAGTCACCATCCCCACTTAAGAAACTGCAGTTGTTGGATACAGGTTGTCTATTAAATTTAACCTTTCTCCTCACAAGCATGAAATGTACTGAATAGAAGGCAACTTTCTTGGCAGTTTGGACTATTTTATATTATGCAACATTTCTAAAGCATTTTGATTTTTTAAAATTATGTTTTCATTGTAAAAAAAACAAGTGAATTTTTTCAAGATTCTCAAAACGTGACAAATTCTTGAAAATCAGAGATTTTAAATATCTTTATATTCCATTGGGAAATATATCCCATTAGCTCACAGTAAAGCACTTGTTCCCTTTTGCTCCCCCTTATGGCTAGAGTGCCCTCACAGAGTATCTGTGAAGTACTTCAGATCCCAACTAAAAACCCATCAAGCCTTTCCTTAGCCCTTTACATCATTATTCACAGCTGAAATTAAAAAATAAAGTTGTGGGGGGAGTGGCCGTAAGCAACCATCTTCCAAGTCAGTGGCCATTACCCGGCGCCTGCTGTCTGCCCACTCAAAATTTGAATATTTTTACCCTTTCCAATGCAATATATATTACATATATTTTATATATCCCTTATATATAATTGAGTAAGACGCAGCGTGAGCCAAATGCGCTCCGTCAGCCTTTGGCTGGCGAGCTGCCGCTCAAGGCTGCTGCCATGCCATTGGCTGGGAGGCGGGAGGCGCACGTTGCGTCTAAATGGCCCCTCGCCGCACCTCCATTTCCCTCCCCCACTCTAGGCCCCCCCGCGCCCAGTAGAAGGCCGGCGATGGCGGCTGGGACTGCCGATCGAACGCCTCTCCCTCTCTCTCTCTCTTCCCCCTCCCCCCCACCTCCAAGCGGCCCGTTCGTTGGAGCACTTGAGGTGCTCCTCGCCAGCTCCTTCCTGCCGCCGCCGCTACAGCCCCGATTTCCGTCCGCCCCCCCAACGAGCCAGGCCTTTGGGGGAGCCCAGGGAGAGGCACGCCAGAGGCGACTAAGACACTCCGCAGCCGCCTTCCCGCCCACCCACCCAGCGCACACTCGGCGCCAGCGCCACACGAGCCACCGCCCGCCTTCCACCCTCTCCGCTGCCTCCCTGTCCACCCGCCTGCTACAAACTCAAGCCGGCACCGAGCCACCCGCTGTGCCCCTACACTCCACCCCACCCCTTGCGGCACCCCTTACCGAACACCCCTTTGCTTCTCCCGCCGTCTGCCAACCCAGGCGGCCAAGAGAACCTTGCATGCCCGTCCCCCCCCCCAATTCTCCCCCCTCCCCCTTCGTCCTTTTTCTCTCTCCCCTCCCAACTTTCTCTCTCACTCACTCTGTTTCCCCCCTCTCTTTCTTTCTCTGCCCTTCTTCCCTCCCTACTATCCTTCATCCCATTCACTCTCTCTCTCTCAATCTCCTTCTTTCTACCCTTCCTTCCTTTCATTCTTTCTCCCTTCCTTCCTTCCTACCTCCCTTCCTTCCTTTCTTTCCAAATTACTATCATTACCCCCACTCTGTCTCTGTCTCCCCCCTTTTTTTCTCTCTCCCTCTCTCTCCCTCTGTCTCTCTGTCTCTCTACCTCCTCTTCTCCATTCCTCTCTTCCACCCGCCCTTCCTTCCTATCTAGGGCCCGTCGTCTACCGCCACGACGGGCTTTGCTTACTAGTGTGTGTGTGTGTGTGTATATATATATGTGAATGCACAATAAAAGCTTCTCTTTTAGTGTTTTTAATATTATGGCCTACATTAATTTCCTTTTTAAAACAAACACAACTTTTAAAATCACTGAACATTGGTTATGGAGCAAATGTTTATCTGGTTTTTTTGCAAATAAATCCTAGAGACACAGATTAACAGTGATTTCTGAAATTGCAAATATACATTTCCTATATTTAGTGCTTTTAGTGGAGAGAGAAAAAGTTATCCAAGGAAGTAAATAAAATTTACAATCTTTCTTCTAGAGGATTATGGGACCACGACCAATGACTTTGAAGACACTACAAATAATAGTAATACAGTTACTTCTACGGGTTTTTCAAACAATAATGAAGATAGCATCACTGTAAGTATATACATAGTTTCCTGACTTGCAATCTCAGCAGACTTTCTGACTAGTGATCTAATGAGTTTGTGGCATTTTAGCTTGAAACATGACACTACATTGATGGTATTCCAGGGCTTTTAGCTAGGATTTGTATAATGTGAAGTAATTGCTTTTTTCAAAGAGCTGGTGAATTTTAGACAGAGCACAATTTGCATAGTTTTGTTCACATATTTATTATTATGTTGATGCTACTGAATTGTGACTCCCCAAGTTGCATCAACACAATTGTCATTCACAGCTTGAAAGTTTTTGGCTTCTTTTACATCACAACATTAGCTGTTCTGAAGAATTGAGATAATTATATTAGATACTGTGTTCTTATGGTTACAGTAGAGCTGATTCTTGAGTTAGACCACAGTTTCTCTATGCAAAGACCCACTAGTGGTATTTTGGTAATGACAGACATAGAGAAACCACTTCTTCCTCCTAAAGGGAAAATTAGGAGAAAGAGACTACATTATCTGCACTCGCCATCCACTACTGCAGGAGTTCCCAAACTTTTCAGCTTGCGAACACTTTTGGAATTTTGATACCGTGTGGTGGATGCGGCCACAAAATGGCTGCCACAAAATGGCTACATTAGGAGGTGGAGCAAGCAACAAAATGGCTACTGCAGCTTACCTTCAGTCACATAGTGAAGATCCTTGTGCTGTGGTGGAAGCTGCTGCCAAAGCAACATTTTAAAAAATCTGCATGGTCAATCAAAGTTCCAATGGCCAGTCAGAAGCCTTGCTGGGTAAAAGGCCCACCTGGCCCTGCACACTTTCTAAAAACACTTGATGGACACCAGGGAAGGTGTAGGCAGGCACCATGACACCCACATGCACCACGCTGGGGCCCCTGTGCTACAGTTACCCGAGTAAAAGACTTCTTATCCCTGTCTGCACTAGAGTGCTCAAGATATGAGTCATAAATTTCCAATATTCTTCTAGTTATTCTGATGTTTAAAAGCTACTTATATTTCAATATTAAATTTAATGACATTTGCTTTTCTTTTAGGTTTATGTTGTAGTGGGGACTGCAGCATTAGTGTGCACTGGCTTAGTTATTATGCTCATTATTCTCAAGTTTGGAAGACACTCCAAGTTTGGAATGAAAGGTAAGAAAGGGATACATTATTCTGGGTTATGCTGCTGATCACAAATGTACTTCAGTACCCTGTATCAAATACATGTTGGGATAGGCAAGCAGAGCTTTCTAAGCCAGAGCATGAGAGATTCATTGGAACCAGTGTGAATTCACGGGTAATGTGCCTTAGACCCATTGAACTCAGTAAACTAAATCTGTTTTTATCAATAAATCCCAGCAAAGTAAAAGACCCTTGATTTTCATCTAATTTAAGTAGTCTGTGATGCAAGAGGTTTTGTAATATTATGACTAGTTTTTTAGCATTATAATCCAAGACACCATACAGGTAATTAAACTATTTTGTGCTGGTGACCTGAAGTGAAATTTCAGATCTGGAACTGACGTATTTAGTTTTAACATTTATTGTGATGACAATCAGCGTTTTCTGTCTGACTGAATTTAGAGACCTTAGGGTGCTTGGACAACCATTGCCCTAACTCATAGGTTTGCAACTGTTTCCACATACCTGTCTGCATAGTCCTGCCTGTCTGATGGCCGTGGTGGAGTGTGATCAGGACATTCTGGGATTTTATATATATGTATATATATTATTAGAAGTTCCTAAGTTTCGGTCACATTAGCAATAAATGAAACTCAGAGTGGCTCAGTTTTCAGTTCCTTCCACTGGTGTTGTGTGTGTGTTTTTTTAACAGTCTTTTAGTTTGGAGACAAAAATATGGCCTATAGTTAGCAGGACTTCTGGGGATGGGGCAAAGCTTGATTTCAAACAAACTGGGTTCATCAGGGGTAAGTGGAAGCTTATGCACCTACCTCAAATGCCCTCCGTAAGCCCTCTTACTTTTTCTCATGTAAGAGAGTGATAGCCATTTACTCCTACAGAAGAAAGTAAAGTGCTGCATATGGAGACATTGCTGGAGTAGGAAGACAAATTGCAAGGAGGGTGCAATGTGTCTTTGTGTTCAGAGTACACAAAGAGTTTTTTCACTCCTTTCAGTGTACCTCTTTCTGCCAACAACATCCCTCCGTCATCATTGATAGTCTGTATATTAAAAAGCCAGTCCCAACATTCAGTCATGCTCTGACCAAGAAACATAGCAGGGCACTATGTTAGGAGTAAATCTTATCTATTAATTCTAATGGCAGACCCATCCTCCATCAACAGGGATCCCATGATATGGGAAGAAATTCCCATCCTTCTTACCCAGAAAGCTTCTCAGTTCGCAGGAAGTGAAACGTGTGCCCAGTATCCCTATCAAGTCCAGGAGCTGTTCTTGAGATTCAAAGAAGGAAAGGGAACAATGCCCAGTTTCTGCATTGAAGGGTATAGGGAAATATTCCTTACCTCGTCTGGGTCTTGAAGCAAATCTGTACATACCCCCTCCCTCCACTTATAGATGGAGTAGATAGGAGAAATAAAGGAAACAGGATGGGGAAAGCCAGGAATTCTCTATCCCCACTCAGCCCATCCAGACGTGAAGGGTCTTCAATATTTGATGAGCATGTTCAGTGGAGGATAATATCCATTTCTTCTTTCACATACTAAAGGAAAGCTGATTTTGCCAGGCTGATCAGAATTACATGTGAAATGTGTAAGTATGCGGCGGGACCTCAGTATAAGAAGCAAACTTTTTGTTGAAAAAAATTTGATGGAGGGAGATGTGAAAAATCAAAATGTTTGCTTGATAGCCACAAAACATTTATTTGGATATATTTTGGTATGAAGTATTTGTTTGTTGTTAAATCAGTCTAAAAACAATACTGTACAAGCTAAAAAGACCAATCCCATACTCACAACTTAATAACAAGGATATTGAAAGTAGTTCACATAACAGAGCAGCATTTCAAAACACATTCAAAAGCGTGATAGGAGCATACTAACAGTGCCTGAAGAGGCAATAAAATAAATCTGTGGCTGCGATCATATGCACAATTAGACCTGCCATAGGTGCGAATGCCAGGTGGATTTGAGGGTACGATCAGACAACAACATCTGGGTAGCACCCCGTAGCTGTCGGCAACCCATTCTGCTCCACCGCAGAAGTGGAGTTAAAAGACACCGGGGAAAATCCTGTAGAAAACGGGTTGCAATGGGCCATGGACGGACTTTCCCCTGTCTGATCGCTCCAGCACACTCTCATGGTTTTGGGATGGTCTGATCAGTCCATCCTGACTCCATGCCATTGTTTTTTCCTCCTTTCTCAGTATGCGCATAATCGCAAACTCCATAGGGAGCCCTCAGTGCGGAGATGTGATTAGTTGATTCCTCATTTAAGTGCATCGGAAACAAACGGCAATCCCCCCCCCGACTAACCCACAGTTGCATCTGATCACACAGTGGCGGGCTCTGCCCACAGCTTCCAAGGACTGTGTGACTATGCAACTGCGAGTCAAATTCCTCCCGACGGAATAGCCTTGCTTCCCCCCCATTTTTTCTGGCGCGTGTGACTGCAACCACTATCAACCTAATTATTAAAAGCTGTTTAAAACATTAGTAATGGAGGGGAAAAACACTATACATGATTAAACCACAAAGTAAAAATCAAAACAAGCGAAGAATGCAGTCACACACACTAAATGATCCTCTTTCAATCCACCAAACACAGTAAAATCCAGTTGGAAAGTGGATTGAAAGTGGATTGAAAGTGGATTATTTAGTGTGTGTGAGCACACATTTTTTTTCCTGCTGAGAGATCAGGAGAAAGACGTTTCACAACCTACGTGCCACAGCTGAAAAGCCCCCTTTTCAGCCTACCATCACTTCACATTAGTTTCTTTTCAGTTGGTCACAATCAGAGATATTGGGACCCAAAATTGTGTGAGAAAAAGGGCGGGGGAGAGTAATCTTGATTTTGTTTCATTGCTCTTGCCTCAATTATGTTTTGTAGAAATGGATAGAGCTAAGGGTTTTCTTTTTAATTCCATAGTACAGTAAACACTTTCAAAAATTTCCATTCCCTACCATTTTTAGCTATGTAAAAAGATCAAGGGAAACAAGATCTTTTTCTCTATATGAGGTGAGGCAGGTGGTGGTGATGGAATTAATCTGGTAGTGAAAAGAGCATTAGAATTGTGGTTTAGACCTAGTTTCCACTTTTCTGGCTGGGACCTGGGACAGCCAGCTTAGAAACCCTGCATTGTCAACCTTACCAGGTAACTTTGAGCCTGACACATGATCTCTCGTTCCAACCTACTTTACAAGGTTGTTTTGTTGAGGATATGGTGGAGGAGGATAGAGCAATGTGACAAACTGCTTTGTATCCAGTTTAGGGATAAAATATATGAATTATATAAAGATAAATATACATTATATCTACACTTAAAAACTAAATGTAGTTTCCTAAGTGTCCATTCTTCAGTATTTTAGTTCAATATTGATATTTTAAAAGAAAAAATAATGTTTTAATATTTGCAGTACATTTTGAAGATACTTATAAGACATCATGAAAATAGATGATATTGCATACTTATGCTTTTGATAAAACATGCCACATACAATGTAGCTGTGCATTTTATCAGTCTGAACAATGTACAATGTTTATTAGTCTGAACAATTTTATAGGCCTATAATAAAAAGCAGATCATGTTTTACTCAACAGTGCTTTATTGACACATATGCAGGACTTCTTAATGGAGTCAGTCTTTCAGTTTTCCTCCAGTCTTACAACACTGTAGGTTTTTTATTTACAAACTATATTATTATATAATTATTTAGGGCCATATTACTTGCTCTTATGTAGCCTTTCTAATTTTGCTAGGGTATGACGATAATAATAATGATCAATGTTATTGTAAAACACTTTAATTGTTTAAAAGTAGTATTATTGACATGTAAAGCCATATTATTTATCATTATTAAGAAAGCTGAAGATTGAATTAGGAATGAGTAATAGCAACATGCATCCAACCATCTGTGGATTTCATGGGATGGAACCTTCCCATTTCCTCTTCCTTCTGCCATACCTTGAGTCCCCTGAAATTTTGCTCCTTTGGGAGTCACTGGAATCTTAAGAACAGCATAAAGGGTAAAGTGGGTGTCATTGGGTGGGGGGGATTGGCAGAAATCATTGTCAACTCTTCTGAAAAATAGAAATGTCATTCTATTATAGGAACTGTATGGTTAGATATATGCCATTAATAGTACAATAACATTCCCAGAACAAGTAGTTAATATGCAATATGAAGGAAAATGGGTAATACTGCACAATTAGTCAAGAAACACTGTAATTGTTAAATTAAATATAGCAGCCATGATTAGGATTGGAAGAATAATGGCTGAAGAATTAAATAAATATTCTTTTCATAAATGTTCATTAAACAGTTTTATAAAAATGTTTGGGCCATTGCTCCCTTCCTTTTCTCCAAACTTATCCAGTGATGATGGCAAAAGAGAGAGCTCCTTTGATTAGGATGGCTGATATCAAGAATATAACATAAGAGTCCTGCTGGGTCTGACTAGTGGTCCATCTAGTTCAGCTTCCTGTTTCACACAGTAGCCAATCAGTTACTCTGGCAGGCAACAACAGGGAATAGAGTTTGAGGCTTTTCCCTGATGTTGCCTCCTGGCACAGGTTTACTGCCTCTGAATGCGGAGATTTCCTTTATTTATTATTTTATTTATTAATTAATTAATTTATTTTATTATTTTCACCTTACCAGGGAACTTTAGTTACCATGGCCAATGACAGACCTTTCCTCCATGAATCTATCTAGTCCCTCTTTAAAGCAGCCTGTGCCTGTGGCCATCACTACATGCTCTGTCAGCAAATTCCACATTTTAATAATTAAGTGACTAAAGTAGTATTTCCTCTTGTTTGTCCTGAATCTACTGCCCATCAACTTCATTGGATACTCTTGAGTTCTAATATTTTGGGAGAGGGGGAAAAAGTCCTTTCTCTGCCTCATGTATAATTTTATAAACCTCTATCATATTGGCCTCTTAGTAATCTCTTTCCTAAACTGAAAAGTCCCAGACTCTTCAGTCTTTCCTCCTAGGAAAAGTACTACAACCCTCTTATCCTCTTAGTTGCCCTCTTCTGTACTTTTTTCAGCTCTGCAGTGTCCTTTTAGAGATATGGTGACTAGAACTGCACATAGTATTCCAAATGAGGCCACACCATAGATCTATACAAGGGCATTATAATATTGACTGTTTTATTTTCAATCCCTTTCCTTGTCCCTATAGAGTTTGTCTTTATCACTGCTGTGGCACTGGTTTGACATTTTCTTTTTTCTTTTTTTTGAAACCCCTGAGGGGGTATTTTTATTGTTTTTCAATAGACTACAAAACTACAAAGAAAAAATAGGAAGGAACTACATCTATGGATAAAGGAGAGATACCCACACTAATTAAATACCCAAGAGTGAGAGATCATAACCCAGTTAAGCTAAATGTTAGTATTACATTTGTTAATAAGACAATATACTTGTAGAGTTCTTGCTTTGCACTGCTTCTATATTAGTAAATTAGTTATCCTGAGAAGTCCCTCTGAGCATCTTCATTTCTTCAAAGAGCAATTTTCAGAGTCCTTCTGCCCTTACTTTGGCTTTCAGTCTCTAAAGTCATACACAGTTTTCGTCGCACCCATAGCCGCTTCAGCTGCAGAGTCCTCGTCCGATCCAGAGGTTACTGAGTCACTTGACTTGGTTTCTTCCTCCTTAGATTCTTCCCCCGTTCCCAGCTGGCATCTCAAAAATTCCTTGGCTTTAAAAATGGAATCAATCTTTTCTCTTTTATCGTTGATTTTAAAGATGACCCCCTCGGGTATCCCCCACCTGTACTGAATTCCGTTGGTTAGAAGAAAATAAATTAAATCCTTGTAAGTTTTCCTTTTATGGCGAATTTCAAATGGAATGTCCTTTAAAGTCTTAATGATTGTATTTCCCAGTTTCAGTGGGGTTGCTGAAGTTGCTTTTAATATGGCATCTCTGGTCTGTCTTCTTGCAAATCTTACCACAATCTCTCCAGGCAGGCTATTTTTTATATATATAATTGGAGTATGCCCTATAGACAGTCTCCATATCTTTTACTATTTCTTCCACTGATAAGCCTGTAACTGGAGTGATAACCTTGGCCAGAGTCTCCTTCAAATCTTTTTCGGTTTCAGGGACCCCCTGGAACCTAAGAATCATGTTAACCTTTTCCATCTGGAGCTGTAACAAACGATTTTCTTGAAGGTTTTGCCTTCTTTCAACTTCTCCCACTCTTTTCTTCATCTTTTTATTACCGGTGTCCAGCTCTACTATTTTTCCTGTTACTTGTTCCACTTTCTTGTCTGTTTCTGCCAACTGTAAAGCAAAGTTTTGATTCAACGAGGTCAGCTGCTGGTTAATACCATCGAGTTGCTCTACCACCGACTTTAACATATCCGCTAGCAGCTTCATGACGTCAGTTTCTTCCTCTGGCCTCGGGCTTTGACTCCCCGGTTTCGCTTTTAACTTTCCCCGTGTCGCCGCCATTTTTCCAATTTGTTTATACAAAGGCTCGAAAAGCTCGTCGTTTCGCTAGAAGGGCTCGTTTGATTCTTTATGCGCATAGGAGGCGTCCCTCCCTGCTCTCTGCTTTCCCACGGGGGGGGGATTTGCTTATCAATCAGTCCGCTCAAACAGAACTCACGTTCATTGTCAGTCTTCAATCAGATCACACTCCCAATCATCATTATTGCGCTGGATCTCTCACGGTTGCCCCAGTTGAACTAGTTTATGCCCGAAGGCCACTCAGCAACCGGACCGTCAGGGCAAAGGGAAGCCTCTATTCTCCGACAAAAAGCCGTCGAAGAGGCTAACCCTCAAAAGCCCTCTGGCTTGGAGCCCTTCCCGAGAGCTCCATGGAGGTGCCACTTGAGGTGGCACCCCTCCATGTTGCTGGTGTGCTAATCGCTCCTCCATGGGTTGGAGAGAGCGACCGCCATCGCTAGTCCACTTCTGGTTCTGGTTTGACATTTTCATTCACCTATCTACTACAACCCCAAGCTCTCTT
>NW_015171506.1:655636-685102 GCF_001447785.1 Gekko japonicus | reverse complement strand
TCCCTCTTGATCTTAGCAAGTTCAGACCATAGAATCATAGAACTGGAAGGGACATCTAGTCCAACCCCCTGCACAATGCAGGAAGTTCACAAATGCCTCCCCCTCCACACCCACGGTGGTTGCTGTTCCACATCTGGAAGATGACAAAAAACCTCCAGGATCCCTGGCCACATTGGCCTGGAGAAAAATTGCTTCCTGACCCCAAAGTGGCAATCAGCATTTCCCTGGGTGTTTAAGAAAGGGCCACAAGAACTAAGCACTGAAGCAACCCTTCCTGCCTTCCTCTCATGATCAACCTAAGTTCACACAATCAGCATTGCTGTCAGATGGCCATCTACCCTCTGTTTGAAAACCTTCAATGAAGGAGAGCCTACCACCTTCCAAGGTAGCCTGTTCCACTGAGGAACCACTCTGTCAGGCAGTTCTTCCTAATGTTTTGCTGAAAACTCTTCTAACTAAATTCGGTTCTGGTCCAACCTTCTGGGGCAACAGAAAACAACTCCACATCATCCTCCAAATAACAGCCCTTCAAGTACTTGAATATGGTTATCATATCACCTCTCAGTCGTCTTCTCTCCAGGCTAAACACACCCATTTCCTTCAACCATTAGTTTAGATTTTTTTGTCCCAGTGTGCATTACCTTACACTTACCTACATTAATCTTCATTAGCAACATTGTCACTCACTCACCCAGTCTGAGGAGATCCTACTGGAGTCACAGTCAACCTTGGTTTTCACCACCCTGAATAATTTTGTGTCATCTGCAAACTTGGCCCCAGTTCCAGATCATTTATGAACAAATTTACGATGGACCTCAGTGGTGCCTGAAGCTGCTGCTGAAACAGAACTGCTGGAAAACTTCCCAAGGATAATAGCATCATCACAACAGAATGTCATTTTGAGGAGCCTAGAGACATGTTCAGTGTAACCTTTAAGTTAATTGACTTCAGTGGACTTAGAAGTGTAATTCTTCTTAGGATTGCACTGGTAGTCTCCCAAGGCTTCTGATTCCTTAGTAGGGACTCAGAAGCCTTGGGAAGATACATTTTCCAGCAATACCTGAGACACTGTTGCAACAACAGCAGTCTTGGGCATAATGGATGCGCCAGCCCTCTCTGTTGCCACTGTCTTCATGTAAGTCGGAGTATGAAAGGGAAGAAAGTATTGAGCTCGCAGCAAATTATGTATTTATTAATTTTATTAAATTAGATTTTAAACTGCCCTCCCCTGTAAAAACAGTGTTCAGGGTAGTGTACCTCATAGAATAAATACATAATACATATTTTTTTAAAAAAACAAGTAAAAACAATAAAAACACCAAAACAGCCTAACAGATAGTGCTAAAATTCCAATTGTGTCACTGCCTCATGGTGGGGGCAGGGAGTGGGAGTGCCAGGAAGATGGAACCACCGCTGTTCTCAACCAAACACCTGGTGGAAAATCTCTGCCTTACAGGCACTGGGGAACTACATCGGGTCCCTCAGGGCATGGGTGTTATTCGGCAGGGAGTTCCACCAGGTTGGAGACAGGGCAGATAATGCCCTGGCTCTTGTTGAGAACAGCCGGATGTATCACAAGCCAGGGACCACCAATAAGTTCTTGTCTACTGAGCATGGTGCTCTTCTGGGGGTATACCAGGAGAGGTGCTCCCAGAGATACATGGGCCCCAGACTGTTAAGTGCCTTAAAGGTTAACACCAGAACATTGAACCTGATCTGGTACTCCACCGGAAGCCAGTGCAGCTTGTGCGGCACAGGCTGCATATGTGCTGCTCACAGAGTCCCATGAGGACTCACGCCTCTGCATTCTGAACCAGTTGGAGTTTCCAGGTCAGTCTCAAGGGTAGCCCTATGTAGAGTGAGTTACAGTAATCTAATCTGAAGGTGACCATTGCATGAATTACTGTGGCTAGATCAGGGCAAGACAGGTAGGGGGCCAGTTGCCTGACTTGGTGTAGCTGGTGGAACATCAGTCTAGCAATGTTTGTGACCTGGGATTCCATTGAAAGGGGGGCATCCAGGATCACACCTAGACTCCTGACAGTTGGTGCCAGTCTCAAGGACACACCATCAATGGATGGAAGTTGGCACCCTAAATTGGAATCTCCCTGTCCCAGCCACAGAACTGCCATCTTGGCAGGATTCAGTCTCAGCCGGCTCTGTGTTAGGCTGGCACTGAGCTCATTATGAACCAAACAAGATGAGTTTTAGGCTTGGTTCAATATTGTTCTGAGAATTCTGAACTGATGGAATTTTATTCTCAGTCCACCTCCTTCAGTTCCTAAATTTGGTGCTATCAAAGTTAAGAATGTGCTAAGCACTTTACACAATTGGAGCATGTCATTCTGATGTGTCATCTCCTCCCTTCATTTATGCTGGAATATGTTTACAGAAAAGCAAATGTCAACTGTGAAGATCTGTCTGAACGCACTTTTTACTTCAGGAAGATCCTTGTGAATAGCTTAATCTAAACTACAAGTGAAAAGAATTTAGTAGAATTATACAAAACTTAGATGTAGATAATTCTTTTCAGTTAAGTTTGGTAACTTGTGATTCTGGCCAGTTGTATGCAATTTGTACTTTACCTGGAGATGGACACATTCCTATGTTGATTGAGTTGAATAATTGTCCACCTGTCCATCTCAATTAAAAATCTGTCCATCTGATACTGGGCTGATTTTTCTTCCATCACACTTCAAAATAAGGGAATATGGACAATAACTGTATGGTTTTCTTTGGACTACAAGCTGTCATTTCTAAAAACACCACATGACCAACTCCTGCTTTATTTTATTTTATTTATTTTATTTTTACCCCGCCCTCCCTGCAAAGCAGGCTCAGGGCAGCTTACACAAGTTAATGCATAATAACAATTAAAACAACTTTGACTTTGGTTTCCCATTACAATAACTTGAAAGTGAAGTTCTTTCTTTGTAGTAGTTAACCAGGTAGGCCTGGTAATTTTCTTCTGGTTTTACATACTGCTTTAAGTTAATTTATCTTTTCTGAGACTTGGAATCCTTGTGCTAAATATGGGTTTGGGGAAAATGAGATCAGTTGATGAATAAGATGATGAGAGTGCTTGGCTTTATTTACCAATATGTTCCATAAAATACCACAGTCTTATTAAAGTAACTTTGCCTTTTAAGGTATAAACTTATTCTCCTGACCTGACTTGCTTTCCTTGCCATTGTGCTCCCCAACAACATTTTTAAAAACAGAAAAAACATATAGTTCAAGACACATTCTTTTAAAAAAAAAACAGATATTGCAGCTACTTTGAGAAGACTTATTTCTGGTTTATTTTTACTCTTTTTTTTAAGCCCCCGGAGGGGATTTTTTATTGCATTTTTTAATAACACTACAAACTACAACAGAAAATGGGAGGGGGAACTACATTTATAGGATAAAGAAAGATACCCACTACTGACTAAAAACCCAAGAGAGGAGATCATCCCACCATCTTAACCATCCATTTAGTCTTAATCCCATTAATCTTACTATTAATCTTACTATCAACTGAGTCAAGTTTAACATTATCTTTTTCAAATCTTAAGTTTAACTGTCATACAGAAACACCCCAAAGCATCTCACTTCAACATTTTTAAAGGCACAATTCAGAGTCCTTCAGCCTTTACTTCTCCTTGCCTAGTCTCTTCCGAAGGTTATAAGGACTTTTAGGGGCTGCCGCCCCTTTCTCTGATAGAGAGTCCGCCCCGGAGGATTCCGAGTCCAGCTCGCCATTGGACTTACTGTCTTCCCCTTTTTCTCCTTCCTTCCCTGGCCCTCCCATCTGGACTCTTTAAAATTCCCGTGCTTTCTGGACAGAGTCAATCTTTTCTTTTTTATCCTTGATTTTGAAGGTTACGCCTTCTGGACTTAGCCATCTATATCCAATTGCATTTGTCTGTAGAAAAAGAATTAATTCTTTATTTTTCTTTCTCCTTTGTCTTATTTCAAATGGAATGTCTTTTAACGTCCTGATGGTATTCTCCCCCACTTTCAGGGGTGCTCCAAATACTGCTTTCAGGATTGTATCCCTCACATGCCTCTTCGAGAATCTTACCACAATTTCCACAGGCAGATTGTTTTTCTTTATATATCCTGAATATAACCTATAGGCCACATCCATTTCATTTAACAAGAATTCCGCCTTCATATCTGTCACTGGGGCCAATACTTCACTCATTAGTTCCTTAAGATTCTCTCCCTTTGTCTCTGGCAAGCCCTGGAAGCGAAGGATCATATTAGCCTTTTCTTTTTTTGGTAACAATTTTTGGGGGGTTTTTTTTACACATAAGAAAGCAAACACAGACACAAAACCCCACCACCAACTACCAACACTGTTCAGTTTCTATATCACATTGATTATATATAGCATACATAAGATAAATTCTCTCTGTCTTCAAGAGTTTCCAGTTGCCATTACAATTTCATTATCTCTAAGTCTTTCCTTTCATCCAATAAATTTATCTGAATCTCTTGTGCTCATTCATTCTGAACTTAATAACAATTAGTAAATGTTAGGAATAATCACCTCTTAATCAGTTACAAAATTCATCTTAGCCTCAATATTGCCAATTACCTTTGCCACAGATTAGATTGTGTTCATTGAATTTCATTCAACCTATAGCATTATATTTCAATCAACCTGTTACTCAGAAGTTGATATGGGATAGATAAGGGGGATTTTTCAACAACTAATTTCATCCTACTCTTTTCCACATAATCTTCATTTGTATAGCATGGGTAAGTAGGAGAATTTTCCAACAACTTCCAGCAATTCCTACAGTTTTCCAACATCTTCCAGAAAGTCAAAAATAAAATGAAAAAAACCCCAAAAATTCATCACCTACTACTTCATCCTATTATTTTTAGCATGTATTTTCATCATACACGTACCTCAGCCAACACCCTGGCCACATTTATTTATTTATTTACTTAGTCTTCCATTAATATTACCATTTCCAAAATTCTACTTCTTAAAAGCAACTTCTGGACAAAACATTTTCATGCAATTGTATTATTCCATTTATACTGCTGAGCAAGTATTTCTATCCTATTACATTAATAAAGGGGTAATAAATCCACAACACGTAATTTGCTAGCACCAAGTTCCACTTCTTTTCTGATTTCATTTTCCCCGTTTTCTTGCAGGTGCCTTAAATCTTTGTATTCCTTTGAAAAATTTCCCACAAAGTCTCTTTCTTGTTTGCAGTTCTCATCCTTTTTTATCTCTTTCTTTATTCTACCTCTCCTCAATACCTTCTTGTTTCTTCGGAAAGGCTTAACCCGTCTTTTTTTTGCCTTTTCTGTTTTTAAATCATTTCCTTTTTGAAGAGTGTCTTTTAAAAAGTCAATTTCTTTTGTCCCTTCATCTGCCGGGGTTTGACTATCATACCACAATTCATGCTGCTTTTCCACCGGCTTATTTTCCTGATTGTCATTCTGTCCCTGTGATGTCTGTGGTTGCATTATATTATTTTTATCATCTGCAGAGGAGCTTGGAGGTTTATTCAATATCTTATCCCATACCTGTTGTAGTGCTTTTTCCAGTTCCTCTTTTAAGGCTGTTTGGAAGCGTTCCAAATTAAGTTCAACTTTTATTGCCTCGCAAAGGAACGCCACCGCCATTTTTTTCCGACCAATTATCTACTTTTTTCTTATCATTGTGGCAAAGATTTTTACTTCTTTTGTCAGCTTATACATGGAGTAGAAGATGATAATTCCAGAAAAATTGGTCTCTTACCCCTTCAAAGTCGTATAATATAGAGTCCCTTCAATGATTCTGGCCGCCTTTCTCATACCGATGGGAAGTCTGTAGAAGGGGAATTAGATCCATTCTTTCAGTAGAACCTCGTTTGCTGAACCCGTCGTTCAATGTGGTACAAAAACATACTCTAGGCTCCAAGTGAAGAGCATAACGTGGACCTTCACCCAGGACGGAAAAAAAAGTTTTAAAATCACGGCTGGCTGCTGCTAATCAGGAAACATGGCGACCATGCTTCCTTGCTGCCCGACGCTCCTGCTTCGAAGAAAGCCGGTCCCACCCCCGTCCTTGCCAGGGAAACGGGGGGCTGGCCAAGCCTCCTACACCCGGTCTCCCTCCAGGAGAACAGAGCAGGGCAACCCCGGGCCTCGGGGGAGCTCCGTAGAAGCGCGCGGGAGACGGGCATCCTCGGGAGCTCCGAGAAACGCTCCCACATGCAGCGCCGCACCGCTACCGATCATATTAGCCTTTTCCATCTGTAATTGTAGCAGTTGATCTTCCATAGAAACTTGCTTCTTTTCCAGCTTTTGAACTTTCTTTTTCACCTTTTGTGCAGTGGCGTCCACTTCTTTCACCTTTTCAGCTGTTTCATTCATCATTTTAAGTGTATCGGTTATCTGTGTCTGCTGTGTGGTGATGCACTGAGTCATTTTCGACATCTGATCCTTGAGGTTACTCATTTGGTCCAGTAGAGGGCACATGGAGTCTGCCAAAGTCTTTGCCAGCTCGTTAGCTCCTTCCGGTTTAGGGCTCTTCATTAGTTTCGATTTTGAAAGTTTCTCTTTCTCCGTCCTCTTCCCCGCCATCTTTCTCTGTTGTTTACTTTGGAAAATATTTTGAAAGTCTCTGAATATGTGCTCAAATGCCTGAACTCTCCTTGGTAAGTATTTCTTAACAGTTATGCATGCCTTCTCTTCCACTTCTCCCCCCTCGATTCGCTCAAAAGTTCATGCGGTTAGGAGGCATCCCTCCCCTGCCGGCTTCAGTTTCCATTTTTCAACATGGGCTAGGGAGCTTTCTTTTTCTCTTTAACCGTCATTTCACTCAGTCAGACTCACGTTCATATCTGGTCTTCTGACCCCGCTTTACTTCATTTCATCTGCTCGATCTCCTACACTTGCCCCAGTCAGCATCACTAGGTCCCATTTGGGTACTGCGCAGGAAGGACCATTGGGACGGAGAAGCACCTCAATTCACCCACAACGCGTAGACAAAGAGGCGACTCCTCATAAGTCCCCTGGCTAGGAGCCTTCCACCAGGCTCCCTGGGGGGGTAACGGGCCAGCGCTCCCTCTCCTCCCCGCCGTGCACCGACCTCATCCCCGAGAGGTCCAGGAGATACGTCTGTCTAGCGTGCTGCCATCAACCGGTCTGGTTTATTTTTACTCCTTATGCTAAAGGTTAATGCTACTTTCTTCAACATCTAGCTTAGACAGTTGAACATAATATTTAATCAGGCAAGGCATGTAGGAAGTGCTTTCAAATGTTAGAGAAATCTCTTCCACCCCCTCCCACTGTCAGCATTTTCTTTATTATTACTTACACCCTGAGTCGATAACTAGCATTTTCTCAATAAAAGCAGTAGTAGATAAGAAACAGATTTTGTGCAGATTTCTGTAAAGAGGAAGCTTAAGAAAAGAAAGTTCTGAATCTGTGGTTCTTCTTACTGCAGTCTCTCTTCGTGAGGCACAGCACATAGGCAGGAGAAATTATGTATCTAAGAACTTCTCTTAATATATATTGACACAATCTTGTACATCTGTCCTATGTAACAAAAGAAGAATAGGACCAGGACAGGTGTAACACTGCCTTTTCTTTTAAATATGGTTAGGATAGGCAACTCTGGGCTTTCACACTTTCCTCATTCACCCCTTCTTGCCTACAAATTCCCCTCCTCCTTTCCTTTTCAGTGCTAACAGTAATACATGTCATGTTTTTATCTGTGTTTTCACTAACCACACATCTTACTGTTCATTCATGATTAGAAAAGAGTATGAAAACTATGATTCAAACTAGCCATGGTTAGGAAAACTACATTAACACTGAAAAAGGTAAGGAAAGAGGAATTCACCTGTACAAGGAGAGGAGGGAGAGGGAACTACTCATCTGCAAGCACTTGTAGGGATGTCAACCTCCAGGTAGGACTTGGGGATCTCCCAGAATTACAGCCCATCTTCAGACTACAGAGATCAGTTCCTCTGGAGAAAAATATCTGCATTGGAGGGTGGATTCTATGTCATTGTACCCCACTGAGGTCTTTGTCCTCCCCAGGCTCCATCCCCAAATCTTCAGGAGTTTCCCAACCAGGATCTGACAACCATAGGCACTTGGTTGGAGCATTAAGCCAAAGTCCTCACCAGAATCAAGCACTGTTAGCTGAGCATGCTATAAAGAGCATTCCTGTTCCAAGCATATTTGTTCAATATCAACATAATGACACTTTTTGGGGTTAGATATTCAGTATAATACAAGCCAGTCACTATTTGCTTCCATCTGATTTATTCTTGGAGAATCATTACAATTTTCCTTTCCATCCCCTCACCCCAATCCTGAAGGCCACACTTCATCAGTCTCTTGCTACAGCTCTTGAGGAAGTATGGCAAAAGCAGCGCCATGTTGCTAGGCAGCTGGGTCAAATCCAGCATTTCTTTCCATGCCATTCTCTCACAGTTATTTTAGTTCTAGACGCAGAGCTGTATTGGTCTTCTGTAAGCAAAACAAAAAGTCTAGTAACACCTTAAGGACTGTCAGATTTATTATGGTATAAGTTTTTGAGGATCTATGTTTGCCTGTGTGGACGTACAGAAACGATTGTAAGCAGGGGTCAGGAGGTAATGAAATACAAGAGGTATAGTCTGTGACATTTCTATGCGAAGCTCAAATGTATATAGCGGTAGTTGCTGATAACACAGTCTTTCTAGGCAATAAAATAATTTAACACTTGTAACCTGAGAGGAAACCATTCTTGCCATTGCAGCCTAAGTGGTAGTATCATACTTCCTGATAGATTCTAATTCAGGAATTTCACACTATAGTCTTCACTTTAAGTTCTTTTGGTGAATAATTATGACTTTTAGGTCAGCAGCAGAATGTACTGAGAAAATGAATTGTTCTTGTACTTAGTTTCTTAAACATGGTCTTTTATGTCAGGTTTGTGTCTAGTTATGGAGACTAAGTTGTTCTCTTTAGACAGCAGAAGGAAATTTTTTGGAATATGATGACATACATTACACTGGAAGATGAGCAGATGAATGATCCACTGATGGTCTTGCTAAGGTTACTAGGTCTGCAGTAGAACAAAGTTTGAGTCCAGTGGCACCTTTAAGACCAACAAAGTTTTATGCAAGGTGTGACCTTTTTTTGGGGGGGGGCACAGTGAGGCAAATAAATATGTCAGAATTGAAGACTGATGTGTAATTGTATCCTTCTTAATTTTGGGATGCTAAGAGTAATTAACTGAGACCCTGTTTTTATGTTCCATCCATCTCCTCTTAAGCATGGAGGTCCATAGCCTGATCTTGCCAGATCTTGCAAGCTAAGCAGGGTCGGTACTTGAAAGAGAGACCTCCAAGGAAGACTCTGAAAAGAAAAGCAATGGCTGTTTATATCTCTGGCTCCTCACCCACCCCTCATATGAAGTGGGCTCTAGTCCTTGAAAGCTGTGCCATAATAAAACTTAGTTCTTTTAGTATAGCTAGTAGTGGACCATAGTAAAACACACTATGTATTACATATTAAAACTGTACATACGGAATTTCTGTAAATTGCTTGCTGATACTTAAATTATTCAACACCCTGCCTTTCATTTGCTGGTGTCGTTGTTGCCACTGCCTCTTCATCCTGACTGCTGCTTTCATCTTACCACCATCAGATTTTCAGCACCAAATTGACAAGAGACATCTCCTCTTAGGCACTGCACCAGATTGTGAGACTGACACCTCAGTATCCATTGTGTTTACTGTGGCTGCCCAAAATCTGGAGCAGTGAGGAGGTAAGACAGCAGCCAGGACAAGAAGGCAGAGACATCAATGACAACGGAGAGCAGATGGTGAAAGAAGCAGTGTGATGTAGTGGTTAGAATGTCAGATGAGGATTTAGGAGACCCAGGTTCAAATCCTCACTCTGCCATGAAAGCTTACTGGTTGACTTTGGGCCAGTCATACGCTTTCAGCCTAACTTACCTCAGAGGGCTGTTGAGAGGATAAAATGGAGGAGAGAATGGTGTATACTGTTTTACTGAAGTAACTAAGCAAGTAAATAGATAAATGAAGGGAGGACGGGTAGGGGTGTTTTCTTTTAAATTTTGGGTCAGGCTTTTTTAAAGGGTTGATTTTCATTTTGCTGAAATTTTGGGGTGCTGGGGGTGCTGATGCTGTTCTGGAAACAGTTTTGGCACAGTTTTCCAAACTGGGGATTTCAGGACCTGAAAATCATGCCCTTTAAAAAAAAAAATTCAACCTGAACTAAAACAATTTTTTATGTCTCCATCTATCAGCAGAGGCAACAATAGCAGGAAGGGAGGGAGACAGAGGGTGTACACTCTGACACCCAGCTGGTCTGTGGCACATGGGCCTTTATATCCCGCCCTCCATGCTTTGGCGGGGAGGGTGGGGTATAAATTAAATAAATAATTAAATAAACAAACACATTTTAAGGGGCCATTATTTTCAAAGAGAAGACCTGGCCTTTGAACTCTGGAGGCCATGCCTACTGCTCATTCAAAATAATGGCCTATAACACCCAATGGCCTCTCCCAGGCCATTGGGGTGACCGACTTGTGGCATCACTGCCTGTATAGGCTTTTTTTGTACTGGATTTAAAGTATTTTTGTTTATGATGTGACTGATCAGTTCTCACTATATTGTATCTGACCAGGTCACTATAAAAGTTAGTCTCTTTGGGGTTTTGGTGTATATCTTATGGATGTATGGAGGACAACTGCCCAGTATATTGCTTTCACCAGTAAGTCAGGCACCAGTATTTGTAAAAGTCAAACAGAAAGCCCAACAGGGGGATGGGATATATTTACATAGAATATTTTGTTTCCCTGTAGAATATAACCTTTTACTTTGCCTTCACATAGACTTATCTCTCAGTTTTACACATATGTTCTTCAGTACACTAAGCAAACTGTTTTGTGTCTGGACCCTTTGAGTCTAACTGGGCACCTTTCCAGCTTTCCAGACTCCTCCAGACCCTTAGCCCTTTCTTTAGCCACTTCTACCAGTTCCTTTGGAGCAATGTATCTGGTGTTTGTGACCACTAATGTCTTATACTGTTCACTCTCCTGTTTCCTTTAGAGGGTACCATTGCAGAGTTTTATTCAGCCACAGTTTTCTACTCAAACTGATATCAGGCTGTTTCCACAGAGCCACAGAGGTTTTTTGTTCCACCTCAGAGCTATCCAGTTAGCTGACCACTCTCTGCTAACTTCTCTTCCCACTCTTTCTCCGAACTGTCAGCTCCCAACTGTCAGTTGTCCATAGTTATCTGTCACTCACTGAGAATTCTGAGCCAAAAGGCCCCCTCCCTTCTCAGTCATGTGACTCAGCAGCTTCTTTATTTACCTGCTGCTGTCCACTAACCTTTAATTCCATCACATGGCCCTTTAAACTTATCATCAGCCAGTGGTGAAGAAGAAAAAAGGGAAGAAATATTAAATGGCACCAAAAAAACCCCTTTTTAGCTTAGTTTTGAAACCTTTTCTGGATCGACTCTACAATGCTTGATTCCTATGACCAGGGGTCATTTCGTAGAAAAAGAGCTAGGGGAACTCATTAGCATAACTCATTAGCATATGCCACACCCCCTGACATCAGGGGCCCGGCGGTGGACCTGCAAGGCCAGCGGGAGTGCAAGGAAGCCCCGCCAAGGCCCTCCCTGGCCCCAGGCAGGCAGGGGTGGGGAGAGGCGGGGAGGAAGCAACTTACCCTCCCTCTTCTCCTGCCTCCTCCTGGCTAATGAGGGCTGGAAAGCGGGGCAGCCGGAAGCAGGGGGCGGGGCTTCATCATGTGCCCCGCCCCCCTGCACCTCACCGGGGGGAACTGCGTTCCCCCGCGTTCCTCCCCGAAATGACCTCTGCCTATGACTGTGACTGCGTAGATGACCACACAGAGAACATCAATTATAGGCAAACAACCATTGCTCTTCTCTTTCCTCCATTATTACCAGTATTTTGTGAAGGAGGCAGAAAAGGGAGAACATATAGGAGCTCAGAAAAATACAATTCTAGATCATCTTTCTGGCGTCGTGAACTAATTAGCTTCCTACATCACCACATGGAATAATCACAACAAATTATCATTTAAGCCCATATATACTTACTTATATCTGCTCAGACACCCTGATCCTACTCTCATGTACTCAAGAGTTCCAATGTGCACACATGTCTTTTATATATGCAAAGGCTTTCTCATTCACATCACACAGGATGAAATCATGCATACCCATTTGATTCTGACATGAAGATTCTCGTGATATCAGAGTGAATGGGAAGACTTTTCATTGGTCCTTCCATGTGATTGGGTATTCTTCAAAAGTTAGACAAAGATTTTGGAGCACTTTGTTCTGTAACCTGAGAATGAGTTACTTCAGCATTATGCTGTTTGGCTTACACTCATTGCATGATGTAATGTTAGGTGTTGCATGATTTCCTAATGCTTTGTTCTTTCTGGTTCACCTGATTTCAAGAATAGAAATTGTCCTACAAAGAAGGAGGCAGCGAGGCAAGTGTGTGCCAAAAGCAGCATACATATACAGAAGTCAGGGTCCCTTTAGGACTCAACATCAGGAATGATATCCTCATGGGTTAGTGCTGTGCCAATGAATGCATTAGCAGTTCCCTTCATTTAGTATATACATTCCAAATCCTGCATTAGAGTCAGCTGACATATATCCCTTCTAGCAACTGGTGCTTCAAAGAACCTCATGAGAATAAGGGGGCAGGCAGCTTACCAAAACCTGCTCAAGTGGGATTAATCTCTTTGGTCTCCCCTTTGTTCCCATCATTACAGCCTTTGTATTGCAGCAAGAATAAGTTCTTCACTTATGGCCTGGTTGAAGAAGTGAGCAGTGACTCAGAAAAGCTCATAAAAAGGTAAAGGTTCCCTTGCTCGAAAGCCAGTCGAATCCGACTCTAGGGTTGTGGTACTCATCTCCGTTTCAAAGCCGAAGAGCCAGCGCTGTCCGAAGACGTTTCCGTGGTCATGTGGCCGGCATGACTAAACACCAAGGCGCACTGAATGCTGTTACCTTCCCACCAAAGTGGTACCTATTTATCTACTTGCAATTTCTTGCTTTCGAATCTGCCACAAATTTTGTTAGTCTTTAAGGTGCTACTGGAGTCTTGCTCTTTTCTACTCATGGCTGGAGAAGTGGCAGTTCATGAGAATGTATGCCCTTGTTCTAATTGGCACTATTTGTGTTATGTATTGAGAAAAATCCACCCAAAGAACACCTGTTTCCTCTCATTCTAATTTTGAATACTTTGGAATCACAGTTTTCACACGGAATTGAGTTTCACTGCACACCGTAGGGAGACTCGCGGGCCTTATCATACGCACCCGGTTCATCATAGTGATGAGCATTTTACTATTAAAAAAGAAAAATATAACATTCTATCAGTCGCTGCTTAATGCCCAATTTACTTAGCATTATAAAATCTTTTGGCAAAGACTGCTTGGTCATATTCCCTCCTGCCAACTCCTCTCTTGACTTGACCCATTTCTGTGTTTCCATTTGTTGTCCAATGTACACTATTTATCATTGTAGCACATTTTCCCTGGCTGGAATGATCAGAATGGCACTGTCATTGTTTCCTGGGTGAGCTTGAGCCAGTCACACACTCTCAGCCTAACCTATCTCAGAGTTATTGTGAAGATAAAATGGAGAAGAGGAGAATGATGTAACCCACTTTGGGTCCCCATTGAGGAGAAAGGTGACGCATAAATGAAGGGGGGAAAATCCTGTCTCCCTCTCTTAGTTCTTGAAAGTCTGTGATCCGCTGGTGTTTTCTGTGGTGTTTGCCAGTATGCAACAGAAATTTCTTCAGTGAACATAGCTGCTTTTTTAAAAAAAAGATTCCATTCAAAAGACTAAATTCTGATTCAACCTCTTTCATTGTTTTCTGCTGTGTGCATTTAAATCAAACATATTCGTTCCTAGCTGTCCAGTCTGTTAGAGTTCCAAATAGTGTTCACCTTCTAATTGCTGAAAGACTCTGATTCATTAACAGTGGAAGTGGTGATTTTGTTGGTTTGGCAAATAGTTTCAAGTTACCGTAGGAAAGGCATGAATTTGATACCAGCGTGCTAATTTTTGCTGTTGTCGATAGCATTGCATTGTCCTTGGGCAAAGGTTACATTAAATCTCTCTCTCAAATGCTTATTTGTGGATAACCTGTGATAGTTTGGCATTTGATGAAGCCCTAGTGAATCAGTTGGAATAGTTATTTGGTGGATTACATATGCTGGGAGAAAGCCTGAGTTTTACCAGCATTTCTCTGTGTTACCCTTTCTATAATGTCCGTGTCACCATTTCTATAATAGCTTGAGTTCCAAACTACATTCAAAGAAGGATAAAAAGTGTTACCATGCTACAAAAGCAGGCCTGAAGCACTAGGACCTTCTGTCATTCAGTGAACAACATAAAGCTCTCTGTGTAGTTATGGGTTGTTTTATTTATATCCAGGAGGTTTCCCACCTTTTCCAGAAACTTAGACCCCCCCCCCCAGCTCCTTCAACTGCCTTCAGTAGCATTTTTACCAATAATTAGAGATAATGATGGTGAGGAGGACTGAAGTTTTAGAGGAAATGGATCCTCTTGTGGTAGATAGAGTGGAGTTGACATCTGCAGAGGAAACTAAGAACTTGGAGGTGCTCATGGACTCAGCCATGTTTGAACAGCAGGTTGGTGTTGTGACTAGGTGTACTTTTGATCAGCTGTATTTAAATTGCCAACTTTCTCCTTCCTTTCCTCAGGCAACCTGGACACACTGACCCATGTATTTGTAGCCTCACAGTTGGGTTATTGTTTTGTGTTCTGTGTTGGGTTGCCCTTGAAGACAACCTGGGAACTGCAGCTGGTTCAGAATGTGTCACTTATGGTTGATGGGAACATATCTTGCCAGTCTAAAAACACATATATTGGCTGCCAGTTTGTTTCCAAGACCAATTCAAGATGCTAGCTATGGCTTTTACAGCCCTTCATGGCTTGGGACCCACATATCTTTTTCCATGTGTCCCAATGGACCTGTTGCCATCCTTAGGTTGCCACCTGCTAGCTGTCCCATTGCTCAGGGTAATTCCCCTGTCATCAGCTAGAGCCTGTACCTTTTACATCATAGATCCCATTATATTTTTAAATATATTTTTGCATTTGTGTGTGTGCGGGTGTGTGCTCATGACTGGAAGTCATGGCGAACTATGGTGACTCCTACTGGGGCACAGAGGACGTTCAGAGAAGTGGCTTGATAGCTTGCTTCTGGCCTCCTGGCCCTGGTATTCTCTGGAGGTCACCCATCCAAAATACTTGCTAGGCTCGGCCCTGTTTAGCTTCCAAGACCTGACCAAGATCAGGCTTGCCTGGGCTATCCATATCCAAGTCAGGGCCATAAATACGAATAAACAAATACATAAATAAATAACTCCAATTTGTGAGGAAGTGAGCATGGAACTATTTCTAGATGTATTTAGGAGGTGCTGCAATGCTGCACTGTTGTTATGGTTTGAATAGGGAGTAGGCTGCAGGCATTATTTTGGGGAGAGGGTTTTATATGGGGTTTTATTGTATTTTGTATTTTAATTGAATGTATAAGCTGCCTTGAGATTGAGAAAAAGGAAGATATAAATGTTTTAATAAAAATGAAATAAAAAATTGAAACAGAGCAGTTTATGCAATGTGCCTATGTTTCATTTGTTCAAATTGCTCTGGGTTAACTAGATCGTTTATTATTCACAAATGGTATATATGATCCCTAAATACTTTTATTCATCCATTGTTGCCTCTAGAGATATGGTGGAGAAACAAATGGCTGCACCAGTAGGCAGGGGGAAAAGGGGGGGAACAGGTGCAAGATGAAAATATTAATTAGAACTTTGTAATGTTCATATTTTAATGATTTGTATTTTTATATTTCATAACAGATCCCCTGAAGAAGTTTAACAGTGAAACATGTAGGGATCTGTAAAGCTCTTATAAATATTTTCTCTTTGCACCTGCTTTTTTCCTTTTTTCCCTGCCTCTACAGATATAAAATAATTTTCATATTCAAGAAATCTTTATCTTCTTAGAAAAAAATATTGTAAAAACTTCCATTAGGATGGCAGTTTTTTAAAAACTAAAGATATATGTGTTAAGTTAGGAATGATCTGCATGTGGATATTTGGATGAAATCTGGGAAAAACTTCATTTACATGGAGGTGAAGTTCAAAGCATGCCATCGGGTTCATTAATGATTCAGAATGGTTGGTTTACAGTTCCCTCCTTTCTAATCACAAGACAAATCATGATCAATACTTTTCTGTCAAGGTCATCACTAACTTGCCCCTCTCTCCAGTTTCTCTCTCTCTCTCTTCCCTGCACAATTCCTTTTCTCCTTCTGCCCATCACATTGAACATGTAGGAAATGTTTAATTTTGGAATGATGAACATGAAGATTTTCTTGTACGTAGATTTTACTTGGTAATGTGGGTACGGTAAAATATGGAAGTGTTTGAATTTCAATTAGCGAGTAGATATGTGCTTATTTGAACTACTTATTATCTCCCCAAGAGGTAGAGAAGGGCTGCTAGAGATGGAGAAAGATTGTTCTCTGGAGCCAGTAAGGCAGTGTTCAGTTTTGAACCAGAAGAGAAGTCAACTTCCACCTTACTTCCCAGATAACTTCCTGCATTTGTCATGGAAGGGGGATTCAGCCAGTCTTTGCATTTTCACTTGGGTCCAGGGGAAAAAAAAGAGGAAGTGGGTGTTGTGGAAAGAGCTGGAAATGGCTTGATCTGGCTGTCTGTGCCTTTGGATGACCAGCTTGTACATGCCTTTGCACAGGTAGCTTCCTCAGCACAGCTGATTACCATGCTTGCTGCCAGGGGCATCTCCTGATACAGGCTTTGTACAGGCTGTAGCCCACCCAGTAAGGTCTGCACAGATAAACCACGATAGAATCAATCAGTGACAGGAGCTGTCCCCCCGCCCCCCATCATCAGAGAATAGTTGTGACAGTTCTCATTGCTACTTCAGAGGCAAAAGTAGGAATAAGAGTTACGCTAATATCACGACCCTTGAGTGCTTCAGGATCAGGAATCTCATGGTGCTTGTGAGATAAACGAGTCATCCCATTCCCCTGAAGAGGACAGTCTTCCTAGGCCAGCATCTCAGACAATATTCTTACAGAAAAGAAAGTAACTAGAATGGAGCTTAACGAAATTCTGGGTCTTACATTGAGCTTTCCAGGCCTTGATGTTCTTAGAATTCTGAGGATTCTTGGCATGCCAGAAAGGAAGAAAAGCTTTTTGGAGATGACACTGTTATAAAGAAATAAGCCCAGGATAGAGTTTCCCACAGAACTTATTTCCCAAGCTTCCAGCCTAGACTGTGGAACCCCTCCAGGTTGATTAAACTTGCAAGGACTAACAGCAACCTGCCTCCAAAACTTCCACATCAATAGAGACTGCCATCTAAAGCCAAATTTCACGATTGCTCCTATAGGCTGCTTTTTATTCTTAAAGTGGTTCCCCATAGTAGCTCTCACTTCTAACACACTGGTTTCCTCAAATGCTATCAAATTGACTGTCACATACACAGAGCTGAAGCCACCTTATGCAAAGGGTTTGAGGCCTCAGCTAATGCCTTCAAAGTTTCATCTCCAACTTAGGTTTCCACCAAAGCTGTCTTCACATGAGTTGATATACTCCTGGACAAGAACGGACTAGATGATGACATCAGGAATAGTCTCCAGAAAGTCTCTTTCAAAATGGCCCTCTTGGAGGATGCTTGTTCATATACACCTTTGGCCTCCAGAAAGACTTCAAAATGATGCAGTACTAGAATTTGGAACTAGCCATGACATGGAGGGACTGTCTAGTCACAATATGCATCTCCAAGGCCAGTCTTCACATTGTCTTCTGGAGAAGGCATTGTTGTTGTTGTTGTTGTTCAGTCGCACAGTCGAGTCCGACTCTTTGTGACCCCATGGACCAGATCCCGCCAAGCCCTCCTGTCTCCCGCTGTCCTCTGAAGTTGGCTCAATTTCATGTTCGTTGCGTCGATGACACTGTCCAACCATCTCATCCTTTGCCGTCCCCGTCTTCTTTGACCTTCAATCTTTCCCAGCATCAGGGTCTTCTCCAGTGAGTGCTCCCTTCTCATTTGGTGGCCAAAGTATTTGAGCTTCAGTTTCATTATCTGGCCTTCCAGGGAACAGTCAGAGTTGATTTCTTTTATGATTGACTGATTTGATCTTCTTGCAGTCCAAGGGACTCTCAAGAGTCTTCTCCAGCACCATGGTTCAAAAGAATCTATTCTTCGGCGCTCGGCCTTCCGTATAGTCCAACTCTCGCAGCCATGCATGACTACTGGGAATACCATTGCTCTGACCATACGGACTTTTGTTGGCAGGGTGATGTCTCTACTTTTTATCATGCTGTTTAGGTTCACCATCGCTTTCCTCCCAAGGAGCAGGCGTCTTTTAATTTCATGGCTGCTGTCACAGTCTGCGGTGATCTGGGATCCCAGGAACGTGAAGTCTGTCACCACTTCCACGACTTCCTCTTCTATTTGCCAAGGAGTGATGGGGCCGGATGCCATGATCTTAGTTTTTTTGATGTTGAGCTTCAAGCCCACTTTTGCGCTCTCCTCTTTTACCCTGAGCAAGAGGCTCTTTGGGTCCTCTTCACTTTCTGCCATTAGAGTGGTATCGTCTGCATATCTGAGGTTGTTGATCTTTTCCCCAGCAATCTTAATTCCCACTTGTGATTCATCCAGGCCAGCATTTCGCATGATGTACTCTGCATATGTATTAAATAAGCAAGGTGACAATATACATCCTTGTCGTACTCCTTTTCCTATGCTGAACCAATCAGTTGTTCCATATCCGGTTCCAACTGTTGCTTCTTGGCCCTTATACAGGTTTTTCAAGAGACATGTGAGGTGGTCTGGTACTCCCATCTCTTTAAGGACCTGCCATAGTTTGTTGTGATCCACACAGTCAAAAGCTTTAGCATAGTCAATGAAGCAGAAGTAGATGTTTTTCTGGTACTCTCTTGCTTTCTCCATAATCCAGTGAATGTTGGCAATTTGAACTCTAGTTCCTCTACCTCTTCGAAACCCAGCTTGTACTTCTGGCAGTTCTCTATCCATGTATCGATGAAGCCTAGCTTGTAGGATCTTGAGCATGACCTTGCTAGCGTGTGATATGAGTGCAATTGTGCGATAGTTTGAACATTCCTTGGCATTGCCCTTCTTTGGGATTGGAATGTATACTGACCTTTTCCAATCCTGTGGCCACTGTTGCGTTTTCCAAATTTGCTGGCAAATTGAGTGCAGCACTTTAACAGCATCATCTTCTAAGACTTTGAATAGCTCAGCTGGGATACCATCACCTCCACTAGCTTTGTTGTTAGCAATGCTTTCTAAGCATTACAGATTCCTTTTTTGTATGAGTCCTCCTCTGTTCTAAAAGAATAAATTTACTAAGTGTGCTCATTTCATAATGGCACTAGGTTACATCTTCTGTTTCTGTCAGAAATACTGAGAAATAGGTTTTGTTTGTCGATTCTCTGCCTGGAAAGGGAGTCACTGGTGGTGGTAGAACTTGCTCAGTCATCTGGCTTGGGAAATGCCTATCAGGTATTAACTATACAACATAATAACCATATGTCCCAGCGTCAGAGGTTGAGAAGCTAACTGCAATACAAAGATAGCCCAAGGGATATAGTCAAGTTTATAGAAGAACATAAACTTTCTGGATTTAAGTGTGATTATATTAGCATTCCAGTGCACTAAATCAGGGGATGCTGTGTTCTAATCTGAACAAGTGAAAAGATTGCAAAAACCTATGTAAACAGACAAAGATGCACTTGCCTCAAGCAAAATACAAGTTGAAATTGCTAACAGCAGAGTGATCACTAAATCCAGTGATGAACCTTTTTGCTGTCCCCCCCAAAAAAACAGCTGCTCAGATCCATGAAATGAGTTACTGTCAGACTTGTTGCATGGTCTCTGTAATGTATTGAAATGATTACATGAATCACCTCATAGGACTCCCATGTTAAGCTTCGAGCCAGACCAGGGCTCCTCTGAGCGAACTTCCTATTGGTCGCTTCGTAACAGCGACCAATCAGAACGATACCATTCCCTAGGAGGGAAAGACTCCCATTGGTCTTTATTCTAGCAATCTCATTGGTTGTTATTTGTAAATAGGCGTGGCTACATTAGCCCGGTTATGTTTAAAAGGAGCATAAGCTCCCACTGTTTTCTGTTCTGGTTTCTTACTGAGTTAGTGCTTGCTCGTTACTTCCAATAAAGCTGAATCACTTGCTGAATCACTGTACGAGTCCTTTGTTAGCGCGATCTAACAGTCTCCTCTATATTCCTTCCTCTCCTTCTCATCCCAAGTTCATCCAGAGACTTTGCAAGCAGCCATTACACAGCCATTAAGTATTATGTAGACTGGATCAAGTCCATTTGACAGCATAAATCTCTGCTAATCTCTTTCAAAAAGTTGTGTCTGGATAGGAGGTTTAAAATTGGAAACTGCCAGGAGGAGAGACCATTCCCAAACCTAGCTGTTCTCCTTTCCTCACGAAGCATGAGTCCAGAATTTACTTATTTTAAAGTATGGTGTCTGAAATTCTATGCTTTCAAGAATTTTTTTAATTAGACTTTACATAATTTAGGTTTCTAAAATTTGCCAAGGCTAATTGTATTTTAGACTGGAAGACTTTAAAAGTGCAAATGTTAAGTAGGAATATTGATATTTCTCAGTGTTTTGATTTTTGAAATTGTGTACTTGAATTATTAATGGGCCCTTACTTCAGGATTCTGAGAGGAAATTTCTCTCTGGGTATCATTCACAACTGTAAATACGACGACACATTTTTGCCCAGCTCTCTTCCGTATGCTGTGTCTGCTCCCCTGCCACCACTTGCTGGCTCTGTTTGTGTTCTTTCAGCAATATTTTTTCTGCTTCCTTCCCCCACCTATGTTTTCTTCTTAATTCCCCACTCAGCTGCTGTTTTCTTTATCATCCCTTCCTCCCGTCCTCCCCCTTCATAGCCCATGAGTTCTTTCCCCCTTGCAACCCTTGCAGTCTTGTCCCCCTCGCAGCCCCTATGACCTAGCCCCTCCCAATTCTTATCTCTAACTCAGCTTCTTCATCTCCTGGTGGGGGCTATGCAACCCAAAATGCTACCTAAATGTTATTCCCCCTGCAATATCTACCCGTGCCCAGATATCACTTTTTACTTGGAGAGGGGTAACTTTTAAGTTCGTATTTTCCCATAAATTTGGGAGTTGTCATTGCTGTATTTAAACATTCTCTGATATTCCTGCACTTTCCATTTTATTCACTCATCTTTTCAGTCTTCAAGCCTCTTTAACTTTGACAGCCACTTATTGTGGAGGGAGAAAAGTAGCTTTGGTAGAGAGTAATTTGAAATGGAGACACGGGAGAGATGCTTAAACTGTATCCCATCCACCAGTTTTCCTCAGCAACATTCCTAGATACTACCTGAGATTGCAGTTAAGAATTTACTAGGGTAAACGATCATCTAGGGCCTCATGGATGGAAAATGTCTGTGCAAGATACTGCAGGGGGAAAACAGCAAGCAGGAAAGGATTTGGTATGCCAAAGAGGGTTGTACTCTTCTAAGTCCATTGAGGTCAGTGGTTTTAGAAGGGTGTAACTGTTTACGATTGCACTGTTGATTTTACTGTTGTTTTGAAAAGTAGAAAGTTAGATAGAATGAGGTTTTTTTCTCCTCAGTGGTGTAGGTATGATACAAAGCACAGCACTATATGTGCTTAGAAGGCATATTTTAAAAGTATAATATTAATTTCTATACGAATAAATCTTTATTCAAGGGGAAGTGTTCTCAAATAATGATAAAAGTATACCTAATCTCAAGTGATTTAAGGTTTGATATAATACATAGACTAAGCATCTTTTTAGGAATTGCGATCTTGCCTTTGGCCAGGGGTCATTTCAAGCCAGAGCGCAGCAGAGTGCTGCTCCAGCAGCAGTGATGGAAGGCGCCCCCTCGCTTGCATCCCCCTCAGCTCAGCAACAGGTTCCATGCCCTCGCCTGCCACTCCCCTCCTCCCCGCCCCGAAACTTCACAGAGATCCCTGAGAGCCAGCTGCCGAGGTGGGACAGGCGGGCCGGAGTGGTACATGTGCCCCTGGGCACTGGAGGTTGGCCAGGCAAGCCCCAAAGAGCCCCAGCCTGGCAGGGCATGCACGTCGCTCCATCTGCCGGTCCCTGCCGCCGCCACCACCCACCCTCTTTCTCTCCCTGCCCTCCCTCGCCGGGCACCATGGCTGCTCTCGCTGGCCTCCCTCGCCCTTCCCACCAGTCTGGTAGCAACTCAGAGATGAGTATTTCAGCAGTAGCTTTCGTGTGTCAGAGCTTGCATCTTTTGATCCATAGAGAATGGCTGCAAAATCGTCAAGTAAACACGGGTGCCCTTTTTCAGATGTGACGGTAAAAGGCCTGCCCGCCCCCCTCGCCTTTGCGGGCCTGCACCTCGGTGCGGGGCCTGGTGAAAGGCCTACCCACCCCCCCTCCCACAGAGGATATAAAGGCGGTATGCTTTGTAGAGAGAAATATATGTTTCATTTGTGTCATTTGGTGAGGCGGGGTATAGCGGAGTGGCTGTCCTCTCCTCCTCCTTCCCCTCTTTTATGCCACCTGTGACCAGCCCTGGCTCCTCTCTGCCTCGGCCTTCTCCTGCCTTAGCTCCCTCCACCCTCTTCTTCACCACCATCATCATGCCTACCCTGAGAGTCGGGGCGCATGCATGGAGCTGGAGGAAGGAGGGAGGGAGGCCAGCCGAAGTGTGCCGAGGGTACGAGACCTGAGGCAGCGGAGGAGGAGCCCAGTTGCCTTCTCTGTTCCCTGTTGTCTCCCTCTTCTCTCCCCCATCTCCTCCTCCTCCCAGGCCAGCCTCCCCAAAAAAGAGGTGCCACGCTGCCCGTGCAGGCATGTACATGGCCAGGGGAGCGGCCCCTGTTGCCGCCACCATCACCAGGCCTGATGAGTCCCCCCCAGGGGAATGGAATAAAAGAGCGTGCGGCCTCCACTGCCTGAGGCAGGGGGGAGAGGGAGGGGGGAAGAAGAAAAAGCCAAAGCACAAGGCGCCACCAGCAGCGGCCTCTCAGGAAATGGGGGGGGGGCTGTCTATTGGTGGCACTACAGCATGGTCATGGGACCCGCCGTGTGCTCTCTCTGCCCTCCCTCTGCCAAGCATTGAGAATCTCCTCAGGGCGCTGTATTCATAGAGGCCTCTTGACTGCAGGGGGGGGGGGAGAAAGGGGCAGAATGTTTCTCTCTGTGTGTGTTTGCGGGGGGCGAAGTGAAATGATCCCTGACATGCTGGGCCTGGGAGTAGAGGGCAGACATAAGGGGAAAGAAAAGGGGGGAGTCTTTCTTGCCCTCCCCACTCACTCATTTGCCCACTCGCCCTGTCAAGTCCACATGCACTATGCTTGGAGTGCAGTCATGTCTGGGGAGCTGTTGGGGGGGGGGGGAGCGTTTAACCTCTCAGCTTCTTCTTTGAGAGTGGTTCACCTCAGACTGAATGACAATAGCTGCTCTGGCTTATTAATTGAACAGTAATGATAATGCCATTAATGGTAGCTTTCCCTAAGATCAAGATGGGTTGCAGTGTTCGTCTGTCTGCAGCAGTAGAAAAGAGCAAGTGTCCAGGAGCACCTTAAAGACTAACAAAAATTTGTGGCAGGGGGATGAGCTTTTGTGAGTCACTGCTCACTTCTTCAGACAGAGCAAGATGGGTAGCCATGTTCGTCTGTCTGCAGCAGTAGAAAAGAACAAGAGTCCAGTAGCACCTTAAAGACTAACAAAAATTTGTGGCAGGGGGATGAGCTTTTGTGAGTCACTGCTCACTTCTTCAGACAAAGCAAGATGGGTAGCCATGTTCGTCTGTCTGCAGCAGTAGAAAAGAACAAGAGTCCAGTAGCACCTTAAAGACTAACAAAAATTTTGGCAGGGGGATGAGCTTTTGTGAGTCACTGCTCACTTCTTCAGACAGAGCAAGATGGGTAGCCATGTTCGTCTGTCTGCAGCAGTAGAAAAGAGCAAGCGTCCAGTAGCACCCTCAAGACTAACAAGATTTGTGGCAGAGGATGAGCTTTCGGGAGTCATTGAAAGAATCTAGTAGCACCTTCAAGGATAACAAGGTTTGTGGCAGGCAGTGAGCTTTTGTGGGTCACTGCAGTAGTCCAGTAGTACCCTAAAGGCTACCAAAATTTTTGGCAGGCAGTGAGCTTTCGTGAGTCACTGTTCACTTTTTTCGATAAAGATGGGTCGCTGTGTTAGTCTGTCTGGGGCAGTAAAAAAGAGCAAGAATCCAGGAGCACCTTCAGGGCTTAACAAGATTTGTGGCATGGTGTGAGCTTTCATGAGTCACTGCAAGAGTCTAGTAGCACCTTAAAGACTAACAAAATTTGTGGCAGGCAATGAGCTTTTGTGGGTCACTGCAAGAATCCAGTAGCATCCTAAAAGCTAACAAAATTTGTGGCAGAGGATGAGTGTTCGTAACTCACTGGCAAGAGTCACTTCCGGTGATGTCAGGGGGTGTGCCATATGCAAATAAATTATGCTAATGTGTTATGCTAATGAGCTCCTACACCTCTTTTTCTATGAAATGACCCCTGCCTTTGTCTTTGTCTTATAATATTGCAAGTACATTAATCATGACTGTTAAATAAGACAGATCCAAATTAGCCCTTGTCAGTCAGAGAAAAACTCTTCATTTTATTCATGCTTGTGTCAAATGTACTTACAGTTCAATTAGGTTTTGTGCGTATATATTGACTGGGTGATTTTCATAAAGTGCTGGTAATAGAAAATCTATTTCTATTCAGTTTTTTCTCTGTTTTTCTACAAGCACTATGTTAGCTGTTGATATGATTTACATTAAAGTACTATAGTGTGCAAATGATGTATCTGGTGATCAAAAATCTAACCAAGTACACTGAAGACCAAATAGGATGAGATATTGGAGATCTATGACTGGATATCCAACCTCTTTAAATTTGCTTTAAAAGTACCCATGGGGCTTTAATTGGATTTGGGCTACAATTTTTTTTACAGTGCTTATTCAGGGCAGTTCACGGCAATTCATAGAAATTACACAATCACAATAAAATCAGCAACAATATCAACACTACGGTTCAACACAGATAGTTCAAGCCCAGCAGATAGAACCAATAAATAATAACCTGAAGTTACCCTCTGGAGCAAACAAACAAAATGTGTGCTTTCCTAAAGGTGGCCAAAAGTAGATATTCACACCTCTCACAGGAGACTATTTCACAAAAGGGCAGCAACCACCAAAAAAGCACATGCCTTCTTCACAAATGGAGTGAGGGGCAGGAAAAATACCTACCAGCAGCTGTTAGGTTGAAGGTTGTAGACATTTCTGTAAGACTCACAGTGGAATCCTAAGCATAGTAACACTCTTTTAAGTCTGATATGGGAGTCTGCTTCAGATTGCATTAACAGTTCTTTAACAGACTCCAATAATGGATATAGAAGGGTGTAACTCTGTTTAAGATTGCACTTGAAGAGCAGGGTCATCACAGATAGCACAGCGGAGAAAAGTTAAACTATGAGACTAATCCAAATCCCCCCCCCAAGTGCATTTTTAAAAGTTCTGATTACTGATCTTTAGGGTCTTGTCCCATCTATCTATATAAAAGAAAGTCCCCTCACTGTAAAATCAACATCCAAGCCTAGAGACACCAAATTCGGGGAGAGTGCTCCTACTGTGGCGTAGGTGCTCGCTAAGAAGGGATTTTTAGAAATTCGACCCCTAAGTGGGTAAAAAGGGGGGAAATATGCTAATCCCATTGATTCCTATGTAGCTGCCAGGCAGCTGCCTCTCTGCACCCCCCCCCCTCTGATTGGTCAGCTGCAGAACTCAGTGTTCTGCAGTAAAAAAACCCCAACAGTTACAGGGGACTGCAGAGAGCTAATGATAGTTGAGGAAATCAGGAGTGGCCAACAACCACCTGTGAGGGGAAGCAAAGCTACTGGCCCAGCCTCTCTGATGGCTTCCAACACACTCCCCCCACCAGCAGTAATGCCTTAGTGATCCTGCCAGCCCTGCCTCCACAGTGCCTTCTAATACTCCTTCCCTCTCCCCCTCCTACATTGGACAGGCAGCTGCCTGTCAGGTGTAGGAGAGGAGGTGGGATGCTTACAGCCATCAGGGAAGTTTGCTCAGCAGGATTGCCTTAGCACTGCTGCTGGCCCAGCCTCCCCGTTGCCTTTAAATCCAATCCCCCCGAACACCAGACAGGCCGGTGTCTGTCAGGTGTAGGAGCAGGACCAGGGTACTTTAATCCATCAGGGTGCTGCTGGCCCAGCTTAGCCACACTCCCACAATGGAAATATACCCCAAATTTATAGAAAACTGGTTTCCTTTATTAGGTTATTTAACTTCTCACAATGTGGGTTCTGGAAATTGGTTCATATGAACTTGCTTAATATCTGATTGCTCAGATGGTGTTTTGAATATGTAGTTATGTCCCACTTTATAAATGTAACATAAATGAGAACAATTTTTGTTAAAAAAACAAAAGGGGGGTTACCCTAAGGACCCTAAGGACCCCCTTAGGGTACAAAAGGGGCAAAATGTGTTCCCCCAATTGTTAGAAGAGACTGCAGACAGTTGAGGATAGTTACAGAAATCAGCGATTCAAGACTCCTGAACAGACGTTTTTCAAAAAAGCCAGCATGGCAATTGAGTTAATGAATGTTCATAGGGAGATACTAAAGAACCGTTCTAGGAGCCATTTTGATGTGTGCCTTCCTCATGAACCTGAAGAAATGTCCACCGCATCACCACTCCCTCACACCAACTCCCCTTCAACCTCTCACCTTTTACTGCCCTTAAGAAAGCTTCTGGCAAACATCATGCCAGATACACCAACGCTACAAGGAGGAAGCAATTTAGGAATGCGGCAAAGACATTTGCACATAGTATTCCTGCGGGGCACTGAGCTATGCAGGCCAAGTACCAGTGAGATCACCCTGAGGTGCTCAGAACAACATGTTCTCCATATGAGCAAAACAATCCAGGTACACAAGTAGAAAAGCCACTTTCGTGGAAGGTGGCAGGAGTTGATGTAACAGATGACTGCTTCTTAAATGGACAGTTTTATGTGGCCTGCTCCAGGGTGAGCTCACCAAGCAGTCTGATGAATCCTAGCACCAATGTGGTCTACAGAGAGATCCTTCAGTAGTGAGGGGGGGAAAAGGTACGTATGTCTTACTTCATTTTTTACACTACAATCTTTTTCTTTAGAATTCCTACAACAAATGTTACATTTCAGGGTTCACATCATCAGTATTATAACTGGATTTATGGAATTTAAATACCATAGCAAAGCACGGGTATCAAGCTAGTTTTCTATATAACTGGCAATCCAATTTCGAAGCAGTGTATCTTTATATAGATACAAGACTAATTTTTTTTGCTGTCAAATCACAGCTGACTTATGGTGACCCCATAGGGTTTTCAAGGCAAGAGACGCTCAGAGGTGGCTTACCATTGCCTACCTCCACGTCATGACCCTGGTATTCTTTGGAGGTCTCCCATCCAAATACTAGCCAAGGCTGACCCTGCTTAGCTTCTGAGATCTGACTAATAATGAGCTTTATATAGTTGCTGTGGCTGAATCCGTAAACTACCAGCTCACATACTACATTCCACCCATTAATGCAGACACTGCCCAAATGTACAAAAATATGTTCTAACATGCTGCCTAAATTCCACCCCAATGATGTCATGATATTCACTGCCACAGGAGGTGGTGGCGGCTACAAGCATGGACGGCTTCAAGAGGGAATTAGATAAACATATGGAGCAGAGGTCCATCAGTAGCTATTAACCACAAGGTATAGATAAGAACTCTCAGTCTGGGGCAAGTGATGCATTGTATTCTTGGTGCTTGGGGGTGGCAACAGTGGGAGGGCTTCTAGTGTCCTGGCCCCACTGATGGACCTCCTGATGGCACCTGGTATCTTTGACCACTGTGTGACAGAGTGTTGGACTGGATGGGCCATTGGCCTGATCCAACATTGGCTTCTCTTATGTTCTTATATTTCATGGCAAAGTAAATGGCATATTTTGGACTCAGAACTGTTTTATAAAGCTAGGCAGGTTTCTGTCTGAGTAAAATCTTGCAATGTCTTTGCTTCCCATACTCTGAATCCAAGTCTGTGTGCTTCATTCTGCATGTTCTTCCCAGCTGCACATAGATTGGAAAATTGGCTTCTAAAGCTTTCCCCCCAAAAAACTAAACCTCCAAAGCATTCACTACTCCCTCTCCATATGAAAAGGAACACCTACCTTGTTCTACACTACTTTTACTAAAACTAGTTTAACTAGGGTGGTGCTTGGGGAGAGTTTTACCACGTTGCTCTTTGGTATACAGCATCCTGCAAGGAGCAGTTCTCTCTCCCATGTTATTTAACATCTATATGCACCCTCTCACCCAGTTGCCTTGGAGTTTTGGGCTGGACTGCCATCAGTATGCTGATGACACCCAGCTGTATCTGTTGATGGATGGAAGGATTCCACCCCAGATAAACTGGCTGTGTCTTTGGAGGCCATGGCTGGTTGGTTAAAACAGAGCTGGTTGAAATTAAATCCACTGAAGATGGAGGTCCTGTGCTTGGGCCAAGGGGGGATAGGATTGGGGATCCAACTCCCAGCCCTTGACAGGACGCTGTTGATATTAGTGCCAGCTGTGAAGAGCCTGGGTGTGATTTTGGATGCCTCATAGTCAATGGAGGCCCAAATCACAAGTGATCCATGCAGTGGTCACCTCCAGGCTAGACTACTGCAACTTGCTTTATGCATGGCTACCCTTGAAACGGATCTGGAAACTTCAGCCTATCCAGAATGCAATGGTGCATGTCCTTAGAGGAACACCACTAAGAGCACATATACAACCAGTGCTCTGCCAGCTGCACTGGCTCCCAGTGGAATACCAGGTCAAGTTCAAGGTTTTGTTTTTAACCTTTAAAGCCCTATGTGCCCTGGTACCAACATACCTTGAGGACCATCTCTTATGTTATGTCCCTCAAAGAGCATTACACTCTATAGACCAACATGTCTGGTGATCCCTAGCCCAAGGGAAGTCTACAGCCAGTTTGGTGTAGTGGTTAAGTGTGCGGACTCTAATCTGGGAGAACCAGGTTTGATTCTCCACTCCTCCACTTGCACCTGGCTGGATGACCTTGGGCAAGCCATAACTCTGGCACAGCTGTTCTTGAAAAAGGGCAGTTTCTGTCAAGAGTTCTCTCAGCCCCACCTACCTCACAGGGTGTCTGTTGTGGGGAGGGGAAGGGAAAGGAGTTTGTAAGCCGCTCTGAGACACCTTTAGGTAGTGAAGGGTGGGGTACAAATCCAATCTCTTCTTCTTATTCTTCTTGAAAAAGAGCAGTTTCTG
>NW_015171506.1:602789-655334 GCF_001447785.1 Gekko japonicus | reverse complement strand
TTCTTCTTCTTCTTCTTCTTCTTCTTCTTCTTCTTCTTCTTCTTCTTCTTCTTCTTCTTCTTCTTCTTCTTCTTCTTCTTCTTCTTCTTCTTCGCCTCAATCAGAGCCAGGGCCTTTTTGGTGGAATACTCTCCCTAATGAGGTCTGAGCCCTGCAAGACCTAATGCAGTTTTGCAGGGCCTGTAAAATGGAGTTGTTCCACCAGGCCTATGGTTGAGGAGGTGGAGATCTATCTATACTGGCCTCCCCCTGCTTGGCTCTGCTTAGCTTGCCTAGCCTGTTTTGCTTATGTGCTGTGCTGTGCATTGCTTTGCTTGCTTCATCTTGTATCATCTCTTGTCTGCACGTCTCCCTCAGTATCAGTTATCATTGATCACCATTTGCTGAAGTCATTGAGGCAATTAGGTTTTAATTAATGTTGATATAATGTTTTAATTATTAAATAATTTGAATATGTTGTTTTATTGTCTGTTGTAACCCACCCTGAGCCTGCTCTGCAGGGGAGTGTGGGATAGAAATCTAAATAAATAAATAAACTTCAGTGTTGTTAGCACACTACTTTCTTACAGAAGAAATTGGTGCTGGTTTTCCTCTACTTCCCCTCTACACCCAGTTCTGCCCCCGCCAGCAAAGAAGCAGGATAGACAAAATGCAGGATGCTCCAGCCTTGATTTTATTTTGCCCTGACTTACTGACCTACTTCCAAGTCCCCTGGAGTGCAAGCTAACAAATGCTGAATCTTTCAATGCTGTTTGGAATTCCATTAGCATTCATGTAGAACTACAAACATATAAACTCATTTCCTATCTAAATGCAGAGTTAAAACCAAAGAAGATGAACTTTGCAAACACTGACCCAGATTCAAAAAAAACAGCGTGAATAGTTCTGAGTGTCCAAGGGGACTTTGAACTTGCGTTTCCAAAAACAGCATCTCACCATACTGCTTGGCAAACCTCTTTTGAAACTGAGGGGAGTTTTGAAAACTATTTGTGTCATGGCATGCCCAGGTCCTCATACACACCTAAAGTGGCTTTTTGGATCCTGGCCACAATCAGTAAATGGGAAAGGAGGTTGATACCATTTTTATGGAACATAAACTTACAGGATTGTGGCATAGTTTTGTTCAACTAATTCAAAATTATGGCTGTCATATAAATTCAGTAACTCTTTTACTACACTCCAGTGACTCTGAGTACAGAGGGATGGTTAAAGTGTTTTCAGGTGGGAGTCTTCTGTTGCCACATTATCTGCTCACAGGCATGTGCTTCCAAGGCTTTCTTCAGGGCCAAGTGCCAGAATGCTTTTATTTTTCTCACAGAATGGATCATGATCAAAGGATGCTCCAGAAACTTCCCAATTTTCTCTGTGCTGTGTGGACCCTCTTCAGAGAAGGAGGGTAGGGGCCTGCTCAGCTAAGGTTCTGATGAACAAGCAGTTTGGGTATTGGAATGTGTTCTTTCTGTATATTTCTGGTCTGTTTCTTTCTTAATATTATTATTCAAAATATATTACAGAGGTATTTAGCATTTCAAAAACAGCCAATAGATCAATTCTGTCTCTTGTCATTCCAAAATCTAATAAAAATTACCTGGTGTCCTGTAGAGTAAAAGATATTTCTCTGGGCTCGCTGATAATGTGTCAAATTTGTTAACAATGCAGTGTCCCAAATATGACTAATCATATGTTAATACAGTCATTTTAGCAGTGGTAAACAAATTCACCTCCACATCCAGTCCTGCAACAGACTTCTTTAAATATCATAATAGAATCACTTTAGGTTCAAATGGTATGCTACAACTCAGCATTTCATTAACAAACCCAACAAAATTTTCTAAAAAACCTGAAGAGCCCAGCCAGAACATTTTTGCTCCATTTCAACCCCATCCAGTGCTGGAACCATTCAAGTGTGTGCAAATGTGAACAGTGGCCTGTGTAAAATGATCTTGAGTTGTCTTTGAGCTTGATCAACATCCTTTTTCTATTGCATTAATGCCAGTGCATCTCGTTGCAGTTCAATTAAAACAAGGTGGTCTGGTAGATCAAATGTGGCTGTCATTGCAAGACTGCGATAATGAAGGTGAGACCATCAGCTGTACAGACTCATAGCTCATGGAACAGAGAATCCATGTTTCTTTTTAAAATGGGTATGCTATGAAATGATTCCATCACAGTAGTAGTCTTAGTGTGAAACATTTCTTTGCCATTATTGCATTGTATGGTCTCATATATTTCATTAATTGTTACATTCATACATACTTTGCAAGTGCAACGAATGGAGGATAAGGAAGACTTTTGATTGCCTCCGTTTTGTAGCTTTAACTGTTTTGGCTTCTAACACTTTTGGATAAAACAGAAAGACACAGGGACAAAGACTATTGCTAATGATTCTAGAAGCAGCAGTAAGGAGGAATAAAACTAGACTGTAATTTGATAGCCAACATTTAAAGAGCAATCCCAAGCAGGTCTAATCAGAAGTCCCATTTTATTCTGTGAGGCTTACTCCCAGGAAAATGTGCTAAGGACTGTGATCATAATATCAGAGAGGAGGGATAATATACAGGCTCCTGAGAACTACTAGTGGTATTTTTGGGGGGTGATTTTTTAGTTGTCGTTTCCCACTTCCCTCTATAGATAAAGGGATCATTTGTATCCAGGCTTTTAATGGGATGCAGAATAGACAAATAAAATAGATGTTCAGAAAGAAAGAAAGAAAGAAAGAAAGAAAGAAAGAAAGAAAGAAAGAAAGAAAGAAAGAAAGAAAGAAAGAAAGAAAGAAAGAAAGAAAGAAAGAAAGAAAGAAAGATGTTAAAAACCTAGTGACTGTAACCCAGTGTCTTGGATGTTTTCAAGTATTTATTTATTTATGTATTTATTTATTTGATTTTTACCCCGCCCTCCCAGCCAAGGCCAGCTCAGGGCGGCTTACATAAAATCAATACCTAATTTACAGTAAAACATGAATAATTTAAATTAAAACAACACTAAAATCATTTAAACTATACAACTCCATAAAGTACTAGTAACATTAATTCCCGATGGCTGTAGTTACGCAATGCACTCTTCTTATAGTTGGTTCCTCGATCTTCTTGTAGTTATCCTTCTAGCGACTGGCACGAATTGTCGTGAAGAGTTCTGAGAAACAAAGGGCTCTCTCACCTTTGGCTATCAGTTGTTAGTTGTTAACGGTGGTGGTTGCTCCAAAAACCTGGTGGAAGAGCTCCATTTTACAGACCTTGCGGAACTGCACAACGTCCCGCAGGACCCTGATCTCCTCTGGGACCTTGTTCCACCAGAGTGGAGCCACCACCGAGAAAGCCCTGGTCCTTGTTGTTGCCAGCCTGGCCTCCTTAAGACTTGGGAAGGCCAGTCAGTTCTGGGCAACACTGCTTAAAGTACAGGTTTCCACATAACAAAGACAATGAGTGTATATGTATACTGAACTGTTTTCTCCATTTATGTGATAAAAAGTGCTTAGTAACAAGTTGCCTTTCTAAACTGATTTTTTTTATACTGATCTGGTCTTTATTTAAACCTTGTTCATTTCACAATCAGAAGATTTTTCTGAAGATAAGCAGAACTTCCCAGCTCTGTTCTGATTGGGATTTGTTTCACTTCAAATTTCATGAACCTCAGGGAGTAAAGATATAATGCTTTTCTTGTTTCCCAGATGTCCACAGAAATAGGACTGGTGAATTTTTTAAAAGTTCCATGAGTGCATACTTCAGTGAGTGACCTTGAGATCCCAGAATCCCAGGAAAAGAACAGCATGTGTTGCAACACAGAAACAAAAACTGATAGAAACCCTTTCAAAACTTGTCTGGTGGAATACTAAAAACATACTTTGGGGTACACAAAAGGCTAAGTTTGAAGAAGTTTTATTTTGTTGTTACTATGTTGCAGAAAAGTGCAGTTGTGTTATTTTCAACTCTGAATGGGTTATTTGTGAAGGAGCTTCATTCTAGTTGTTTTCTTTCTGTGTTGCAATATATGCGTGCACTTTTTCTGATTCCTCTGAATCTCAGGATACACCCATAGAACTTTTAAAAATGAAAATCTTGGTGTTTGCAGTCTCCAGGAGGAAACTGACCCCCCCCCCCATGGCACATCAGAATTCCCATAGATCTGGTTTCAGTCCAAAGAGCAATATGGGGTGGAATTTAATCACAAAATCCAATTTAATTGTATTACACACAAACGCTAGGTTTTTTTAAGGACTCTGAGTCTCAGTCTGGAAACATGTTGTTGAACTGTTCGTGAGAGTAGTTGGGTACTTCAGGTGTAAGGGGGGACTCGGGTAGGTAGACAGACAAAAAGGTAGTTACAAGTTGGGGGATGGGAGCAGCGAAAGCGAAGAGGTTCCTGGGCACTATATTGTTAGTTTCTTAATAAAAGGAGCAATGCTCAAAGAGACGCAGAATGGAAACCCACAGAAATGAAAGTTCCATTAAATAAGATTGCCTTGGTTTTTAAACAGTTCCTTTCTACCAGTGTTCCTTGATAGACATAGCAGTAACCCATCCATAATTTGTTATATTTTACAGCTCAACTCTAATTTATTTTGCTATTCTTTTAAGAAGATGACTGAATTTATAGATGTGACTTTCTGAATCAATTTGTACTTAACTAGTGTGTGAATGAACTTCTTGGTATTTCATTCATTTTGTGATTGCTGATAGCATCTGCAAGATGGATCTTTCTTATGAAATCATAGCAACATTATCTTGGTTTGCTATATCTTGTGAAAATAATGGTAGCTTCACTTCCTCGTGTGTTCTTCTGAAACTGTCTCTATATCCCTAGTAGTAGGTGAAAAATTCTCTGTTCCCAGTTTCTTCACTAAGGCCATGGTCAGACATGCCATTTGGCATGGTCGGGAAGCGTTCCTATTTCATCCGTTGGTATTTCAAATGGAGTCGCTCGATCAGACATCCCAGTATAATCTGTTTCACTGCGGACAATCAGACGGTGCAGACAGGTGAAGAGGAGGTTGCCTGCTTGTGTGCATGTGCATAAACAAGAGTGCAGTTTTTTGCACATGCGCTTTCCAACTTCCAGGAGTCAAGTCTCTGCTTTGACTGCTCGCCGATCCTTCTATGGAACACTGTGATCCCTGTGGTTCACAGCGAGCTGTGGTCTCCTGACAAAGATCACTCTCTTTCCTTCGCATTTTTGCCTAGAGATGGGGACAATTATGCAGTTATGTGCATATCACTAAGTAAGCAAAAAAATGGCACCCAGTCAAGATGGAATCAGCAAACCATCCCGATGGCCAGAGAGCACGCTTGAGTGATCAGACTAGGGAAAATCCATCCATGGCCCATCGACAAGCGTTAGGACCAGACTTTCCCCGGTGTCTTTTTATTCCATTTCAGGGGTGAGGCAGAACAGGCTGCCCACAACTGCAGAACCTTTCAGAGATGTTGCTGTCTGATTGTGCACTTTAGATCCATCTGGCATCAGCAGCTATATTGGATGTAAAGGCCTGTCTGATCGCAGCCCAAGTGGCTGGTATAGGACCACATTTAGTAGATACAGAGTCTATATTTGCTAGAATGTAAGTCTGCAGTAGCTGAAGTGCCATATAGTTGTCATTAAAATTTTCTGAAGTGGTCAAAAGCCAAGGTAATTTAGACTTATGCTTTGTAAGAACTTTTGATTGAGACTTCCTTCCTGGTTGGCTGTATGTGATATGAAGATCTCTTGTCCTGAAAAATAAAAGAGTGCACTGCCAGCATAAAGAAGACCGTATAGAGTTTTATTTTCCCCTTCTCAATATAGGTTGGGCACATATGTACAAGCGCTTTTGTAGAAACTAAAAATATTGGTTCTTCAGTCCATTTCAGTTCAGAACTTATTCTCTCCTCTCTCCCCACCTTGTGAGTAAATTGTAAACTACTATTGCAAAACCTGTCAACATATCCTTTTGAAAGCTGTAGTTTTAATACCCTTGGCTCTTACTAATCAATAAAAGCAAGGAATGATATTATAAGCTCTGGCAGAATTGCAGAAGGAAATGCATATTGGACATTGCACAGGGAGATATGAGACTAATGATCCTGCCTTTGAGAATTCATAGTAAATCTTAAGTTATAATACTGAATGCAAATTCTGTTTTCATTTCTGTCCCCCACCTGCAAGAAGTACATGTCTTGCAAGATAGTGGGGAAGGGTACACAGTAACATAGCCTAAAATAGCCTGGTGCAAGGAAACCCACTGTAAACTAGTGTAAGGAAATGAACAGTCATCACAGGCAGGTTATAGAGCTGTTAACCTCACATTTTCTTGCTTTCTGAAATGCGTAGTAGTGTATAGGATAAATTTTAATGCTTAACTCTCCTACCCAAATTCTTTTGCTATAGAGGTCAGCTTTAGAAGGTTATAATAATGGTCATGTGATTTTAAACCCCTTCCTCACTTTAAGAACTTGGAGACAAGTAATTCAAACCAATAAAGATTTAAATTAGTGCTGCCTACAGCAGTTAACAATTCCAGTTTTATTCATGTGATTCTGAAAATCTCATACAGATGGATATACAGTGATAAATTATCACCTCAGCCATTAACAGAATATGTGACCTTGTTTGATGATCCACTTAACCTCGCTGTCAGTTGATTCATTCATTGTGATAGACAATGGGGTCATTAGAAACTGTCTTGAAACAAATTAGATGTCTGTCTTGTGTTTCGGCCTAGGCATTTGCATCCACTTTGTTTAAAGTCTTCCCCTCAAACATACATTCATCTCAGAGCAAGATATGTTTTGTTTCTTAGACTTGTACTGATGGAGCTATGTAGTACTCCATACTGAAATTATGCATTTACTTGTGGCCAGGGGTCTTGTTGTAGAAAAAGAGCTGCCGGAGCTCATTAGCATAACTCATTAGCATAACTTATTTGCATATGCCACGCCCCCTGACATCGCCGGAAGTGACAGAAGGCCACACCCCCTGACATCACCGGAAGTGTGTCAGAAGGCCCGGCTACTTACCCTCCTGCTTCATCCTCATTCCCAAACGGAATGAGGATCGAAGCAGAGGGCGGGGTAAAGAAGGGGGCGGGGCTTCACCATGTGACCGCCCCGCCCCCTAGAGGTTCTCTTCCGGAGCTCCGTACCTGAGAGCTCCCCCCCGACTAGAGCCCTGCTTGTGGCAATACTTCAGATACTTTTAAGCTCTTGGTAATATTATGGTGGTTAGAAGTAGAGATGGTCCAAACTTTTCAGCAAACCTAGTTGGGAGTCAGATTTACCTTGTATGACACTCATGATCAGACTGTAAGCCAATAAGGGATATGTTTGGATTGCATCAAGCAACTTGAACATCTTTCTCAAACAGGTTTGCAACTGCTCAGTAACCAACTCAAAGCTGATGGGAGGATGTGTATCTGTTTGTGACCCTCCACACACACACAAAATAGCTACACAGTGAAGGTGCAAAAGGGAGATGAAGAAGAGCTCCTTTCTCTTCCCTCCCCTTCAATTTGTGCAGGGACAGATACAATGCTTTTAATCTCTGCAATACAAAAGAGCTGTAAGGTCAGCACCCACCCCCAATATGGGTGGAGTCAGAAACAATGCTGCTGAGTGCCCTGTTGCAAAAAAAACCCTGCAGACCAAGTTTACTGATCAGTACTGGCAAATGGGAAACGAGTCAAACTGGCAGGTATTTGAGGATCCCTAGTTAAAATTAGTAATGTGGTAAACGTGGCAGTATCCTTTTCAGATAAACCTACTGTTGGTTATTATCTTGATGGATGATGATTCATGGCTGAACTTGTAGATATGTTCTGGGTGGAAATCATAATGTAAACTGGAGATAAAATATTGCCAGTATATTGGCTTTAATATAGCAACTCCAGTACATGTGCAGAGTTCAGTGAAAATCGGCAGACATTGGCATATGCTGTGAGGAATACCTAGCATATGCAGTGGATTCCTGTTCATATAAGGCAGTGATGGTGAACCTTTTAGAGACCGAGTGCCCAAACTGCGACCCAAAGTGCCAACACGGTAATTTAACCTGAATACTGAGGTTTTACTTTAGAAAAAACAACTCATACATTAACTTAAGATGATCCAAACTTTAATGATGGTCTGGGTCTGGGTGGGGCGATGGCATGCATGCTCACAGAGACGGCTCTGAGTGCCACCTCTGGCACCCGTGCCATAGGTTCGCCACCACTGATATAAGGTATCTGGAACTACCTGCGCACCTAATCCTGTGTGCCATTGTGTATGAACTTGCCTGTCAATTAAGATCATCATCTGTACTTTAAAAGTTAGGTAGGTGGTTACTGGGGACAGGGTCTTCACTATGGTGATAGTGGAACCTTCCCAGATATATTCTTCTGGTAGCAGCACTGCAAACCTTCAGGAACTAGCTATCCTTTTCTTCCTACATTTGATGGTAAATAATAGCCCTGTTCATACGAGGGGTTTTGGTCCGGGAGCAAGACAGAACGGGGGCGGATCAAATGGGCACGATCCCACGGCAACATCTGGGAATCGTTGCCTGCCTGTCTCCAGTCCGTCTCACCCGCACCAAAAAGAACCACCTAACCTGGGTGGTTCTTCCGATTGAAGCGCCTCAAGCCGCCCGTGGGATCGGCCGGTGCGTCCTTGTGCCGGCACATCCCGGCCCCCGGCCGAACTGCGCATGCTCGAGCATGCGCAGTTCGGCAGCCTCCCCCTCCCACTCGCCTCTTCCTCCCTGGCATCTGATCATGCCAGGGAGCAATGGTGCGCGGCTAACGGGATCCATGGGATCCCGCTGCGGCTTTTAAAAGCCGCACTTTGCCTCGTGTTTTCCCTGCCGTGTGGCAGGGGCCAATATTAATCAATGACTGTTAATCTCTCTTGTTTTATGTGCTTAGGCTTTGGGGGGGGGGTTGTTCTGCCATTTTATGTTTGTTTTCTATTCTTTACCATCCTGATGGCCTGGTATACTAGAAAGATAGGACATAAATGTTTTACGTAAATAAATTGTGTTCATTTTGGGGGGGTCATTTTTTTACCTCCTCAACACAATATGGTCAGTAAATATAAACACAAAGTACTTAGAATAACCTTTCCGCTTCCCATTTTCACCTTATATTCAGCAGTTTTTCATTTCTCTTCTAGTAAATCATTCTTCATTAAAATGGGCCACAGATACATGTCATATTACAGTAAATTACATCCAAACTGTTTTAAGTCAAAGTTTATATTTATCTTGTTTAAAATATCCTTAGAGGCAAGGGGTATTAAAGAACACTACTACATTTGATACACACTTGTATACATAGTGGGAAACAAACTCAGTGCATTTGAACTAGAATTAAAAACAAGATGTCAGATTTAGCTTTTTCAATCCGTCCATGCATCTCTAGGTGAAAAATAGCACCATGAGAAAGATGAGGGCTCTCACTTTCACCACTTCCATGCAGGGCTATTTTTGGGCAGGAACGCACAGGAACGGAGTTCCAGCTGGCTCTGGAGCTGGCCACGCCCAGCAGGAACTCATTAGTATAATAGGCCACACCCGACAGCAGAATCTCATTAGGACTGGTTACATTAGGGGTGTGTGGCCTGACATGCAAAGGAGTTCCTTCTACAAAAAAAGCCCAGGGTTTTGACAACAAACAACGTAAACAAAATAACAAGCAAAAGGTGGGTGTGGCTGGATGACCACACTTCTGGTAACATGGGGGTGTGGCCTAATGTGCTAATGAGCTGTGCTGTCAGGGGTGTGGCCTAATATTCTAATAAGTTTCTGCTGTTGGGTGTGGCCTATTATGCTAATGAGTTCCTGCTGGGCTTTTTCTACAAAAAGAGCCCTGCTTCCATGTATAATAACCATTCCCCAGTGTAAAGGGATTGATGCTAGTAGTGCTTCAAGACATGTCAAGATTGTGGCTCATCATGTCCTTACTCTGCCAGTTTCTCAGATTTTTCCAAGAGAGCGACAATATTGATCTATGCCACAGCTTTTTCAAAGCCAGTCGTCATTTTGCCACATGAAAACATGAAGTTGCCTTATACTGAATCAGACCACTGGTTTTTCAGGGTTACTCTTTTCTACTCAGACTGGCAGTGGCTCACCATGCCACATGAAAACATGAAGTTGCCTTATACTGAATCAGACCACTGGTTTTTCAGGGTTACTCTTTTCTACTCAGACTGCCAGTGGCTCACCATGCCACATGAAAACATGAAGTATACTGAATCAGACCACTGGTTTTTCAGGGTTACTCTTTTCTACTCAGACTGGCAGTGGCTCACCAGCCTCTTAGCTTTCATGCTACCTACTACCTGATTTTTTTAAAACTAGAGATGCCAGGGATTAAATTCAGGACCTTCTGCATGCCAAGTGCATGAGCCATGGCTCCTTCCCAATTTATAGGTGTTTCACTACGTAATTCCCATATCCAGAAGTGTGGGTGTGAATAGGCTCATATATAATATATACTTCATAGTGGGTTTGGGAGGCTATTGGGTGGAAGTTGCAGTATTATACCTGTTGTCCTAGGAGGCAAATATCTTGCTTGGGTAGATAAGAGTGCCACGTCTTTTTGTATCACATCTAAGTGTTAATAAGATAAAGTAAATGTTGTATTCTACAAACTTAGTTACCATAATTGTCATTACAAGTAAATGTTACCTTACGAAATTAATCTTTTTAATGTCCTAAAGCCTTTCCTTCAAACAGATTAGGAGAATGCTCCATTTCAGAATCCTCGCCGTATTGAATTGATTACACTTGCTCTGAGATTATAGTCTTGCTGTGATTTAGCCAAATCCCTTTCTCTTGCTTTGTTTTTGTTGGCTTTTCATTCCAAGCTATAGTGATTATTTCAGCAAAGAGGAATTTAGGCAAGTCCTCTTGGAAACATGTAATAGCACCTAATAAACTTGTTTGTTTTTGCACATAAGTCATTACCTGTGTGGCGGCAGGAGATAATTCTGTTGCCTCAGGTGTTAAATTAGCAATCAAATGGAATGCAAATAAAGTAATTGCTGCTTACCTCTATCAAAGATCTGGTGTCTATATTGATAAATGTAGAAGGGAAAAAGGGGAGGGGGCACTTCACACTGTATACGGTTCCAGCACATTTCTGTGCTGGAACTTCATGAATATTACATGTCATTCATTAGATGTACAAATATGCATGGGTGTGTTTCTCCACAGCAGTTTAGCAAAGTATGTACTAGGCAGAAAACTTTGCCTGAAGTTCTCGTATTCAGGATAGGGTAGTATGCCCATAGTATGGTGGAAGGCTGATGTTTGCTGGGCCCCTCCACTGTGGGTGTAGCCTGTAGTGTGAAATGAATGCTCCACACTCAGATCACACAGAAGGAAGAATCATGTAAACTAGTCCTATAAACAATTTGGTGTACAAACAGAGGACTCAAATCACACCATAGGTTATCTGAAGAGAGGCTTGGACTATTCCTTCCTTTACTATCAGAGCACTGCTTTGCCTTTAATGTAGTGCTTTTCTGAACTGAGGATTGTGGTTACAGTCTGTACCCAGTTGGTGTGCTTCCCCCCATGTTATATTTGTGCTAATTATATTGCTTTGCTTTCAGTTCTGAATGTTTTCATGTTTTTATAAGATGGGTATATATTCATCTAGCATTCATTAAATACTTTTAAAAACATATATAGAACTTATATCAAATTATCAATTTCTTATCTTACATTTTTTTTTCTTATGCTTTTGACATATGCTTTGTAACTGCACCCTATGTTTATTTTATTCCTAGATAATCATTTGTGTTTGGTTCTTTATGTTACTTTTTATTTAACTGTTCTAAGCATGATTTCTCATATGTTTGTTCTGTTTCTTTTAGGTTCTGTTTTGTTTCATAAGATCCCACTGGATGGGTAAATGAAATGAGGAAAAATAAAAGAGAAAGAGGGGGCTGTTGAGGATATTTGTTGAAGCTGTATACTGCATGCAATGGACATGTTTGTTGTGCTGTCAATTACAACATTCCTTGGACCTCTCTTGTAGAGATGGTTTTTGTGTGGAAGACTATAGAAGCACGCACAGTTTTGGCAACATCAGTGCAACTATTAAAACTCAAGAAAGCACAAAAATAAGCTGTTGTATTCAGATGCAATAATTCTGCTCACTAAGTGACATTTAAGCGAAATTCTGTTGCATTATTTTAGTTTGTCTGTTTGAATTAGCTTGGAAAGAAAATTAATTTTATAGATATTTATTAAAGGTGAACTGCACATATTTTGTGTACTAAAAAAGTTAAAGTGTTCGACATCCTCATTTCTTAACTGTTAGATTTCAGCCTATGACTGAGTTCATCACCATCTTCAGTGGGCCAATTACTCTTTTAAAAACTGAGTGCCTGTAGGCTTGGAGGATACTAAGATCTTAAAGATGTAACAAAAAAATTGTCTGCAGACTTTCATCATGCTAGTATTCCTTGTCATGAAACCTCCCACTTTTTTCTTTGGAGAAATTATAAGCAATAAAAATCACCCATCAGAAGTAACATCTAACATGTTAACATATAAGAATAACAATGCAGCCGAGTATTCGGTTTTTCCACTGCTCTTAGTAAGTTACATTTACTGAATTGGTACCTGTGCATTTCAGATAAGTTTAATAGCTAGACTTTAGATCTTAAATTAAACCGTGGCAGTTACTGCTGTTGTTGGGTTCCACAGAAATATGTACTGTGGTTATCCTGTTGCTCTTTTGCTCTCATACATACCACCATACTTACTGTAATATTAGTCTCCAGGGCCCTTAAGAAGTACCCTCAATTTCTCACATCTCATGCTTATTTTTCTTTTATGATGAGACATAAGACATACTGGGATAATTTGGGAATTGCAAAATTAATAAAGTTTGTTATCATCTATTAAATTGTGCTGAATTTCTGCCTATGTCATGGGTGCTCTTTATAAATGAAAACTGAGTAAAGATTCTAATGCAGTATCATAAGACATTTCATTAAAGGAAAAAAGGGATTATAAACAAACGAACAAAAAATACCATATGAAGAAGCACCTGATATCTGATTGCTTCTCTATGTCCTCTGTCGCATCTTGATAGGAATCAGGCTAATTCTGTGTTAGCACCAAGTTAAACTTGGAAATAATGGAATTCAAGTCATTAAATAAATTTATGGGATCCCTAAGAATTGTGAGTGGAGCAGGAGTTTCTGTATCTTTCCTGCTGTAGCCCCTGTGTTCCCTCATTACTTGAGGACCAGAGAATACTCTAGAATGCTATGGTACATTACAGTGGAGGCAGGGAGTGGTACAGGAAAATTAGAGATGCCCTTCCTTCTGTTTGTGCAATAAAACAGTTGTTCTTTTAACTGATTCCAGTCTCATAAAATGTACATAATTCCCATGGTAAAGATAGTTAATTATTGGGACAGAATTCATAATCCTATATAGAAGTGTAAGTCAGTGCTGTATTGGAGGGGGGAAATGAGTAATCCCACCTGTTTAAATAACGTCAATAGGTCATGGATTAAATTCATTCCCAGTAGTTGAGCTGGTGAGTGTCAAACTTCAAAATTTATTAAAACTTATTCTTTCAAAGTATTTAAATTTCCAGATGCATATACAGGTTTAGGATCTTAAACAGCCTTTCTGTAATACTTTGCAGTTCAACTTTAAAGTATAGCTGCAGGTCTGATTGTTGAATAGCTCTCCATATACTGACAGAGTATTTTGGATTCTATATAATCAAGGTGTTTATTTTAATAAAGCAGAACTGATTTGTGCACCACCATTGCATAAATGCCCACACACAATGCGGGGTGTTCTTTGGGTATTTTTGTACTATACATAAGCCACCAAACATAGTGTTCCTGCTATGGTTACTCACAGTGCTTTATGGATTACAGCACATGGTTATTTGCTACTTTTGTTTTGGTAGGAGCAGTGCTTAAATAAAAGGTTCATTTATTTCCTCTCAGAGTGAGAACAGATTAAGTAGAACTGAGCAAAATCTTGAAAGCAAAGTTTGCAATTTTATTAAAATGTTTGTCAAACTGGTGATTTTAACAAATTTAACCTGTTGAAATGGGGGTTGTTATCTAAGAACATGTTTAAATACATTTAAACCAGAAGGAGGATAGCACCAAGAATCAACTATGGGCTATCAAGACTCTTGAGTGTCAAATAGTAAAGTGGTTTTATTGCATTTTACTATGCAGTAAATAGTCCCTGAAATAGTGTTGTTTTATGAAAACTCTGGTTTAGACTCTTATAACACCAAAGAAGATATCAAAAGTATATATGCCTGTTCAGGTTTGAATGGAATTTATCTTGTAATTTGTTTTTAAAAAATGAACTAAGAGAGCCAGAGTTAATTTAAACATTATAGCTGCCACAGGAAGCTGCTTTAAATCTTTTCATCAGCAGGAGCTATACCCACTGTCAAGCTATTGCCAACATGCCACTGCAAAACCTTTCTTTTCCATCATTTGCTGTGGTGTGGAAGAAATTATGTTATTACATGGAGTGGTATAAAATGATCTCCACACGACAGTAATAAATTGTCAGCCGGCCTGAAACTGATGAAAGACTGAGATCATAATGTAGAGCTCCTATCTTATTGGGTCATGACGCAAATAGTTCATGTAGTTTTAGGTGTACTCAGTGCTGAATTGCTCACCTAAGAACAATTTTTCTTCTTCACTGAATTTGGTAGCAATAGCCAGAACAAAATAATCTTGTAAACAGCTATTGCCTGAGCTAAGTGTGAATGCACACTCTCATAACTAAGTTTGTTAGTAAGTTAGTAAGCAATAGCCAGAACAAAATAATCTTGTAAACAGCTATTGCCTGAGCTAAGTGTGAATGCACACTCTCATAACTAAGTTTGTTAGTAAGTTAGTAAGCAATAGCCAGAACAAAATAATCTTGTAAACAGCTATTGCCTGAGCTAAGTGTGAATGCACACTCTCATAACTAAGTTTGTTAGTAAGTCTGGTTAATAAAAACCCTGTGGCGCTTTAAATAAAATATTTTCCCATGTATTTTTTAGAGAATGTAAATTTTCTGTTTTTATCCTGTGCACTTGTAAAAAAGTTGTCCCAGTTTTATTTTAACACTAAATTCACAGACAAGGCAGCAATTTAGAGGGTTAACTGGCCATGAGATTTCTACTAGTTATTCATATATGTTGCTTATATTTGATCATATTACAATTTGGTCTTCCAATGCAAAATAAGTAATGGTCATCCAACTAGAATATGTAACTCAGACCTTGAATCATTTTAATTTTTCACTGACAGGAAGTAACTGTTCTTAACAAACAAATGTGTTAAACTGACACATTAGCTATATTCAGACATAAATACAAACCATGGTTTTGACATCACAGCAAACCATGGTTTGAGCCTCTGAAGTCCTTGGGTTTGTGTGCTCCCCTTCTTCCTTTCCCTTCCCTTGCATGCATCTTAGTAGTTGAAGATCTCCTGGCATGTGAAACTAGCTATGGTTTGTTTCTTGCTTAAGGATTACACAGTTCACCATTAGGTCTGAATGCATCCATTAGCTTTAGAATATAAAACTGTAATTATTTTCAGCGAGCATTTAAAAATGGAAACAAAAGAATCATGCTACAGTGTGGCTATAGTGTAAAAGAATGTATATAAATATTCTGTAAAAGATAAGTGCTGTAGCATAAAAGGATAGTGTATATATATGCAAATAGACTACTGCTGCAAAGGAAAAAAAAACCCTCAACGTTTAAAATATACATTTATTTATATTCATAAAGTAATGTCTTGCAAAGCTTGTTCTACCTAACAATAAAATTTAAATGAAGGCTTCTAACTTGGTTAAATAACTACTTCTTTATGAGTTTTGAAAAATGTAAACCTGATTTACCATCATCCACATTTCTAAGACTGTGCTGTATACTATTTCCTCTGTAATCCTCCCAGAGGTAAATATGAGAGCCAAATTAGATATAACAGCAGCCTTGTGGCTGCCCAAGGACACCACCATTTTAAAGTGATTTTAAAATGTCATGAGCACAGCATTCTTGCTCCTCCCCTGCACCTTTACAAGTGCCATAACAGCTGCATGGGGTGGCCATTTCAGCACTTGATAAGGCCCCGGGAGAGACAAGCATGCCTTAGCCCACCATGGTGCAGCCTCATGTTTCAAGCTCTTGATAAATGAAGGCTAAAGTCTATTATTGTAGGATCCAATGATTAAAATATCCAAAGTATTTACTCAAGACTTGTTCTCCAAAATCAATGTTGCAAGGAAGTGGCTTATGGATTCTGGCCAATGAAACACAACTGAATACCAGTCAAAGGTTAGATTTCCCAGATATAGGATAGCATATGCCTTGATACTCCTGCAAACCACAACAAAGGAGATACACAGTATAAGTTATCCACAAAGCAGAAACTATGTATGAAAATAATCACTAATTAGCACATTCAAAATATTCACAAATCACAAGTGAATGTGTTTTTTACAAATCTGCAAAACTTTATCCAATATTAAAGTGCATGTAACCACAAAGTACACTATATATATATAGTGGCATTCCCTCATTTCATTGCTTAAGGTACAGAGCCAAACACCTGTAGTTCATTTCACCTATATAGTCAGATTTGTTTTCAACTTCATTACATCCAGTCGAAGTTTTAATGTAGGGCAGTGCTTCTTTATGTCTTCACTTTTCTCCTTGAGTAACAAGAAAATACCAGTTGCTGTAACCCATCAACACTCTGAATCTTTAGGTATTCTTTGCTCTAAAAAGAGTGTAAATGATTGACCACTTATTTTATTTCAAATCACAATGTTGACGGTATGACCAGACTGTACTTGTTGAACTTTCTAAACTTATTTTTAACAGGTCAATAAAGTTTTATAATTCTTTATGACTGTGTCTTGCATTCTTGATAAATATATAGCACCAAATATGGGTAAAAGTTTCACCAGAAGATTTTTACTGGACACTGTATCCAAAGATATTTTGCTTCTATTATGGTATATTTGGGGTTTTCTAGCATCCTGTAAATGGTTACTTAGCCTGCAGTACTGCTTATAAGTTGTTTTCCTTATTTTGTCTGCAGTTATTGTCATGAATTCATGAGCTTTATATTCATTCAAATTTTAGTGTAAATGACGTGTTCAAAAATATGTCACTTCATTTCCAAAGTCAGCTATGTGGGTAGGATATGGGAATAAGAAAAAGAAGAAGAAAATATTGGATTTATACCCCACCCTTGACTACCCAAAGGTGTCTCAGAGCGGCTCACAAATTTCTTTCCCTTCCCCTCTCCACAACAGACACCCTGTGAGGTAGGTGGTGCTGAGAGAGCTCTTGACAGAAACTGCTCTTTTTCAAGAACAGCTGTTATCAGAACACTTAACCACTGCACCAAACTGGCCAGAAGAGGATACAAACTGGATCGGGATTAAGTTTAATTTGTTGGGCATACAGATGGAATGTAACCTCATTTTTGGTTTAAATTATGAAATGGAGTATAATACATAAGGGTATGAAATACTTTTATGAAATATATACTCAATAAAAATATAATTTACAAAGTCATCTAAAAGAAAATGCATTGTAAAGAGGCGAATCTCATTATTATTGTGTAACAATTTGGTGATGATGAGTAAATCCCGGGATTGCCAAGGTAAGATTCCAGATGGTTTGCTGATAAGGTTATGGTAGGAGACAGATTACAACTGTATGCTTAGTGTTAAAATGAGAGAAATGAAAGGAAGGTCTCCTAAAATAGATGGGATAACAATGGAAGAATAAGATGGGATGCTGAAGGATAATAACTTCTTTATTAGGGGGAAAAGACTTCCTAATGGTGAAAGCAATCCAGCAATGAACAAATTACTAGAGGGGTGGTAGGGCCTCACTGGAGGTCTTCAAGCTAATTTTGGATAGCTATCTATCAGGATTACTGAAGTTTTGAATTTCCTGTATTGAGCAGGGAGTCGGAATAGATAGCCCCTTAAAATTATAGAATTCTGTGGCTCTTTGAAAAAGATAATGTTCAGAGTAAGTTGTATTTATAGTTAGAGTTCATAGATAACTTCGCTCTGATTGGATTCATATTCAGCCTCAGAGTGCTTTTGAGTCAATCACTCTCATGCAGCCTAACCTACCTCATGCAGTTGTGAGAATAAAGTGGAAGAGCCATGATGACAATGTGATAGGTCAATTGACTGATAGCAGTGCTATCACTTTAAACATTGCAAAGTCAAAATAAATAAATTTTACCATATGCAAGAAATAGATAAACATTATTGGAATTGAAATGTGCTTTTTAATAGCAAGAAACTGAATGAAAAGCTCAGATGGGGGGTTAGATGTGATGGCGATTAACCACAATATTATCTAAGTTTTGTGATGGAAAGGGAAAACAATCTATGTTAAAACAATTGTCTCAACGTTGCCCCTTTTTGCTATTTGTAGAGTCATGTCATGGCCTTCCCATAGATTTGAATACTATAGTTCTATTAACTTGGCAGATACAGATTTTACATTATGAATTATTTATGTGCAGTGACATATTTTCATTCTGGAAAAATAGAAGCTCCTTGAGCACCTTACCAATCAGCCTAATTCGGCCATAAGGAATGACTGTTCTATCTTGCATCTGACATGATAGCTGATGGTGTTGCATCATCTACAAGTTAGTGAATTCTGCTATTTATTGAAAATACTTTAGAAGAACTTTAGAAGAAAAAACAAATCAGCCTAATTTAAGAACTATTAAATAGGCTCATAATAAATCATATTAGCATCTCCTCCCCCCACTTTGACCTTCTATGCCTAGATCTCTCATGCCCTCTTTTCTTCCCAATGCTTGCCACTTTGGTTTAGATTATTTTATGATAATGCCCAGGTGGGCAGAATGTTCTTGGACCAGTTCATACAATTTCACATACAGGTCCTTGAGTCTTCTTCTGGAAATGGGCTTCTCTCCAAGAGGAGTACCTATGCATACTCTTATCCAGATCCAGTAGTCCATTCTATATGTGCCTGATGTGCAGATGCGGGGGGGGGGGGTTCTGATGGAACACGCTGGAATGGAGTTCCAGAATCTCTTTGACAAAATTATTTTTTTAATGTTTAAAAGTTCATGAGTTTTCAGTATACAGATTGAAAACTTCATTTCCCTCTTGAGAGTTCTGACACCTTTTTTTCCACACAGACACAAAAAAGCCCTGTGCATATGGAATTTGGCCATCTGTTTTTGCTTCCCCATTTCTGTAGCAGTCACATGTTCACAAATGCAGAGGGATAATAGCTGCAGAGCTGTCTCCCAAGTGAATGGGGATGGAAACCTTGTGTTCCAATTGCACTATATGGTACATACAAGGCTCTGCATTGTGGTGAATTTCTTTTCCATCTTAAAGAAAATTGGCCCTCATTTCTTAATGCAAGTGATTTACAGTGCAGTCCTAAGGACCCTTCTAAGTCAATTGATTTATGGTATAACCAGAGGTCATTTTGGGGGGGAACGCAGTTCCCTTGGGTGAGGTGCAGGGGGGCGGGGCACATGACGAAGCCCCGCCCCCTGCTTCTGGCCGCCCCGCTTCCAGCCCTCATTCAGCCAGGAGGAGGCAGGAGAAGAGGGAAGGTAAGTTGCTTCCTCCCCGCCTCTCCCCACCCCCAACTGCCTGGGGCCAGGGAGGGCCTTGGCGGGGCTTCCTCGCACTCCCGCTGGCCTTGCAGGTCCACCGCCGGGCCCCTGATGTCAGGGTGTGTGGCATATGCTAATGAGTTATGCTAATGAGTTCCCCTAGCTCTTTTTCTACGAAATGACCCCTGGGTATAACTGTTCAGAATTTGTACTGTTAATCCTTTTTTTGGAGTATGTGTAAATTGCCATCAGCTTGCTGCTGACTTATGGCAACACCTTAGGGTTTTCTAGGCAGGTTATCGAGCTGAAGTGGTTTGCCATTGCCTTCCTTTGCAAATAGGGTTGCCAGGCCCTTGGTCCAGAGGGGGGTTCCTCCACTTTTGTGGGGCCCTTTCTGCTGCCAGCCAGTTGGTTGACAGGAGGGAACCATCCACAAATGTTCCTGAACATGATGTGATGACATCACCTGGAAGTCACATCGCCAATGTCGGGGTGACACTCTCAGTTTTGGGGCAAAATTCTCTGGTAAAATTGGGGTTAAACCATAGAGTTTTGCCCAAAAACTAGAGTGTCACCCCCTGACATTGGCAACATGATGATGTCACTTCTGGGTGACATCATCATGATGAGCACATGGCAGAATATCCCAGGACAGACCCTGGACCCCCCGCTGACAGCGGACCTGGCAACCATATCTGCAAAGTCTTCATTGGTAGTCTCCCATCCAAGTACCAACTCAGCTTAGCTTCTGAGAGCTAATGAGATTGGACTATACTATGCCACTCCACATCCCCATTAATTCTTTTAGCTGGTGCTTAATGAAGTCTTTCATCTAGGAGAGTAGTTAAATGGGCAAAGTGTGATGTGAAATCAGGCTGTAGTTACCTAGAAGCAAGGAGTTGAGTTGGGTATGTACTCCTCATATATCAAGAATAGTATATTCTCATTTTAGTTAGTCCAATAGATAAATGTCATTTGTTCCTTATTTTTAATTCATTTTAATGATCAATGTGTTATTTTAGAATTTATAATTTTGAATTGGTTAACTAATTTTTGTCTGGCTGCTTTTTGTTTGTTGAGAGCTCACACTAAATATAATCAGTATAAAGGTAGATAATGCAGTAGGAAAAGTGTCAGTGGAAGACACATTGGGTGAAACTATTATTAGGTGGGGCATAGGCCTAGTTTGGCCCAGTGTTTCTTTATGTTCAAACTGTGTTGTGGATGGATTCATTTAGGACCAGGTCTCAAGCAGATGAAACTGTCTGCAGCTGTATGGAGACAATTGGTTCAAGCTTGCAAAAATTAATAACTGATGGCAAACCCAGCAGTATCTGTTTCTTCTCTCAGAGTAGAAATGTGATATCTGTGTAACTTTTTAAGAACATTAACTTTTCTGAAATTGGTCACTTTTTAAAAAACACTTTTTCATTAATTTTGTTTTTAAATAACATATGATATTTAAACCCCCACTAGAAATGCAGATGTCAATTATTCCAGCTCCTGTTTGCCTAGAAGAATATAAATCAAGTAAATCTACAATAGTTTTTTTTATGGATTCCTAGAACATTTCTCAGATATTACAGCTTGCCAGGCAGTTTTATGTATTTCATTCAAACTCAATAATATTCTTTGCTTTTGTGTGTATTACTGAAGTCATTATTTCTCTTTTTAATACAGTCTTAGTTAACCCTTGGGCAATATTATGCCTTCATTTGTATGAAAGAGATTTTAGGATTATAAAAAATGTTTTGTGAATCTTACTTTGGAAAAGTGCTCATTTGTTTTCCTTTCCAAGTGACTGCCAGTTTTTCATTACTTAAAAACAACATATCCGACAACATTAATTCAGGAATAAATATAAGTATTTATTACAATAAATACATTAAAATAGAATGTGTTCCTTGGTAAGATTTTTTATTTATATAGCCAGTAGCCTTACCTAATCTAAGAGCTCTAAATACAATCCTGAACAGAGTTATACCCATCAGCTTCAGTGAAGTGGGCATGACTCTTCTTAGGATTGCTTAGTAAATCACATGTTATTATTACTTAACTTTTACAGGAACAAACTAATAGTTTCTCTTCCTAGAGAGCTATATTATATAGTATATAACTACACAGATGGTGTTATTTTTTGAAATTTAGTTGTTAATTCCTAACTAAGACCTAAAAGATTTATAGATTGATGCAATGCACATTTACTTGAAAATAAATTACATTTTGTTCAGTGAGGTTTACACCTAAGTAAGCAGGCACAGGATTGCAGCCTAAAACTATTTTTTAAAATATATATATATATATATATTTCTCCTCACCCACCAGTTTCATGTATGAGCTCCGGTATACAGAAGGATTATTTGCAACAGATTGTACCAGTGATATGACTGGATTCCATTGCTGGGAGGATTTTCAGAGATCCCTAATGCCTTTGGTAAATTATGCCATCCCTGCTTTGTACCATTGACTCAGATTGGCAAGTTACAAGTTTTTGATTAGAGATTCCTTATACCTTTCTTCATAACAAGAACAGATTCACTTAAGGTTTATTCATACTACATTTCAGGAAACAGAGAAACAAGTTCAGTGATTAGATGTGCTTATATATCATGTGTGAATTGTTTTACACAAATACACAGAGAGGGGGCCATAACTCAGTGGTACAGCACACACTTTGCTTACAAAAAGCCCCCACTTCAAACCCTGACATCTCAGTAGCACAAATGTGAAAAATCTCTGCCACTAAAGTAGACCATACTGAGCTAAAATCCAGAAAACACAGGCTGCAATCCAGGACACACTTACTGACAAGTACGCCCTAATGGATCCAATGGGTCTTACTTCTCAGTAAATATCCATAGGTTTATGCACGAATACTCTGACTTACTATAAAGTTGTTTCATATGTGTCAGACTCCAACATTGGGCTGGAGTCCAGGGCTGTGTCCTTCTCCGGTGTTCCTTTAGTAGAGCTTGCCATAGGGGGAGAACCTCAGAAAACAGCAAGGAGGGAAATTTCTACAGCACCCTCTTTTCACTCCTATCAGCAACCTCTCTCTAGTTACATTAGGTGAGATCTGGCCCTTTTCCTCTGGTTTTCCTAGGGTGCACCTTTTAAAAGACTGCCTGGGGAGGGCAACGGAGAAAAATTTCTAGCCTCTTAGGTGTACAGAGGGTGCTCCTCCCCTTCAGAGTGTGCCCAGAGGGCACCATTTCCTGCCAAAACTGTACCAAGGAAGAGAGGCACCATTTCCCATCAGTTTTTCTTTTGCTGCCAAGCTGAAAGGAACACTTCTAGTTTTGCTCTCTTTAACTTCTATCTTTGTGGCCTTTCTTCAATAGATCTTTGCTGAATCATCTGTTTTTTGGCTGAGTCTGATCTTCCCTCTATTTTCAGTGTCCTTTACCATGGCCCAAAAATCTTTATTCAAGAAGTGCCTGCAATGCAGCATGAAAATGCCTCATAGAGATGAGCATTCCCTGTTTTATATGCCCAGGGGAGTCCACACAATGTTGGTTCCTGCTGCATTTGCCAGCAGTTTACCACTAGGCCAGAGGAAACAGAGCATTCCACCTACAAGCTGTCCTGTGGGAACATGCCCTTTCGAGTTCTGATAAACCAGCAGCGGTCATCTGCCCCATGTGAACTTGTACTGAGAGCTGAATCCATGGCCTCAGCCTGGTCAGTTCCAACTCTGGATCTGCATCAACGTTGGTCACAATCTCTGGGACCATCCTCAGCCCAGCAGAGGTCCTCTGAGCCACCCACAAAGAAAGTGTACCTGAAATATTAGCATTCAACCAGTCTTCAGTTCCAAGCCATTCCAAGCATTTTGACTGGCCATCTAAAACGCCGATCTGAGACTCTCTGGAACTGATACTTTTAAAGAATGCTCCATCTCCCATTCCACGTATGCCCTCGCCACACTTTCAGGATCCTGTCAACTCCGACTTTGAGGTGAACCACACTTCAGATCCGACTTCCTCACACAAATGAGCTTCAGTCTCCTTTCTGATTCTGCACTTTCAGTCTGAAGCTCCTTCAGTGAATCAGGAATGATTTCCTGACTCTGAACAAGAGGAAGGTTACTGTTCTGACCCTGGTTCAGGGCTAGCTACTGACCCTTCTCCCAGATGAGGCAGTTGGGAACACCATCCCAGTTTCGCCAAACAAACACCTATGCCTGTTTTCTGAGCAGATGCTCAGGGTAGCAAAACCCCTTGACATTGAGGTTGTGTCCACTAATCCAAAACCCAAATGCAAGATTCTGTCAGCGCTCTGTACGGATGCACCTACCTCTGTCACCCTTCCTGTCCTGGAAGACTTCCTGGACTTGGCTAAGAGCTTATGGGAGAAGACCTCTACTATCCCCTCCTCATCCCGAAGGATGGAAAACATTTAGGCAGACATATTGTGGTTTCCTGTTTACCCCCCTTGTTAGTCACAGAGGAGGTTCAAGCAAAACATCACCACGGTTCTCACTCTGCCCCAGTAGACAAGGAGGGCTGCAGAACTGATGCCCTTGGCCAGAAGGTCTACTCAGCCAGTGCACTAAATTTTAGGATCGCAAATTATCAAGTGATAATGGCTGCATACCAACTTTTCTTGTGGGACTGCATGGCCTCTCAGACTCATTACTGGATAAGCATCATTCTGTGGTTCAACTCCTGCATGCTGAAGCAACATGCCTCTCTAAACAGGAATGCAAGGAAGCACACATCTGGTGTTGCCTTCCAATGTCTTGCATGGCTATGTTCCACTGCCCTGCCTCCAGAAACATGAGATAAAATAGAGGACTTACCATTTGAGGGAGACCAACTGTTCTTGGTCAAAATGAATGAAAACTTGGAGAAAATCAAAAAGAACAAGCCAACTGCAAGGTCCTTTTGTGTAACTGCTGCACCATCACAGCCTGCCAGGAAACAATTTCTTCCAAGAGATCACCCCCACCAACAGTTGAGGTACCATAAGGGTGCCCCTTCTGCTTCTTCTTCTTACTTTAGGCATGGCCACCATTATTCTACCAAGGCCCAGGGCAAAGAACAGCCTTCCAGAACCAGGCCAAAACCTCCTCAGTCATATTGTCCCAAGGATCAGGAACAGAAGGTACTGTTCTGACTATATGATGGCATAATATCCTCTGCCCACTTCTTCCAGGACAGACTGGTACCTTTTCTGAGTGAACTGCAGAAAAGGGTTTTGGTGTCTGGGTTTTGGTTATTGTAAAATGGGGCTACAAGTTGAAGTTCATGCAGAATCCCCCTTTGGGGCCCCTCCTCCTCATGGATCACTGCCTTGACGTGGCAAGGGGGTGTGCATGGTTCGATGAAGCTGTGGGCTATGCCATGGAGGGCCACCCAGGACAGACAGGCCACAGCAGTGAACTCAGACAAAACGCAATCCACTGGAGAAGAAAATGGCAACCCACTCCAGTATCTTTGCCAAGAAGACCCCATGGGCAGTAACAAAAGGCTAAAAGATATGACGGCAGAACATGAACCCCTCAGGTCGGAAGGTGTCCAATATGCTACTGGGGAAGAGCAGAGGACAAGTACAAGTAACCCCAGAAAGAGTGAAGCGGCTGGGCCAAAGCCAAAAGGATGCTCAGCTGTGGATGTGTCTGATGGTGAAAGAAAAGTCCGATGCTGCAAAGAACAATACTGCATAGGAACCTGGAATGTAAGATCTATGAATCAAGGTAAGTTGGATGTGGTCAAAAATGAGATGGCAAGACTAAACATCAACATCTTGGGAATCAGTGAACTAAAATGGACGGGAATGGGTGAATTTATCTCAGAAGACCATTATATCTATTACTGTGGCCAAGAATCCCATAGAAAAAATAGTGTGACCTTTATATTCAACAATAGAGTGAGAAAGGCAATAATAGGATACAATCTCAAAAACGACAGAATGATCTCCGTCTGAATCCAAAGCAAACAATTCAACATCACAGTAATCCAAGACTATGCCCCAACCATTGACGCAGAAGAGGCTGAAGTGGATAGGTTCTATGAAGACTGACAACACCTCCTAGAACTAACACCAAAAAAAGACATCATTATCATCATAGGGGACTGGAATGCTAAAGTAGGATGACAAAAGGTAACCGGAATAACAGACAAGTTTGCCCTTGGAGAACAAAATGAAGCAGGGCAAAGACTAACAAGGTTTTGTCAAGAGAACATGCTGGTCATAGTGAACATACTCTTTCAACAACCTAAGAGGCTACTCTACATATGGACATCACCAGATGGGCAATACCAAAATCAGATTGATTATATCATTTGCAGTCAAAGATGGAGGGGCTCTATACAGTCGGTAAGAATAAGACCTGGAGCTGACTGTGGCTCAGATCATGAGCTACTCATTGCAAAATTCAGACTTAAACTGAAGAAAGTTGGGAAAACCACTAGACCATTCAGGTTTGACCTAGATCACATCCCTTATGAATATACAGTGGAGGTGAAAGAATAAGTTTAAGGGACTAGGATTGATAGACAGACTGCCTGAAGAACTATGGACAGAGGTTTGTGACATTGTACAGGAGGCAGCAATCAGCACTATCCCAAAGAAAAAGAAATGCAAGAAAGCAAAGTGGTTATCTGATGCGGCTTTACAAATAGCAGAGGAAAGGGGGAAAGCAAAAGGCAAAGGTGAAAAGGAAAGATTTACCCAACTGAATGCAGATTTCCAGAGAACAGCAAGGATAGATAAGGAGGCTTTCTTGAATGAACAATGCAAAGTAATAGAGGAAAACAATAGAATGGGAAGGACTAGAGATCTTTTCAAGAAAATTTGAGAAATCAAGGGAACATTCCTTGCAAAGCTGGCCATGGTAAATGACAAAAACCGTAGGGACCTAACAGAAGCAGAGGAGATTAAGAAGAGGTGGCAAGAATACACAGAAGAACTATACAAGAAGGACCTCAATGTCCTTGACAACCATGATGATATGATCACTGACCTGGATTCCAAAGTCAAATGGGTCTTAGAAAGCATTACTAACAACAAAGCTAGCAGAGGTGATGGTATCCCAGCTGAGCTATTCAAAGTCTTAAAAGATGATGCTGTCAAAGTGCTGCACTCAATATGATAGCAAATTCGGAAAACGCAACAGGTCTACTCAGCCAGTGCACTAAATTTTAGGATCGCAAATTATCAAGTGATAAGGGCTGCATACCAACTTTTCTTGTGGGACTGCATGGCCTCTCAGACTCATTACTGGATAAGCATCATTCTGTGGGCCTTTGGCCTGATCCAACATTGGCGTCTCTTATGTTCTTATGTTCCTTTGGGTAGTGAAGGGCCGGGTATAAATCCAATCTCTTCATCTTCTTCATCATCATCATCTTCTTCTTCTTCTTCTGCTACAGTCACCACAGATGCCTCCCCCTTAGGTGGGAGTGCAGATTGTGGGGATGTCACAGTGCAAGGAGTTTGGTCTGATCTTGAGTCTACCATGCACATCGGTTTTCTTGAACTAAGGGTGATCCATTACGCTTTTGCTTCTTTTGCAGACTTACTCTGCAACGAGCATGTACAGGTGCAGACAGACAACACAGTCATGTTTTATGTCAACAAGCAGGGTGGTATGGGGTCATTATCTCTCTGCAGAGAAGCTGCAAAAGTCTGAAAATGGGCAAGACAGAACATCTTCATAAAAACATAAGAGACGCCAATGTTGGATCAGGCCAAAGGCCCATCGAGTCCAACACTCTGTCACACAGTGGCCAAAAATACCAGGTGCCATCAGGAGGTCCACCAGTGGGGCCAGGACATTAGAAGCCCTCCCACTGTTGACCCCCCCAAGCACCAAGAAGACAGAGCATCACTTGTCCCAGAGACCCTATCTATACCTTGTGGCTAATAGCCACTGATGGACCTCTGCTCCATATGCCTATCTAATTGCTCTGCAGTTTCATGGAGTGCCCACGAGTTCTTGTATTGTGAGAAAGGGAGAAAAGTGCCTCTTTCTCTACCTGCTCTATCCCATGCATAATCTTATAAACCTCAATCATGTCACCCCTCAGTTGTCCTTTCTCCAAGCTAAAGAGCCCTAAGCGCTTTAACCTTTCCTCATTGGGAAAGTGTTCCAACCCTTTTATCATTTGAGTTGCCCTTTTCTGCACTTTTTCCAAAGCTATAATATCCTTTTTAAGGTGTGGTGACCAGAACTGCACACAGTATTCCTAATGAGGTTGCACCATTGATTTATACAGTGGCATTATGATATTGGCTGATCTGTTTTCAATACCCTTCCTAATAATCCCCAGCATAGCATTGGCCTTCTTTATTGCAGTCACACACTGTCTCGACATTTTCAGTGAGTTATCCACTACAACTCCAAGATCTCTCTCTTGCTCAGTCTCTGCCAGTTCAGACCCCATCAATGTGTATTTATATTTAGGATTTTTGGCTCCAATGTGCATCACCTTGCACTTGGCCACATTGAACCCCATTTGCCATGTTGACGCCCACTCGCCCATCTTTGACAGATCCCTTTGGAGTGCCTCACAATCCTCACTGGTTTTCACCACCCTGAACAACTTTGTATCATCCGCAAATTTAGCCACTTCACTGCTTACTCCCATCTCCAAATCATTAATGAACAAGTTAAAAAGCAGTGGACCAAGTACTGATCCCTGTGGTACCCCACTGCTTACCACCCTCCACTGAGAAAATTGCCCACCTACACTCACTCTCTGTTTTCTATGAACTAGCCAGTTTTTGATCCATAAAAGGACTTGTCCTTCTATCCCATGATTTTTGAGCTTACTTAGGAGCCTTTGATGAGGAACTTTATCAAAAGCTTTCTGGAAGTCAAGGTAAACAATATCTATTGGATCCCCCTTGTCCACATGTTTGTTCACCCCCTCAAAGAACATTAACAGGTTAGTGAGACAAGATCTTCCCTTACAGAACCCATGTTGAGTCTGCCTCAATAGGTTTTGTTCATCTATGTGCCTACTAATTCTTTCCTTAATAATGGTTTCCACCAATTTACCCGGTATCGACGTCAGACTGACTGGCCTGTAATTTCCCGGATCTCCTCTGGAACCCTTTTTAAAGATGGGGGTGACATTAGCTACCTTCCAATCCTCAGGAATGGAGGCAGATTTTAAGGAAAGATTACATATTTTTGTAAGGAGATCCAGAAGTTCACATTTGAGTTCTTTCAGAACTCTCGGATGTATGCCATCTGGGCCTGGTGATATATCAGTTTTTAAGTTGTCTATCAGTTTTAGGACCTCCTCTCTCGTCACCTCAATCTGACTCAGGTGAGTCACCTCAGTCTTCCTTCATGCAATTCATATTGCTGGGGCTCACAACTCCATGGCAGATACTCTAAGCAGGTTCACCCTTCCTTCCCAAGAGCTCCCTTTCAAAGAAGTGTATCCTTCCCATTTTCCTGAGGAGTGGGTTCCCAGCTGTGGGTCTTTTTGCCACCTCACAGAACACCAAGGCCACATTTTTCTGCTCAAGGGCTGGGCATGACACAGAGTCCCTGGGGAATGCCTTCTAGGTCCCCTGGACAAGGGGCTTCTTCTACACTTTCCACACACTTCCCCTGATTGGGAAGGTACCAGGTGGTCTGGGGCCAGGACACCCACTGCATTCTGATTGCCTCTTTTTGGCCCCAGCAGGTATGGATCGTGGAGCTGCTGCTCCTATCCAAGGGATGCTACATTCCTATAGAGCCTGTGCTGGACCTCGCCATCCATGGCCCCCTCAGACATCAGGATGTAGCCAAGCTGCATTTTGACAGCATGGCTCCTGAACCCTCCCAGTGAGGTTTTTCTTCATGGGTGTTGGAGGTGCTCCTCTGCTCTTGGAAGTTGTCCACCTGCAATTCCTATGGTTGGAATTGGGATCAATTTTCTGACTCGGCAAAGAAGAAGTGTTGGGCTCCTTCATCTTTCCCTTTGTCCTGGAGTACCTTCTGTTCCTTAAGGACCGAGGTCTAGCTCCTTCCTCTGTGAAGGTACAACTGGCTGTGATTTCAGCCTTCCACAATTTTGTTGACAGTTCATCTGTCTTTTCCCATTGCACCTCTAAACAGTTTCTTAAGGGCCTCTCTAATCCATGTCCTCCAAAGCCTCATGTGGTACCTCAATGGTCTCTGTCCTTGGTATTGTCTTGACTAGTGTTGCCCCACTTTGAACCTCTTCTCAGCTGCCACCACCTTTGCTAGGACGGTTGGGGAGCTAGCCTTAGGGATGGCTCACCATTTTTCCAATTTTTCCCTAATAAAGAGATGCTTCATCCTAGTTTTGAATTTCTGCCCAAGGTTGTCTCTACATTTCACCTGACCCAATCTGACTCCTTGCCTGTATTTTTTCCTAATCCTGTATCCCCAGTAGAAAAAGCACTGCATGGGTTGGATGTACAAAGAGTTTTATGATATTACCTGCACGACACAAAACTGTTTAGGAAGTGTTGTTCTTTATTTGTCTGCTTTGCTAGCCCTCAGGTGGAATGTGCTGCATCTTTACAAACTATATCCAGGTGGATAGTTTGGCTATTAGGTTATACTATGAACACGCTGGTGTCATTTGCCCTCTATCTCTTTGCGTACATTCCACTAGGGCACAAGCCTCTTCTACAATATTTCACAGAGGATGTCTGTAAGATCTGTAAAGCTACTACTTGGTCATTGGAGGACACGTTCATCCAGCACATCCAGTGACATAGACTCCCATAGAGATGCTGCCGTGGGGAAAGCGGTCCTACACACTTTATTTTTATTTTTTATTTATTTATTTTGGGATTTATATCCCGCCCTACCCATACGGCCCACTCTGTTCAACTAGAGCTCTACACTCATGTCCATGTAAGTAGCTTGGTACTCTCCCCAATGTAGGACTGCACAGAAGACTGAAGACAAAAACGGGTTGCACTTACCTGTAACTGTTGTTTATCGAGTTGTCTTCTGTGCAGGCACACATCCCCTCCCTCCTGCCCCACTGTGAGCTCTCTCTGTGGCCTGTACTTTGTAACTCAGGGGGGCTTGGCAGTGTTGAAAGACTGAGGGGAAATGGTGCCTCTGTCCCTTGGCACAGTTTCAAGGGGAAGCTCTCTGGGCATGCTCTGAGGGGGAGGGGTGCCCTCTCTACTTCTAGGAAACTAGAAATTTATCTCCGTCAGCAGGCCTGTGCATGCACAGTCCCCAATATGTGCCTGCACAGAAGACAACTCAATGAACAACAGTTACAGATGAATGTAACCCTGTTTTATTCAAGAGATCATTGGAACTTGTATGAGGTATTCTCCCAAGTTTATGAAAAAACAGGGAGGGCAAGAGAGGTTTACTAGTGTGTTTTCCATCACCTACATGAAGTAAACTTATCTGTTTCTTACATTAACATGTGGAGAATGATTCCTGACTACAAGATAAACATAAACACCCTACAGATTCCTCATTTCCTAATCATCAGAGTTTGTAGATATGCAGAAGATGATTGACTAGGAATACTGGGGTAGGTACTGTGAAATATTGGGGATTAGGGATGCAGGAGTGTTGTTTTCTGTGGGATCAAAATTTCTTTTGAGGAGTGAGTTTCTGGGACTATGTATGAAATCTTGGAAATCACATACTACAAATCTTTCATTTTAATTCATAGTTTATTGGGTGGTGGTGAGATAAGAATCAATGTCATAGGTATATTGATTCAAAGGAATCCTGTTTAATACTTAGGATACTTTGGCTTCTCATGGGTGTGAAACAGCTGCTAAAGTCCAATCAGGTGTGCCAAAGAGCATGGCAAAACCAAGCTCTAGCACAATGTTAGGGCTTGAATGATCTACTGTAGATATAGATGGATTGATGTCATAGGTCATATTTCTTTGGAGCTGTGAATCATGTTTTGGCAACCTACACTGGTAAAACTCCCAGTGGTAGTTTTGTCCGAGCATGAACTATATTTTCAAGATATGATCATATGTTAGGTTCTAAAAAGGAGGGAGGAAATGAGAAATGTTTTTATTGATTTCCTTTTAAGCATTATATAGGCATGAGCCTAGACCTTAAATGCTCTTTCCAATTGTGGAAATCACTTCTTCTTGTGGTGGAAGGGAAGGGTGATTTTTAGTGCAACCCCCTCCACTATGATCCTCATATTGTTCCTAACCCAAGGAAGTACAATTTTGAGGAAATAGAAGTCTGCACTGAAGCAGGGAAGGATCTGAGCCATGAAACTGTCATTCTTTGTAAAATAGATATACAAATAGCTGTAATTATATTCATTGCAGTACATTGTGGAATTATGGAACATGTATCATTTTAACCCATTCTTAACAAGGAGGTTATTAATCTGCAATTGTATAATCAAACTGGGACTGGCTGTATGAAGTAATAATTTGTAGAGCATTCCCTGTGATTCTCACCTGATGCATTTGTGGTAAATGTATTCCATATCCTCAGGTTTGCAGTCTTATGCACAATTAACTTGGAGTAAATCCCACTGAACTAAGTACTTAATTGTGTGTGGGGGTGGGGGTGGTAAGAAGTTCTGTATTTAGATGCACCTTGCTAAAATGTTACAGTTGCAGCTCCTTGTGGAATAAATCCTGCTCCTATATATTTCTGGTGGCAGCAGTTTTTCCCTCAAGACGGAGCAGGTGAGCCACCCATCCCTCAGTCATATGCTTCTGCCTCTGCATAGACTCCCAGAGAATCAGGAGCTGTGTCCACACAGTTCCTTTTCCTCAAAGAGGATGAGAACCTCCACATGATTAGGCATCAATATACAGAGCCTAACTCATCTTTTTAAGTGCATGCTACTGCTAATGTACGAACTGGGCTTAGTCCCATTCAACTCAGTGGGGGAACAAAGGATCACACTGTTCATGAATGACTGAAGTAGTTGTGTAAATACTTCTTCATATAAGCACTATAGTATAGTGGCCAAGGGGCTGAACTGCTGAACAAGTTTGTAGCTGCCTATTGGTCAGAAGCCAACTCACAATTGATCAGGATATCAGCAGCGAGTTGGCTTCTGATCCCACAGCACGTCCCTGTATCCTAGCCTGGTAGTGCTGAGAAAAAGGAATGCTTCAGAGGAATAAGAAAGTGACTCACAGCTGATGGGAAGGGGGTTTTAAGATCCCCCCAAAAAAATTTCTACACAGTAAAGATTGAGATCAGAAGTAATTGACTACTGAGTTACCTATTGCAAAAGGGAGAGAAGAAAGATGATAGACTACTGACTCTCCTCTCCCCCAAAGCTGTGTTCAGAGCAAAATTTACCTAGCAGGAAATTAGAAGCCAAGCTGGGAGCTGGCAGGTGCAGGTAGCCTATAACTGCAAACAGGTTGTAAACAACTGAACAGCCCATTGATTAATCAGGGTCCTCATTGCCACCGGTGAGCAGCATGTGAGCCAAACTGGCAGATGCTCAAGTGTGCCAATACTTTCACATGTCTCTATGCATTGTATGAAGCAAGTCATAAGAAGACCACATTTTTCCCCCAAATAGCAAAGGTGTAACTTTTCCCAGGCAAATCATCCAGATCATCAAGTGGAGTGCACCAGCTGCAACTCCAAACATCTCATGACTAATGGGTACTAGAAACAAGTAGGATAGTCAATATCCTGGCCTTTTAAACACTGAAACTGGGGAGAACCCCAGTTACTGCCTCATCTTGACAACCTTGTGCACTATTGAACTCAGAACCCCACTGCGAGGCTATGATCTGTGGACCAGTTTCTGTGAGAATTTTTGTACTGGGAACTGTGCCTGGATGTATTATTATCCTCATGCACATCTGTTTTAAGGAGGAACAGGGATAGTAATACTGGCAGGCATATTTCACGTTTGACCTGCTGCTCACATATTTATATCATACAAAAGAAATTCAGGGTTCCAGCCCTGAATTATATTCCATTAATGACCAGTGTTTGTACTTCCTTTCATTCAGGACTGTAATAGGATTAACTACAAATTTTACCCTTAATAAGGACAAAGAAACATGTGAATGCCATTCAAAACAAAGATAGCAGCTCAGGATGTTTCCACATTGAGGGCATTCTCAACAATCAAATTTATTGCTGTTCTGTCATTAGCGCACCTGAAATTACAGTGAAGGATACATACATTGGTAGATAACTGCAATTCTGAAGTCATTTATCAGATCATCCAGTATAAGCTGGGAATTTTATTATGATCATGAATCCAATTATCCTTATGAAAAAGAGAGAAGAGAATATTGGATTTATACCCCGCCCTTCACTACCCGGAGTCTGCGAGCAGTTTACAATCTCGTTTCCCTTCCCCTCCCCACAATGGACCCCCTATGAGGTAGGTGGGGCTAAGAGAGCTCTCTTAGAAACTGCCCTTGAGAGAACAGCTCTGAAAGAACTTATGACTGACCCATGGTCACTCCAGCAGCTGCATATGGAACCCCCTTAGTAGGAAAAGAAAGTAGATTCTGAAGAAGGCCTTAGAATAGCAATCCTTTCTTTCTCTGCAGCAGCCTACTGGAAGAAAACTCTTCTGGAATCAGATATTCATCTCTAGGGTCTTTGCCATTGTAACTCTGGATGCATTGAGACAGTTTCACATATCTGTTTGCACTGCCAATTTTATGTAGATATACATTTTAGATATTTAAACCCTATTTTAGCGAACATGACAAACCCTTCCTGATGCTTTAAAAGAGCACCGTCTTCTAAATGACTCCGCTACTGAAATATCAGTAAAGGTAGCCATGTTTTTACAATCAGCTATAAAACTACGTCAGGAAAAACTATCAAAATGAGCAACACTTTGTAACAAATTGTTTTATGTAACATTATGCAATATTATGTAGTTTGCAAAATACTTGGTTTTATATGTATGGTTTTATATGTATATTTTCTTATAGTAATCCTCTTTAAGATATTGTTTTAAAGGCTAACTGACTAACTGACTGACTGGCCTTAGAATAGCAATCCTTTCTTTCTCTGCAGCAGCCTACTGGAAGAAAACTCTTCTAGAATCAGATATTCATCTCTAGGGTCCTTTAGTGTTAGAGTAATACTAAACGTAAATCACTAAAATGAGCTTATGTTAATTTCAATGGAAATCAGTTGTTTTCATCCTCCAAGGAATCAATGCATTTGATATAAGCAACACTTAGAATGCAGAACCTGTAGCTTAAAGGTGTCTTTAAATTAGATGGCACTTTGCATTGTCAGTTATTTAGTACCCAGAAATAAAATAAAAAATTCCCATTACTCTTGCCATTACTTGTTACTAGCATTATTTTGTATGGAGAACATTAAAATGGTCACTTGAGCGCATTTCCTCTTCATCTAAGTCAAACTGCAAGGTAACCAAAGTAGGTCTCTTAAACCCTAGAGAAACTGATTTCCCTGTCAAACAGGAAGGTGCAACATGACAATGACCTGAGGAATGAAATGAAAGATGCATAAGGAGGTGTTTCATTCCAGCAGGGTTCATGAACTGTGCCCTTGAGTTTAGATCCCAGGTCAGTGGAAAGAGAAAAATCCTACAGGGTGCTTCTTGAACTTGAACTTCTTGCAGAGGAACTGAGGGAATCCCCCACTTCCTGTACTGCAAATACTCTTGGCATAGGCAGAATGCCAGAATGCTTAAATGTAGAAAATATTTTAAAGATTCATCAACCCTCTGAACCATGCAAACAAATTCTTACTCATGTTCAGTTATATGTTCATGTAAATAGATTTTTTTTAATTTAAATTATATCTGAGGGAAATATTTGCACAGCTCACGAAACAATGGCTTTATCCCAGGATCCACTGTCTTGATACATAAGTGCATTTGATTGATTTTATGGCTCATCCATCTCCTTGCCTTAACGTGCTTTACATCAGAGAGTTTGGGCTTCTTTCCATGCATTGACATGTGAGAAAGTAATGTGCTTACAATGGCAGTCAAGTATCTGAAGGGCTGCCAAAGCACAGAGTACCATGGGGAATTTAGAAATGATGTGCCATGAGAAAAGACCCAGAAGCAGAGACCAAGAAAGGATGGTGTGAATCCAGTGGAGTGTTGTATGAAAACGAATTACTTTATTTGACTGTGAACATTATGTTCCCTGCATAAGATTACATGTTACAGCCGTGATCTTCAACGGGAAATGCTTGAAAATTATTTTAAAATTATGTTTGAGTATGTAAACACACTTAATGGCATTTATTAAATCCTCCCCCCACCCCGAAAATCCTTCCTGGAATGTTGAGAACCTCATCGTTGTTTTTTTCTATTAAGGGTTGGTTCATGCATAAGAGCTGTCATGCCACAGCAGTCTGAAGATCTTTGGTATCCACCTTTGTGTCCATGTTTTAAACTCTTGTCAGTGGCCAGATGCCTCTAAGATGCTCAGAATCTGGACAGGAAGACAACCGCCTTCTCCTTTTGTCTGAGCACAGCATCTGTTAAACATGCAAGAAGAATACCAGAGTGCTCTTCTTCCCATGGGTGTAATTCCCAGCCATGCATTTCTGTGATGAAGCTGTTTCTAGTACTTTTCAGAACCCACATAAAAGTGGTACATTTAAAACAAACAAACAAACTGTGAAGCTGCGTTTTGGTGGCATGCTGTCTCTCTGGAAATTATCTCCTCACACATGCTCCTATAAATGGGAGAGGGAAGGAAATAACATACCTGGAGCATACAGTATACACTGATGTGGAGGATAAACAGCCAAAAGGTTCAGGCTTCTAGAGAAAATGCAGTTGCAATATGTGACCTAAGCAAAATGTTGCAGAGGCAAATCACAGTGGCTTTATGTAACTACTAGGATGGCAGAAAATATTCTTCTGCTCTATCTTACACATGTTGGAAAACAGTAAATACAGAAACGATTGGTAAGAAGTTGGAGTTGCTTGAGTAGCTGAGGAAGGTAAAAAAATCCGGGTGTTCTCTTGAGATGTATCTTGGTATCAATGGACTGTGAAGGATAATATGTGGGCTATCAAGGGTGGTACTGCAAAGAATAAATAGGTAGATATAACAGCCTAGACAAGGAAGGACCATGTAAGAATTTAAGAGGTGGGGTTGGAAGAACTAAAGAAGGGGCTAGGCGTGAGGCTCAAATGGGGGTGATGGAGCTGTTATCTTTATGGTTGTCCTGACATGTGCAAACATTATCTGTGATGGGAGTTGGTTGCTTGAGAATTTAATTATGGCTTCCTGATTTACATTTGGCCTTCCCAGTTTGCTCTAAACCCTGAGAAGCTTGGGAGAGGTATACTCCCTAAAAAGTTCAGGAAGATAAACAAGGTGCAACATCAGCTTTGTGTCATTTAAAACCAGAAGTTAGAGAGCAGAACAATGTTGATTTCAGGATACTTCCCAGTCATAACCCATGATGAAATGAAATCCTTTATTGTTTTCATATTTAAGAAAAATGGAAATGGTAGCCTTACAGTGCAAGCCTTAGCAGAATTACACCGTAGATTTGAGTCCAGTTGCACCTTAGAGACTGACAGGTTTTCTTGAGTCAAAGTTCCCTTCATCAGATACACCCAAAGGGACAAAAGGAACTCTTGACTCTTAAATCTAGCTCTTCTACTGCAGACCAATACGGCTACCCTCCTGAAACATTTCTAAAGCTCACTGACTTGAAAAGGCCTAACTCTGCTTCATTCCTAAGGTCACTTTCCTGGGAGTAAGCCTGACTGATAACATTGGATTTATTTCCAAGTAGACCTGCTTAAGATTGCTCCCGAAATTTATTAATCTCCTTCCTTTTTTGGTCATGTTGTAATGAAAGTGTCAGAAATGGAACACAGTCCTGCTGGATTTTCAATTTTGGATTTATTCCACATGGTGGCATGTGATGGTTGTTGGTCTTCAGATGTTGTAGCGGCCAAGCAAAATACTACCTTCTTTCCAAAGCTGTACTGGAGTACTCTGTCTGTGATGCTACAGATGGTTGCCCAGAGTGACAATGTTTCTGTGTAGGAATGTGAGCTAGTATACACTGTGAGTGGGAGTGAGGATATTGTGGGGGCAGGAATATGTAACTGCTTCTGGTACTTCCATGCTGTATACAGCAAAAGATGCTTCCACCCCCACAACTTCCACACCCACACAAAGGCCAGTCACAATCTGTGCATTTTGATGAACAGAAATAAAGATAATGCTATCCTTAAATTTTCTGCCTTGACTTCATGTTGGCAATAATGTGTGCATAGTGAATATGTTAGACAAGGCACATGTGCTGCCTTGCAAATATGAGGAACTCTCTGTACATATAAGAGAGAGAAAGAGAGTGAGGGGTATGGTATAGCAAGACTTTTTTCTCCTAATTTTTTCTCTCTGTCTCCAAGGCAGATTCCTGTTTCTTATCTAACTTCGCTTCCTGTCTTTTCAAGATAAGGAATACATTCTTAAAATAAATTCACATGAGAACACAAAGCAGAACTTTTCTGTTAGCAAGGAAACCTTTGCTACTTTGTTATTTAAAAACATACACACACAGTAGAAAAAAGTGTCCAGTAGCACCTTAAAGACTTAACAAAATTTGTGGTAGGGTATGAGCTTTTGTGAGTCACTGCTCACTTTTTGAGATTTTTGTTAGTCTTTAAGGTGCTACTGGACTCTTACTCTTTTCTACTGCTACAGACAAACACTAACTAATGGGTATCTTGATCTACATACATACACACACACACACACACACACACACACATACACTACTCTATTTGACCTGTATACATGATGGCTGATGGCTATCTGTGACTTATATTACATATTTTTACAACTTTTGATTGAAATCCAAAATGGATTTGTGAAAACCAGACCAATTAGAGGTGTCAGCAAATGATTCCTGTGCTTTCTGTTTAAGCAAGGTAGGGCAGCATACAGGCATTTGGGTGGAAATTACCTTTTGACTTGTGGTTTGGAAGTGACAGTGGGAGGAGGGAAGCCTTGCCAGTTCGAAGTGAACATTGTCCAATTCCCTTCTGAAAATTATTTTGCATTCTTGAAACCTCACACATATATTTGGTTGTTCAATTAAGTGTTGACTCCATAGCATTAGGCTTTGAGTGTAATGTAATTTTGGAAGTGCATTAAGTAAATGGGATGTAGCTTTTTGTCTAATAGCCAGTCTTTCAGATAAGCAAACATTAAAACACTTTCTACACTGTTTGTTCACATGTATCAAGGGACCCTGAAAACTAGGTACTTAAATAAGTGTAAATTTAGCTGTCTCTAGAAACACAGAAACTTGCCATCTGTTAATTACATAACAAACATGGAAGGAAGAAAGTAAGTATTGAGGAATCTGAAAACTATTACTAACCTCCTTCATTGTAGTTTTCTTGGGAATATAGCATCTTCTTATGAAATAATGAGCTACAATGATTTTTTCCCATTTCAATATTTTCCCTTTCCATTAACTTGCTGTGCTATTTATTTATTACAGCTTTGATCCAAAGAACAGTACATGCCCCAATTTACATGCAAGGTTTCCAAATGAATGGGTTTTCTCTTTGACTTCAATGTTGAGGCCAGTTCTATATGCAGAGTGAGGATGGCTACATGGAATGACACCCAACATCAAAGTCAATGGGAAATTTTAGGAAGGATTTTAGGAAGGATGCTGACAAGCTCGAGTGTGTCCAGAAGAGGGCAACCAGGATGGTGAGAGGGTTGGAATCCAAGTCTTATGAGGAAAGGCTGAAAGAGTTGGGTATGTTTCGCCTGGGAAAGAGAAGGCTTAGAGGGGACATGATTGCAGTCTTCAAGTATTTGAAGGGCTGTCATGTGGAAGATGGAGCAGATCTATTCTCCCTTGCTCCAGATTGCAAGACTAGATCTAATGAGTGTAAATTACAAGGGAGTCATTGCCGGCTAAATATCAGGAAAAACTTCCTAACTGTAAGAGTGGTTGAGCAGTGGAACAGTCTGCCTCAGGAGGTGGTGGATGCTCCTTCGCTGGACATTTTCAAGCGGAGGCTGGACGACCATCTTCTGGATATGTTGTAGGGCTATCTTTTGGCTATGCTCCTGCAGAGTGCAGGGGGTTGGGCTAGATGACCTGCAAGATCCCTTCCAACTCTAACATTTTATGATTCTAAGACCTTCTGATTGTAGGACTTCCATGGGCATCCACATGTATTAGGTCTCTCTGGATCAGGATGAATGGCTGCAATCTTGTTCCTTTTTAAGGTCAACAGAAGTATAATTCACAGAATTCTTTGAAGAAGTTGTGATAGTTGCAGTGTTATAAAATTTATATGTGTTCATAGTTTAGCTATGAGCTGCGGTGGCTCAATTGGTTAAGACGCTGAACTACAGGCTGTGGAAGGTCAGTAGTTCAGCAGTTCAAGACCCGGGTGCCGCAAGACGGGGTGAGCTCCTGTCTCTGGTTCCAGCTCCTGCCAACCTAGCAGTTCGAAAGCAAGAAATTGCAAATAGATAAATAGGTACCACTTCGGTGGGAAGGTAACAGCGTTCCGTGCACCTTGGGGTTTAGTCATGCCGGCCACATGACCACGGAAACGTCTTCGGACAGCACTGGCTCTTTGGCTTTGAAACGGAGATGAGCACCGCAACCCTAGAGTCGGATTCGACTGGCTTTCGAGCAAGGGAACCTTTACCTTTATTTTTACTAGAGTTCCTTTGGTGTTCTGGGGCCAGGTCTTCAGCTGAATTGCCAGCTCAGGTGTTAACAAGTATTTGAATTCTGGTCCACTTGTCCTCGCAAAGAATAGTGGTATGATATAACAAAAATGCCAGACTCTGGAGTGTGGAGAAAGAAGTATACACACACACGCATGCACGCACGCACACACACACACACACACACAGAGGCTTGAACAGCTTCAGCCAGAATCATTAGTGCAAGTCATTGCTTTTCAAATAAAGGAACAGAACTAATGATATATAATTCAGATGGCCTGTCACTGGCTTTAATGTAGCAGCGCTGATAAGTAAAGAGAATGATATAACAAACAAGCCAAAAAGGGCAAAGCTCAAAATGTCCTAGAACAGAAAATAATTCCTTATGGTATTTTAGATTTTACAAAGAGAAACTGCAACATTATACAGGGCTGTGTTGTGTGCGACATTTCTACACTGTGCAAAGTGGATGAGGTCCCCAACACGTATTACGGTTATTCACTCTACTTATCACCATTCTCCCCGTGCTTAGTGTGCACTTCTGTCCAATGTCTACATGCTAGGAACAAGCAGATGATGAAGTGGTTCTTGTACTTGTAAGGGAATGCTGGGGGCTGCAGAACACTTTAAAGTACCACTATTAAATTATATATCTACAAGAGCTCACCAAGTTGTAATAATAAAATGGACTTGACCCTTCACACCAAACTGCTATATTAAAATATAAAGAACTATGTTTCTGTCAAGTTAAATTTATATTTGTCTGCTGACTTTGTGGCACCCTAATCATGAAATTCAGCAAGTTCTGTACTAACAAATGTCTTATTAAGGATACCGCAGGGAGCAATTATTCCCTCTCCCCTTTCTGCCATTTTATAGAAGCATACATCTTACCCACATAATCTCAAAACACTCAAGAAGCAGCTTTATTATAGGGGCTTTAATTATTCAAAGGCTCTTTTCTTCCATTTGTGCCCACTCCAGCCTCTGATTAACCCATTAATGTTTAAACAAATTAGTGATTGAGATGAGCAAAGGCCTTGCAGTCTTAGGAAGACGATAGATTGGTACAGAGTATTTTAGGAATAATACAGAGGTATATCTTTAAGCTCTTGGAATTATGTATTTAGTGGCCTTACAGATGAAAACTGGGGAGCAACAGGAAGTATAAGTACCTGTTCTTCCTGTTTCTAATACCGGTCTGTATTATTAGGAATGAAACTCCTGAATCCTCTACCTAAGGGAAGATATTAAACTGATTTGGGAACAGCAAACATGTGACATCTGAGCTTTCTCTTCCCTCCATTTCACTCCATTCCATTGCATCCAAATTTCATGCTATCCAAAGTCAATATGCTTTGAGTTGGAGAACTAACCTAAAATAGTTGCACTGTGTTCCCACCTATTGCTTCTAAAAGTAAACATTGGTCCTCTGAGGTTCAGCATCCAAACTGATAACAATATTAATGTCCCAAGGTCAAGAAGGAGTAAGTCAGGTGGCCAAAGACAAGTGGTGCAATCTGAGACAGGAATGGGCCAAATTCTAGAGGCAGCAGCTAATAAGCAGATGGGCCAAATGCAAATATTGTTGTCCAAGGTAAGCAAATGGTGAAGTTCCATATGCAGCTGCTAGAGTGAAGCATTGAAGAATAAGGTCACAATCAGGTAGGTCCATCTCACCAGAAAAGAAGTGACACAGGCTAAAAAGCTGGACCTGGGCTAAGGTTTTGTAGAGCCAGGTGGTGCAGTATGGGTTCCCTGGATCACCTGCCTGTGTGCTGACTGCTGAGTCAGCTGCTATGTTTTGTATTGCTAACAACACTTGGGTAACATGGTTCAACCTGTTATTCCTTTAGTGAATCTTCTACCTCAGTAAGGCAATAAGCCTGTCCATGAGAAGTCTCCATTTGAGACTCTTGGTACCTTACAGTAAGCTAATGAGTGCCAAGGTGGTAGCAGAGGGAGGGGAGAACTATGTCAAGTTACAGGGGAATCTTTGTTTCTAACTTTAGGTCCTTCTTCAGTTATCAGCAATGACGACGATTCAGCAAGTCCTCTGCATCACATCTCTAATGGGAGTAACACTCCATCATCTTCTGAGGGCGGCCCAGATGCAGTAATTATTGGTATGACAAAGATTCCTGTAATTGAAAATCCTCAGTATTTTGGAATCACAAACAGTCAACTCAAGCCTGACACATGTAAGTAAAAGATGCTTATATGTATTCCTGTAACTTTTTTTAAAGTCTCTTAGATTGTGTCTCAGGGCTGAATTGTTAATAAAATGTGCTTTTGTGCAGGAAGAATTGGGAATTTGTAATTGTAGGCGAGTTATCAATGACTTCTTCCACGCATATAATTAACACATAAACTTATCAGATTCTGGAGGCCAAAATGTTGCTCAGTTTGAGCATTTTAGTGATTCATAAGACTGTCAAACACCGAAGGTCAAAATGTGGTACAATTGTATTGTTTTCAGTAAATTTGGTTTATCAGTTTCTCTCATACATTTAAAGATTAAGCCAGTATATTCTGTCCATTGATTTCTGCCAGTACAACTGGATCAACACATACAGGTGAATGAAGTAAGAATGAAATGATAGAGTTTTGAATGGAATGTACCTTTTCACAAACCGGGTCCCAGAAACCATATTTTAATGCTTCCCTATGTTTTAAAAAATCTCCCTATAAAAAGAAAGCTAGCAAATGAGAGGGCTGGTCTAGAACTTTTCTCTCTGATTTGTTAGTTTGTTTTACCTATGGCAAGTATATTAAGTAGAAGAATGTTCAAAACTAGTACCTGCAGTCTGAAATGGTACCATCCACTCTATCTGCAAGTGTGGTCTGTGTTTGGCTGTACTCAAAATATGTTGAGTCCATTTCATTCAGATCCTGAAAACAAATCTTGATCTGGTTACAAAAGGTAATGCATTAATTGTAAGTTAGCATTTTGTATATTTAGCAGCCAAATTAATTGTGCCCTAGCATTTTTGTGCCTATTGAAAATAAAACAAAAATTGTGATGTTTACTCAATGTTGACACTTTCATCTCCAGACCAGTCTTAGCTTGTCAAAACTGTCTGTATATATGACGGAAGTCAAGTGGCACCTTAATGACTAATACCATTTATTTCAGAATGAGCTTTTGTGAGTCAGAGTTCATTTCTTCAGATGCTAGGAAGAGGAAATCATAGTCCCCATTTTTATATGCCAAATTACAGAATGGGAGGGAGAAAGGGAAGAGTTGGGGATAGAGAAAGGCTTAGTGTGAATCCTATCATAAATCTTTCAGGTGTGATTCTCTGTGTAAGAGACTGGAATGGATAAGTTGTTATACATAATGGATAATGACATAGGTCAGAGGTTTTAGCCTCATTCTTATAGGATTCAGATAAACAAAAGTATAGTTAAGTAGTATAAACAACTAATGGAGAAAGAAGCAGTCTAAAGCATAAGAAAATTAGCTGATGTCAATAAAGGGTTATAGTTGTTACAGCATGTTAAAAGCCAATTAAAGTTTATAAAAAGGGAACCTGTTGAGCTTTTAGACATTATAGTAAGTAAGAAAACACAGCAAAATAAGATTTAGTGGTTAGTTTCTTGATGAGTTCTAATTTAGTACTTTTGCATTGTGCATTCCCTTTGAAGATGTGTGGGTTTTGATCTTTTTTGGTAGCTTTCATATCTGCCACAGTATGTGTCCCCCCACTGGTTTCTGAACATTAAGATTTCTTATGTCAGATTTGTGTTCATTGATTGTCTTACACAGGACCAACACATTTGTCCAATATAGACAATAAAAGGGCATTGTTGGCACATGATGGGTATGTATTAAATTGTATGATAAGCAAGTGGATTAGTTCGAAATGGTATACCTGATATTAGTGGGGTTTTAGTATAAGGTGTTTATATGTCCATTGCACTGTTTCAGAGTGGTGATGGACATATTGTATATAGGCCAGCATTCAAGTTTCAGTGAAATGAACCTCTGATTTTTGAACTAAATGTGTGCATTTGGATATTTCATTTCAGAGCCAACATTATACACAAAATCTGCTGTTTCAGGTCAGTTTGGCCATATTTGAAATGGCAAAAGGCACTCCCCAAGATTTCAGTTTTCTGAAAGCCACAACCTGAAAAAGTTCGGTTTGTTTCAGCTTTTGGTTTCTAATGGGCCATAGATCTGGCATCCAGACTCCAGATGCTAGGTCTACTGCCACTTTTTTCCAAATATCATAATTTAATCCATAAATACCAGAAAACATGCAATTCTGGCACATCACAGAGAAAAATGTGAAATTCTCTGAGGCTGAGTTGCCACAAGATGTTTTATAATTTCAACATCCTAGCAAGAAAATCTATGCAGTTCTGTGCTTCTGTTTCTTCTCTTTCATGTTTGGAAGTATTTATATGTTATTGTATAAACTGCTGGAGTGAAAACAATGGAGGTAAACCTGTCATCTGGAGTTTTGATGCCAGGTATACCATCCACTGAAAATACTGGCCATAGATCTGGCATCTGGACAAAGGCCAGTGTTACCTAGGGCTACCAACCCCCCAGTGGGGGTGAGGGTATCCCTGGTTTTGGGGGCCCAGTCTGCCATCCCCAAACAGTCCCGGCATGCCCGATGTGCCCAGTGCAATGACATCACCTGGAAGTGATGTCACTGCACTAGGCACAGTGTTTGGGGGACATTCTAGTATTCAGGTAAATACTCTATGGTCAGAAGAGTCTCAGAGCTTGCCTGGAGCCCCCTACCAGGATTTAGGTAAAACCTGGCAACCCTAGTGCTACCAATATTCAGTATTCCCCCTGCCCAAAAAATCAGAAAAGATGACCTAAAACAGCATTAGTACTCTCAAAATTTCAGGAAAACAATAATCATGCCCTTTCTGAAATATCAAAATGAAATTAATACAAATCTTTTTGAAGGGCACATTCCATGTTGAATTACAAAAGACTTCAAACTTTGGTTGCAGCCTGTAAAACCTAAAATATAGTAAGAAATAATTTGGAATGTCCTTCGGCTGCCATCTATGCTTATACTGTATTTCTGGAGCCATTCAGACCCTACCTGGAGTATTTTAGTATCTATTTTTTAAAAATCCCTGTTAATCTCCATTTCATGTATAGTTATTTTTCAGTTTCAGTTTGTGCATCCTGCTTTTCTGTGTACCTTCCAGTTACTTTTTAAGGCTTGCCTATCCTTGGAAGTTTTCCATAGTTGAAAAGGGTAACTACATGTAATGTGTGTGATTCTTCTAAAATTTTTACTATAGTAGGACCATGATCAGCTTTGGGCAGTTTTCAGTGGAAAAACTGGCAGCATTGTCTGAAATTTTAAAAAGTTGGTCAAAAGTATTGCAGAACTATTTGTAATTTATTTTTATTTTATTTTATTAAACTTCTGAATTGCCCACCCTGCAGAGCAGGCTCTGGGTAATTAACAACATTTTAAACATTTAAAAATACATTGATATATAGTTAAAATTACTGATAGTAACAAGAAATTAAAACCCATCAAGATGGTGATATAAACCTCCATTGCCGATCATACTGCTGTCTCTGTACAGCAGAGCAGGGATGGGTATGTGGAGGCCATAGAAGAAAAAGGAGAGAGGGTGTCTTAACCTCTCATTGCTGCCCCCAACTAAAAGCCTGGCGGAACATCTCTGCCTTACAGGCCTTGTGGAATTGCATCAGATCCTGCAGGGCCCTGATATTATTTGGCAGAGAGTTCCACCAGGTTGGGGGCAGCTGGACCTCTCTAGGGCCGGGGATCACCAGCCAGTTGTTATCAGCTGGTCTCAGCATTCTTCTAGGGACATATGGAAGGAGACGGTCCCAAAGGTATGTGGGTCCCTGACACCTTAAACCTGACTTGGTACTCCACCAGTAGCCAGTGTAGCTGGCACAGCACAGGTTGTATATGTGCTGTCCATGGCATTCCTTTTCCTGTCAGGACTCGCCCCACTGCATTCTGTATTAGTTGGAGCCTCCAGGTTAGTCTCAAGGGCAGGCCACTGTAGAGCGAGTTACAGTAGTCCAGCCTGGAGATGACTGTTGCATGGATTACTGTGGCTAGGTTGGGGCATGACAGGAAAGGGGCCAGCAGCTGTGCTTGACGTAGATGGTAAAATGCCAACCTGGTTGTATTTGTGACCTGTGCCTCCATAGGCAAGGAGGCATCCAGGGTCACACCCAGACTCCTGACGGAATGTGCTGATATCAACGGTGCCCCGTCAAGAGCCGGGAGCCTGAACCCCAACCCCGAAGCCTCCCTCTGCAGCCACAGAACCTCCATCTTCCCCAGATTCAGCCTCAGCCTCCTCTTCCTTAGCCATCCCGCCACAGCCTCCAAAACCTCAGTTAGATGTTGTGGGGCAGTATCCAGATGGCCATCCAAGAGCAGTTACAGCTGGATGTAGTTATACCCCCAAGATCCATGTACAAGTAGCCAGCTAACTGTAACAAGCTAGGAGGGTCATAGCTGTAGTGATTTTTGATATGAGAGCATTGTGTGTAAAAGTGTATTGCTATATAAGAAGCAGCCTGTGCACATTTCACCTTGGAATGAACTTTAATTTTCATTCACTGCAGTTAGAAGTCAGGCCATGGCACTGCACTGAAGTAATCTGCAGGTGTTGGGATGGATGGCAATATATTAAAATATTATTCTCTCTTGGACCCATTTGTAGAATTTGAAATCCTAGAAGGCTGAGGGCTATCCTTGCTCTAAAGTTTCCTTCCTCAGTCTGTCCCCCCCCCCAGTTCTAGTGAGAGACACCACATGCTCATTCTAGGCCTTCTCACCTTTCACTACGACTTTTGTAGTCCTCTGCTTCATTCATGAACATTTCAAGCTGTTACTGTTACAAAACTGAAACACAGAGAAGGAGGGGGAAGACAATTAAAACATTTCATAGTTATTTATATCTTAAATAACTTATTTATAGGCCAGAACCTCTCACAACCACTAAAAACCTGTAATGTAAGATTGTGACCACCATTTTAACGTATATGATAGTTTTAAATATTGTAATTATATATTCTATTAATGAAATGTTGCTTTGTATTGTTAACATGTTGTTACCCACCCTGAGCTCATTCGTGGGAGGGGTGGGCTATAAATATGAAGAAATAAATGAATAAATCATTGCAAAATAGCAATATTAAATACTAGGAATACGACTCGTTGTGGAAATAAATACAACGAGCTCTAGAAAGAGACTCTAGGAGAGTGCCAAGGTCTTGGGCACTCAGCATCAATGTGCTGTGGTGACCTCAGCAGGGTATAATGACACAGAGTCCATCATTTTCTCCAGAGAATCTGATCTCTGCTACCTGAAGAGCAGTCTTCCCAGCCAAGCATCAACCTACCATTATCTGCCCCTCTGATGTCAGCTTTGCATCTCCTCCCCCCTCCCTCCTGGAGATCAGTTGTAATTCTGAGTGATATCCACCCCTCTCCTGAGATTGCCAACAGTGGTTACCCAGAAGGGAATGGCTGGTTGGGAGGGTGTAGTCTATGGCATTGTACCTGTCTAAGGTCCCACCCCTCCTCAAACCTCACCCTCTCCAGGTTCCATCCCTCAAATCTCCATGAATCTCCCACCAGGAGCTGGCAACCCTATTTCCTTCCTGGCCAATCATCAACCTACCTTTATTTCCCCCTCTCTCTTCAGCTTTTCATTTTCCCACACACACACCTGCAGCCTCTTCCATGCTCTGGTCTTTCTTTGCTTCCCTGGGCGATCCCCTCCCTTTGGTATTGTGCAGAGCAGAGGAGACTATGTGGTCAGAGCACAACACAGATTATTAGCCCAAATTAAAGAATTTATTTAACTATTTACACAGTTATGGAGCACACACACACTCTAGGAGTAAGCACACACTATGAACCAACAGGACATAAATCAACAGGGGTTAAATACAGTCCTCTTTCCTTCCTACACACAATACTCTCTACCTCTGGAGATTGTGGGCTCACCTGTACTTCAGCCTCTCTCTCTTGCCTAAGAGAGCAGGGAAACTTCCATTCATTCCCCAGTCCAGCTGACTGTGGAGTGGCTGAATTTCTGCTGCTCCCAAGGACGAAGACTGCCTTGGGACAGTCCCTGTCAATGTTCCCTCTAAGCTGTGGAGTCTTCTGAGAAAGTCTTGTGAGCTACTGGCATAATCAGATCAGTTTCCCTGCATGAAATAGCTTCTTTGGATTGCATGTAATGCATAAAAGGTACATAAGTTGCAAAAGATCCAATTCTACTAACATGACTTAATACAGGTTGGATGTTGTGCCTATTTCAATTTGGATTTTTATCTTACAACAAATGAAGGCCCAAAGGAAGAAAAATATTATATAACGACCACAGGCTACAATTTAAAACCATGCACATACAACTGCCCACTTCATTTTCAACTCCTAATGAATTCATGTATGTTAATTTTTATTTTCGGCATTAAAATGTCTAATAAATCTTAAGGTAAGAGCAGTAGAGTTAAATCAAAGTGCACATAACAGGTTTATTCATCCATCAGTCAAACATATTCTTCTCTCTGATTCATTATCAAGTGATCATGTCATTAATCAAGTGTTGGTACTTGCATGATGTTCCTTGCCTCTAGCAAGAGTTCCAGAGATTAGTTTAGGGGGGGGGGAAGCAGTTGTTGACTCAACAGCTCTTTCGTTGACATGACAGTTGGTAATTAAAAGAATGACAATGCTGGTTCTACAGAATTGTTTCTACAGTGAAACAATCTGACACAGTAGAATGACAACCTATAGGTAGATAATGGCTGCAAATGAGATCAGCATGTCAGATAATTCAGCAAGGCATTTGAATTAGTAACCCACACGTAGTTCATGTTCACACAAGCAACTACTTTATTTTACAAACCTCAACATATATTATCTACTCCTTTGGCCTCATTGAGGCCTTGTTAAGGCATGCTTCATATTTGGCAAGGGAGCTGCTGTCAGCATACTGCCTCTGAATACTGAATAGTCTATTTAGCTATTGTGAGCAACAGGATTATGGACCTGTTTTCCATAATCTATCCAAAAATATTCTGAAAGTTGCATATTGTAGCAGCAAATTCTGTGAAGGAGCACTTTTGTGCATCCTGAATTGATCAAACATTCATTTAATGTTTTATTAGTTTTGTGAGTTTATTAGTTTTATTAGTTCTACTATTTTGAGAGATACAAAAAGGGAGCTATTTCTTTGGTGTTCTTTCTCTACACTTTCCGTAATTTCATAAATTTCTGTTATGTCCCTCTTAGCCACCTGTTTCTAAAACAAAACAGCCCCAAACACATTAGTCTTTTCTGCTTCAGTTTCTTGAGCTTTGTCCCTTCTTTGCACTTTCAGGATGGTGGCAGCACCTGCTCTGTGATATTAGACCCAGGTGTCTTCAGGTGAATGTGAAGGCCAGTCACACAGTTCTTTCCTATCTAACCAGCACCTCCCAATGGAATTCCAGTTGGTTGGGACTGGGATCCATATGAAACAGAATAAATCAGAAACAGAAGTGATGAAGAATCATATCACCATGCCCTACAGGAACAAAATAGTTACAGCAAAAATATATTTTTAGACCAGCTCTTTATCTTAAAAAAAAAACCCAGCTAGGCTATAAATAAGGGTCTGGAGGCACAAGTACATCACTACTACAATTGCTGTGATTAATAGTGATGCCGAACTTCGATCAGCATAGACCGCTGCAGCCCAGAACCAGGACCGGCTTCAGGTTTTTTTGCACACTAGGCGAGGCTACCTTCTGGCACCGCCCCCCCCCTGGAGCACCCACCAATTTTCAAACATAAATGGATTTTAGGAAGAACCCTTTAGGGGTTCGAAAGCCCACAATCCCAGTGTCTTTGCTCCTGATCTGGTTCTACAGTAACAATTAGCACAGTAATACAATCAATAAACATAAAAACACCAATGAATCAATAACAGGGCCATTAACAAAGCCAGGAGTTCCTGGCTTCCTCCAGTGTCTGGAGTCTAAACAGGTTTGCCAACTCTGAGTTAGAAAATTCCTGGGGACGGGGGCGGGGGGGGAGTCTGGCGAAGGCAGAGTTTGGGGAGGAGGCAGCTCAGCCGAGTCCAATGCACGCCTTTCCTCAAGGGGACCTGATCTCTGTAATGCCGGGGGGGAGTGTCTCCAGGTCCCACCTGCAGGCTGGCAACCCTAAGCCCTCCATTCTGGAAAGCTGCTCCTTGGCCACGGGGAGCCATCAGCACCTGTTGCATGTGCCTGACCTGGCCTTCACCACCTCCATCCCCATTCGGCCAGGGGTGGGGCAGCCACCAGGTAGGGCTGGCTCCGGCAGGTGGAGGGATACATAGAGTCCACCTTCTGAAGTGGCCATTTTCTACAAGTGAACTGATCTCTGTTGCCTAAATATAAGTTGTAATAGCATGAGATCTCCACTCCAGCCACCACCTGTCAACCCTAATCATTCACATTTTCTTTAATGCTGCTCCCCCATGTTAAAGCTCAGGTTCTCCCCTCGCTCTTTGCATGCTGTGCTAGTTTTCTACTAGCAGGGAAGAACTGACCCTAGAGGGGATGCTTGAAAAAGGCACTCCTTCCTCCGCAATCCGAAGCGGTATAGTCCCTTCTACGTTCTACCACTACTTCAGCACTTTGCCGGCTAAGTCTCTGGTATGGATGGACCAAAGGTTGGCCTTTCCAGGGGGCGCAGGTTCTACCTAGATTCATGAAACAATACTGTACACAATGCAATGAAACTATGAATTCAAATTAGCCAATCAGATTCTTAAAGGGCAAACAAATCAATGGAGGCAAGATTTGAATTTGTGACTTCCCAGCTCAGAGTATGGTCGCATAGGCACTACAGTCTCATCAATGAGTACTAATGGGGTGGGACAGGCTCAGGTTATCAAAATAGGGGTGATGCAGGTGGGTCTCTGTTTTCATCTATGAAATGTTGAAAGGCAGAAGTAACTAGTATCATAATAAAATTGGACATCTGCACACTAGAGCAAAGCAAAGAAAACAGAGTGGTGGTTTTCGGTGACTTCCCACTGGAGGCTGCTTCATACCCTAATAGCTGTCTCCATTTGAGTGGCACACAGCCATCTTTATACTATCCACTGAAGGCTCTCCATAGCTGGATATTTATTGCAAAGCCAAACCTGTCAATATCTGCATGGTCAGATGTGTTCTGGAGTTCCTGACTACTCAGGCATGCAGGGATTGGGTTCAAATTGTAACCACAGCATGTAAGAAGAGGAGACTTAAGTCTTTCACCCCAAGCCATTTGCCTGCCATGAAAAAGCTCCAGGGAGTTTCTGTTTGCTCTAGGGTTGCCAAGTCCTATATTCACCTCCAGCGGGGGACTTTAGGGGGGCGCACGTGGGGGTGGGGTTTCCCCCGGGCCCTGATTCCGCGGGAGCAGAAATCGGGGCTCGAAAGCGGGGGGAATTCCACCCCCCGGGGGCATTTGGCAGCCCTAGTCGATGACTTCCCAGGGGGAGGCTGCTTCATACCGTAATAGCTCTCTGCATTTGAGTGGGACACAGCCATCTTTATACTATCCAGTGAAGGATCTCCATAACTGGATACCTATTGCAAAGCACAACCTGTCACTATCTGCATGGCTCATAATAAGAACAATGCATTTGCCATTGGAAACCAGAGCAGGGCTTGGTCCTTTGCCAATGAATCTTTATTGTCTATTTTACATACCCTCCATTGGGAAAGTAATGTGTGCAGAGGGGCTGCAAGTGTGCTCCCTTAATGGGATAAATGGCAGGTACTCCAGGCCATTTCAGGTCAGTAAAATAGTGCAGCCAGCTGGAAAACCTAAGCCCTCCTCTCTTTGCTAGCCATGGTTCCCATCTGAATTGCATCCATGCACACCTAAGAATCAAGAAACTCCCAGAGTATGGTGGTTTATTTGACCAGCAAACAGAACCAGGGAAAGTGCATCATATAGTTAGGTTCTTAGCCTGAATGGAAAGCCGCATTTAGATATAATGGTAAATCACGGTTTGCTTAACGCACACTATCTGCAACCAACTCCTTTCAGCAAATAGTAAATCCCGGTTTGAGTCCAGTGGCACCTTTAAGAGCAACAAAAGTTTGAACAAATTTTATTCAAGGTATGAGCTTTTTTGCGCACACACACTTCTTCAGATACAATGAAATGGAAATAGTAATAACAGTCATATAGAGAGAGGATGGGCAGTAATTTAACATACATTGTATGTTAAAATGTTCATACTAGGGTTGCAAGGTCCCTCCTGGCCGCTGGCAGGGGATGCCAGATCCAGGCTGGGAAACTCCTGAGTATTTGGGGGGGGAGAC
>NW_015171506.1:565259-602504 GCF_001447785.1 Gekko japonicus | reverse complement strand
TTTGTAAACCGCTCTGAGACTCCTCTGGGTAGTGAAGGGCAGGGTATAAATCTAATCTCTTCTTCTTCTTCTCCCCGCCACTGCGCCCCACCTGATGGGGCGGGCAGGAGTGCTGTGAAGGGTTTCCCTCCTGCCTGGGTCCCCCTGGATGGTGGCGCCGGGCAGCAACGGGTGAGTTGAGAGCAGGGCTTTTGGTAGGGGTGGGGGGGATGGGGTGGGGCAGCAGGCCAGCTCCATGCTCACCTTCAAGTGCTGCCCTAGGCGAAAGTCTAATCTGCCTTATGGGCGGCCCAGCCCTGCCCAGAACTCATGATCTCACCTTCCTTCAAGGACCTCGGGTTAGTGTACATGCAATTTTGCCCATTTATGACATCACAAGAATCATGTGAGGGTGAGTTAGCTGGAACAGTAGTAGCTAGCTCTAAATATCCCAGTGGGTGTATATTTGAATGGCAGTTGAACTCAGGTCACTTGGCTGAGGCCTAATTCACACATGCCACAGAATGAAGCAGTGAAATCCTGAGAGGGAAGAGTGGACTATGCCACTTCAGACTGTAGAGATGGATTGTATTTTTAATGCCCCCTGAACGAAAAACACTACATACATAAGGCAATTTTGCATCTAGCATTCGCTCCACATTTTCTCAACTGGGAGGAAAAAATGAAGCTCAAAACCACATTCAGATACCTCGGGGCAATGCCGTACTGACTGCAAAGTCACCCCTGAACAGCCATAAATCTATGCAGAAGGTACCATACACCCAATGGCCAAAGAAAGCGAAAGTGGCATGCAGTGTGAACGGTACCATAAAATCCGATGATTAAGGAAAGTGAAAGAAACATGCAATGCAGAGGGGAATTTCTGTTCCAATGTGGGTTTCGTAAAACAATGGAGGGAAAAGCCAGTGCAGAATCACCCATAGAAAACTAGCTCAAGAGCAAGCTGAGTGAGTTAGATTCTCTCTTGCCAATGAGCAAATGGTTTGTTTTCTTCCAGGGAGTTTTTCAGTCTGGGGAATATTAAAAAATGATATCCCTCACCTGCAGCCTGAGTAGTACAGACCATCCACCAACCTCAGAGTTCTACTACTACATGTCGACCGGGACTGACTCCAGCACTTTAGCTACCAAGCTATGCTAGTGTATGTCACATAACTAAACTAAACAGTAAATAAGTAACATCACAACAAAGTCAAAGTTGCTGAGCAAGACTGATGAACAATATATAAGGCTGGACAGTGGTACGTTTCACCCTGTACCTTTACAAAGAATAAAAGGCATTTCATTTGAGATTCCTTGATTCACACCTAAACAAACAGGCAAGCCGAAGCTTGCTTTCTCAAAAATAAGTCTTATTGAGCTCAGTGGGGCGTAGTGTCTAATAAATGTACCTTGTTAAGAGCCTTAGTATATTAGCCTTTTAAACAAGTAGCATGGAATTCTTCAAAGATTAAATAATGTAATGAAGAAAACAAAAATCTGTGGGATGAGACAGATACTTCTAAAATTCTTAATTTACGCCAATATAGTAGCTATAGCTGATAATTGCCCTACATTTTACAAGTGTAAAAATATCTCCATATACAATAATAGAGGATAATGTCAAACCAGAACAAAATGTCCAAACAAATTAATGAGCAATGTTTCAAATTTATTGTTTTACAAGTAAAGCATATGTTAGAAGTGACTTATATTTGGTACTTCCCCAATGAAAGTGTCTTCTTAAAATAGTTTTGGGGGGGGGGTTCTGTGGTTTTTAGTAATAGAAACTTAGCCTGTAATACAGTTTTAGAATTTTACTGGTGCTTTTGCCTGTGGTCTCAAACCAAAAAGCTCGTTTAGGTCATATGATACCAATTTTACAATAGTATGACTCAGTGAATGTCCAAAATTTTGTGAATGTTGACATCATAAATGGTGAATTTTGTCAATCCCAGAGGAATTTTGCCAATTTGCACAAACTTTCCTTGATATTCATGTGACTGCAACTATTCACTACTAGTGTATCTCCCCATCTGTGTGGGATTGCCAGCATCCAGCATTTATAATATTTTGAACATTGGTTCAAAATAAAAAGGTGGTTATTGCCACCTACCAACTACAAATCATTTTTGGTCATCAGCTGGTTATTCCTGTCAGGACTTCTCTTAAAATCTTTGAAGAAATACTTCGTTGAACTAAATTGCAGATTCTTACTTGAGCACAATAGTCATTTAATTAAAATGTTATGCATTGTTAATAAGATTGGCTCAAATGCGATTTTCTGGAAATTATTTTCATTATTCTGTGAACTCAAATGGAACACGCACTCAGAGAAGAAATGTCTCCTGTTTTAAGTATAATGCTTAGGGTACTGGTTGGTTTATTTACAAATCCTGTTCTCTGTATGTCATAAACTAGGTGGAACTTTGGAATGTTCCAGCTAAGGATGGATCCTAACAACTACAAGTGGAGTTCCACTGGAAGAATGGGACAATTCTTCCATACATTGTAGCACCTTGGGGTGGACAGCAGCCAGAGTAGGGAATCACCAAACTACCTTGAACGGCAAGGGGAAAGTGGGGCATAAATATTTTAACAAATAACTAAAAAATTGGAAATCTATGCAACTTCCACTTCTTGTGCAAGCAAAGCACTTCCTGCTGGAAGTGTTCCTTTTTATCCAACTCTAGGTGTTCTTGGACTGTGCTGTGGCTGGACTTGGGAGGACTAGAAAATAGGGTTAGTAATGTACCATATTTACTGTCCTGCATCATTGTTATGCCGAATACGAGATTACACTCTAAAACAGCATAAAAAAGAAAAACCAAAGTACAGTGATTTTGCTGACCACTGCATGATCATTGATTAACCATTCATATTTCAGAAGGGTCTAAATCACATGCCTAGAATTGATACAGAAGTTCTGAGTAACACTGGAGGAGGCCAAAGTGTGATCCTAATCTTAGTGCTCCAGACTTCATTCTACATGTATACAATGAGTAAATGGGGCTCTTGACAGGTATATAATGAATACACACTCCATTGTTCTTTCTCTCTGTTTCTCCATGTAATTAGTGCAACATGTTATGAGAAAAGTGGAGACCTGATCCCCCCCCCTTCTTACTACTTTGGGTAAGAGAGCAACTGTCTAACTTGTGATGGATTTATTACACAAACACTCTGTAATGGATTAGCTTCAACGGTGCCTGTCTGCTGGCATAGCAGCACTTATACTATCAGCACAGCACTTCTATCGGCAAAGCAGGGAATGATGTTTGTTGACTTCCTGCTCCCAACACGCCCTTTACATACCCCATTCTCTTAAGGAGGCTCCCTCGAAGCAGAAATTCAGTGGGCTAAGTGGGCTGCCTTGGGAGGAGGGGGAGGGAAGGTCGCACCCTGCAAACTTCATTCCGTTCACAGTACTTTGGATCCAAGCTACAACTGCTTTCCAGCTAGTGAAAGAGGATGTTGGAGCTCCTTTGTGACCACTGGAGAGGCTGTGATAGGAAACTTGAGACCTGTGTGGACAAAAGCAAAATGGGACACGGGCTCTAGTGAAGAGGGGAACTGTGTGAGACCAAATGGAAAACGGAGGGACCCAAGCCAGTATCAATAGCATATATTGCTATTGGCATATATTAGTGGCATATATTAGTTCAGAGAGCAAACTTTGAAAACACGCACAGAGTACTGAAGTAAAGTTGTTGAACTGATATTTACAAATGATGTAAAGTAGCCATAGATGGCTGGACTTTTTTCATCATGAAGCTGCAATGCTGAGCCAAAACTATTTCTGTCTTTTTAAACCCCAGACTAAATAAACAAGTGAAAAACCACAGAGGAAGGGTGCCTGACATAAAAGAGGATCAAAGCTTTAATAACAACCAGCTAAGGTGTCACGCCAGAAGCAGGGAAGTGGCCCTTCCCTTGCTGAATTAGAGGTTTTAGTAGAGTGGCTGATGGACCCACTGAGCAGCATTTTTCCCATCAGATGTTTGGCCAGTTGCTGAGCAGCTGCTCTGGGCTGTTCAAGATTAATGAATCTAAATTAACAGTACCTAAAGTGCTTAAGTGGGAAAATGGGAGGAAATCTGATTAACGCTACAAATTAACTGAGGTCTGGAGACTTTCCTTTCTTTTGAACTTGAGCAGCTTACTCATACTCTTGCCACTTATATCTAAACCGTTCCTCTTTTTAAAAGAACATCTGTAATCAGAAACTTATCTTTCTCACTGTAGACAAATAACCCTTGAACAAAATACTTCCAGTTTACAACTTAATGGCTTGGATCCAGAGGGTCCCTTGTGTGTCTGAAAGGCAGTTTCATGATTTCTTTTCTGAGCTTGTGCATGGAGGAGGGTTCTCCTCTTTCCACTTATCCCCCACTTCCAGCTGCAATCTCCTCTGCCACATCCCTGTTGTTATGGATTGGCCCCAATTCTATGGGAGCGACTTTGTACTAGGAAAGAGAGGCAGGAAAGGCCCATTGCGTAAGCAGAATTCCACTCACTCTTCTCAGGTCCAAACCTATACATGGTTTACATTTACAGATTCTGCTAGCTCATGGGCTTATGACACAGAAGTATTCTCTTTTGCCTTGTAAAAGCAGCTGTGGCCTCGGTCACATGGCAAAGTTGCTGCGGGAGAGGCACGGGAGTCCCGTGGATTTTCCGGGCGCAATCTCACCCCAACATTTGGGAAGTGCAGTGCTCCCATGGCTCCCCGCCGAAGGTGCGGAGTTAAAAACTAGAACCTACGAGGTACTAGTTTCCTCAAATCGCAGACTTACGTGGCATCCGGCGCCCACTGCTGTTCATCTCCGCAGGTTGCGCAACAGCCATACTCACCACTTTCTTCCCCCTTCTCTATCACGATAGCGGCTTTTTCTGGTCTCCTAGGGCTTTTAGATGTCGCGCCCCCCCCCAGTTGGGTGGGCCAGATAGAGAAGGCTACCTCTGTTTATATTTTTAATAAGACCAATAGTAATCTTAATTTTTAAAAATATGTTCAGAATTGAGCTTTAACATATTTCTAAAAATAAGATTTGTCACAGTTGGTGGGGTAGCCCCTAAAAATGATTCTCTTCATGTCCCTATGGCCAGAACCTAATATAACCTAAGGAAAACACTTTTAGTCCTCTCTAGACATTGCACTGAAACATAGGGAAGGATACAGTCCCTTAAGGAGAGTGATCCAAACACTCCAGGGCCCAAGTTAGCTTGAGAGTGCAGCATGGGGGTGGTAAAAGGGGCTTCAGGGGGGCTTCAGCATTCTTTTGCACTGTTTTCCTGAGCTGGAACAGCTGCAAGCCCTGTTTGCCCCACTGTGGGGCTCCATGCATGTTGACTGCAGCATGTGGCACCCCTCCCTGGGTGTTTTGGCAAATAAACATGCAGTCAGTCTGCATGGGGGTCTTGTGATACATTTTCACTGCTTCACGGATTTCTCTCACCCACAAATCGTCTATCAGGTTTTGGAATCCATTGAGAGGAATGAAGGAATGTTGACTAACAATTGCACCCAATCTTCTTCATGAATGATTTTCTCCTAATTTGTCACCACTTTGAGGCGGGACTTTGTATTGTGAGTGCATATATTCAGGTGCCCTCAAAGCTATGTACCTGGGGGGTAAGTCACAAGGAAATCCTTTAAGGAAATATGCGTAGGGTTGGGTTGCCCATCTCAGAATTCTTAAACATTTTTTTTTAGAAATCTTATGCTCCTTCCTCTTTCAGAAAATGTAAATTAGACCATGTAGTGGTCACACATACTTCCTACTGAGTGTGTGTTTCTATATGCCAATAAAGATATCTGTGTGTGTGTGTGTGTGTTTCATGCAGCTGTACCAATTTACAGCTGCTTCGAATTGCAAAAGTACTGCAAAAGAAACTGAAGTTTTTAGTCTTGTAACCGTTTCTGCTTTGTTGGATACTGATGGTCACCCTTTCACAGGTGGCTCCCAAAGGCCCCTGTTGCTTTGACATCCTAATCTACACCTGAAAATGGAAACATTTTACATGAAAGACCTTTGTAGATATGCAACTGCCACAATATCCCATCTGTACCTAATAAACAAGTGGATAGCTTTGCAGGAGGGGAACTATGTACACTTCCATAATCTACCTCAATTTGTGCTTTGGAAAGGAGCTGTTGAGTAGAGAAGTGCACAGCCTCCAAACTACCTCAAACTAAAATGGTTTACAAAATGGTGCAGGCTATAGTAAAACTAAAATTGGGAAAAGTAAAATTTGGGGGAAATTTCCTGAAACTTAAATTAATTGATCAAAATTATGTAGGTCAATTCATTTAATGATTAATTGAGAAATCCTAGAAATTAGTGGCCATGACACTGCTCAGTCCCATTCTTTGAAATGCATTCTGTGACATCTACAAGTTGATGTGTGAGTGATATGCATTTGTGTAGTGGCTTCATTTATCTGGTGTCAGATATCAAATGCTTCAGCAATTAGATACTAAACTGATATGACCTATGAGCTGTCACATGCCATTGCAGGTTGGTTGTCATGCTAACTACTAAGACAGTAATTTTGTGCCTCCTATCAAATGAGGTGTAAATCTGGTATAATATACCAGATAGGGAAGAAATGATTGATAAACTTTTTGAGATAATGGAAATGGATAAGTTGAACATGTTGTTGGCTGGAAAATTAGATGACAAATTTAACCAGAAATGGCATAAAGCCATAAAATGGTATGAGGTAAACTTGTAAACCCCCAAATATAAATTAAATGGAAATGGATGTATGAATGTATGTTGAAAAAACTGAAAATAAACGTTTTTTAAAAAATGATGTGTAAATCAAAAGACTGAGAGCAAATGCCAACAAAATTCCAAACCTATAAAAATGCTACTTTAATGAACATATCTGTAAATCAATTCAATAATGTCTATCACATTAAAGCAACTAAGTGTACCATACAATACATATATCAGTATACCACAAGCATGTGAACATTTTGCACAATAAAATAAACAAAAACCCTCAAATATCAATAAATCTCAAATGTACGAACATTTATTTATTTAAAACGTTTATTAGCCACCTTTCTGCCTTCAGAACTCAAGGTGGCTTACAATGTAAATAAAACAATGATTATAAAAAACAACTAAAAAGACCACAGCTTAAAATCTCAGGACTGCCAGTAAATAAAAACTGAATTAGTCAAATGCAGTCTTAAATAAAACTGTCCTCAGCTGCCTCCTGAAGACTGAAAGTGAGGGGGCCACAGACACCTCCCTGGGAACATTGTTCCATAATTGTGGGGCTGCCCGCTCTTGTGTACCCACCAGACAAATTTCTTTGATTGGAGAGACATGCAGAAGGACCTCTGCCTTGAAATGGTTTTCCTCCTTCCTCCATGGCCTGGGACAGTGGGTGGCACTTGGCGAGAGGGTCTCCCTGCGATACCCCTTGGAATGTGGAGTGCTGCAGGGGGCGATCCTCTCGCCAATGTTTTTTAACATCTATATGTGCCCCCTCACCCAGTTAGTCTAGTGTTATGGGCTGGGTTGTCATCAGTATGCTGATGACACCCAGCTCTATCTGTTAATGGATGGCCATCTGTCTTCTGTTCCTACAAACTTGGCCGAGGCTTTGGATGCTGTGGCTGGATGGTTGCGGCAAAATCGGTTGAAGTTAAATCCATCTAAGATGTAGGTCCTGTACCTGAGTCGAGGGGGGTTGGATGTGGGCGCCAGGCTCCCCACACTGGAAGGGGTGCCTTTGGTGCCAGCCCAGACAGTGAGGAATCTGGGAGTGACATTGTATGCCTCTCTTTCCATGGAGGCCCAGGTTGCTGCAGTTGCCAGATCTGTGTTTTTCCATCTTAGGCAGATTGGGCCATTGAAGCCCTATCTCCCCCCCCCCCAAGACCTAGCAACGATGACCCATGCAATGGTCACTTCCAGATTTGATTATTGCAACTTGTTCTACGCAGGCTTACCCGTGAAGCTGACCTGGAAATTACAACTGGTGCAGAATGCAGTGGTGCACCTGCTGACATCAATGCCTGTGCGGGTTCACGTGAAGCACGTGCTCCGCCAACTGCATTGGTTGCCAGTTGAGTACTGGATTCTTTTCAAGGTGCTGGTTTTTACCTTTAAAGCCTTATACAGCCTAGGACCAACATATCAAAGGGACCACCTTTTCCCATATATGCCTCAAAGAGCGTTACACTCAAAAGATCAACACCTCCTGGTGGTCCCTGGCTCGAAGGACGCCCATCTTGCCTCTCTGTCCTGGTTCCACCTGGTGAAACATGCTCCCTATTGAGATCAGGGCCCTGTGGGATCTTACTCAGTTCTGCAGGGCCTGCAAGACAGAGCTGTTCTGCCAGGCCTTTGGTTGAGGCAATGGGTGCCCATATATGGCCTCCCTGAGGTTGCTGTCACCCATCTATTTGCTGACCACCGAAAACTGGCCTTTAACTCACTGCACCACTGGGCCAGAACTTTATAGCCAACTGATGTTGTTTCAAGCTGTACCCATTGTTTTAATTATTATAATGTTTTATTGTGTTTTAAACTGAAACTGTATTTATTATAATGATGTTGCCGCCCTGAGCCCGTCCGCGGGATGGGCAGGATATAAATGCGAATAATAAATACATTTTCCTGTGATCTTAATTCCTGGGCAGAAACATCTGAGAGAGGATGTTCCTTCAGATACCCCAGTCCCAAGCCATGTTGGGTTTTGACAAAACCAGCACCTTTGGGAGTGGATCAGTAACCAGTGTAATTACTGTAGTATCTGGGTCACATGCTCCTGGTAACTGACCACAACCAGCAGTCTAGCCACAGCATTTGGCATAGTAATTTTTAAAAAATAATGCATTTCAGCATACTTGCCTTCCTCAGTGGCCACTAATCATAGATTTTACAATAAAAAGGAATTGCACATATAAACAAATATACTGCCCTTATATCATATGGTCCTGATCCTGTTAAACAATGTATGTCCTATAAAATAAATTAATTTTTTAAACTTTCATTGAATATTGTAGTCAAATGCTAAATACAGCTGATGTTAAACAATGATATTATATCTATGCCACACATTCCATTAATTTTTAAAATCCATATTAAAACGGGAGTACTTTAGAGAGAAAAATCATTTTAGACCTAACGTACCAATTGGGTTTGAGCAATGTCATGGCCACTAATTTCTAGGGTTTCTTGATTAATCATTAAATGCATTGACCTAAATCATTGTAATCAATTAAAAAGTTACAATTAATTGATGAACACATTTTACATTTTTAATGCAATATCTGCAAAAGTCACAGGTGGCAAGCACTATTTTAAAGTCATCTCTCTTAAGTGAGTTGAACATGGAATGCCTCTTCTGAGATGAAGTCTGCTAGTCTACGTATTTAATGCAAAGATGTTGGTCCAAAGCAGTGCAAGAAGAATTCTCTTTGTCTTATCGTGCTTTCCTGCATCTGCCTCCCCAAAGCCAACACCCTTGAGGAGTCACTCAAGAAGGTTGAGAGACCCTCGGAAATGGTATGAGATGTGGGGTATGGTGCTGCCTCTAGACCATGGAAACTGGGGGTTCCCCCTTTCCACTAGCAAAAGTGCCTTTGACTCTTGAGTCCCAAATATGCTTTGTTATTTAGAACAATTGTGTTTTTCCTCCTATGCAAATTTAAACCAGTTGAGCCATAAAATAATAAGATGATTACATTTAATTGACTACAAAGGGTGTAGACTGGAATACCTCTGCGGAGGATCACCCTGTAAGGTGTCTCTTAAGAGCCCTGCTAATTGCATGCCATTAAACAGATTAATCCATAGTGTGTCTGCATTTTGGTGTGTCACTAGAGAACACAGAGGAAGGCTCAAGAGGCAGCACTGAAGAGATGCTATAAGCAGGCCTTGCTAACTGTTGTACTCTGAACAATTCACTTGACTCAGGCATGCCCATCACTTGATAACAGCAATATCAAATGATGCCTTTCCTATGTGCATGAACCGTTCCATATAAAGCTTTCTTCTCATCCACTGTAACATCAAACACTATGCCTTTGAAGTTGTTTGTTTAGTTATTAGCATTTCATGTTTGTTTAGCTTTTAGCATTTCAAGCTCAGCTCTTGAAATGATTCACTCTTGAAGGCCAGCATCTGAATGTGTGAACTGACTGAACTGATAGCAGTCAAATATTGTACATGTCTGTGTGCCCACTGACCCAAAGTGAGTTTTGTAGCATGTAGTATAAAAACATAAAAGGAACAACATGATAATAATCAGGATTATAAAATAGCAAAGGAAAACACACATGTACCTTGTCTGAAGAGGCCCAGAATAGATTCTGTTCCATCAAAAAAACAGAAGATTGAGATAGAAGTGAATGGCAAAAGAAGAAGAAGAGAATAGATTTATACCCTGCCCTTCACTACCCAGAGGAGTCTCAGAGCGGTTTACAAACCTCTTTCCCTTCCCATCCCCACAACAGGCACCCTGTGAGGTAGGTGGGGCTGAGAGAGCTCTTGACAGAAACTGTTCTTTTTCAAGAACAGCTCTTATCAGAACTACGGCTTGCCCAAGGTCATCCAGCCAGGTGCAAGTGGAGGAGTGGGGAATCAAACCCAGTTCTCCCAGTTTAGAGTCTGTGCACTTAACCACTACACCAAACTGGCTCTGTTAAGAGGGAGGCAAGCATTTGTGGTGACATTTCTTATCAAATATTTATACTTGTGTTCTAGTTAGCACTGCAATGTTAAGGGTTTCTACCTAGTAAGAGAAGCTAATTCAGTCTCCTTTTATGCACAACACTTGCATTGCCACCTTAAGACTCTGCTTAGGATGGCAATGTTAATCTTAAAGCTTAGGTTCTCATAGTGTATGATGGGATTCTGCTAACGGTGTAATGGACAACGGGAGGGCACTGTGTTCCTAGAAGAGACAGGAGCCTAATGCCATGGAGCCTTTCCTATTTGCCCAGGTTTGTGTGTTGAATGTAGACTTGCAGAAATGTCTAACTGAGATTTGGTGTAGTGGTTAAGAGCGCGCACGCTGATTGAGGAGAACCCGGTTTGATTCCCCACTCCTCCACATGCAGCTGCTGGTGTGACCTTGGGTTGGTCACAAGTTCTTTCGGAGCTGTTCTCGAAAGAGCAATTCTTGAAAGAGCTCTTTCAGACCCACCTACCTCACAGGGGTGGGGAAGGGAAAGAAGATTGTAAGCTGCTCTGAGACTCCTTCAGGTAGTGAAGGGTGGGATATAAATAAAAACTACTACTACTACTACTACTACTCTTCCTCCTCCTCGTCTTCTTCTTTTTCTTCTTCTCTTTCTTCTTCTTCTTCTTCTCCCCATTAGATTAATGGGGGTGTCTTCTTCCCAGTTGTCCACAGTGTGTGCTTTTTGAAAGAGATTGGAGAAGTCCAGTTCTGTTCAGTGTATTTGGATTGGTATCCGGATTGGTCATTGTGCACATGTGCAGCCAGCCTGAAAGCCAGCATGATGTATAGTGACTAGACTGATGGACTCAGGGGAAGGAGAGCCAGATTCCTCTCCCTGCCCAGCCACAAAGCTTTCCTAGGTGACCTCATGAGAATCACAGTCTCTCAGCCTAACCCATCTCACAGGGTAAGGCAAGGCTGAATGAAGTTTGTTCTGACCACTCCTGACCTTTCTCTTCCTGTATTTTTTTTAATTGCCCATTATCCGCGCATGCCCTTATTCAGCAGCTCTTGCATCTGCCGGAAGATTGGAACTGTGCCCTTCTGTGAATACCGACCAGCCTTGGATGCTTGCCTGGTGCCCACTTTTCAAGCAACACTGGACAGTGTGTATGGAGGTGGGGGGGAATGTGTATAAGAATTCTCCTGATTGTTCACCCCTCCTTTCAGATGCATCGGAACAAAATGTTCAAGCCTGTGCCCATCTTCCTCGGCTTCCCATGCTATGGGAGGCTGTGAGCAAGTTCATTATGGTGTGATAAATCAGCCAATAAACTTGCATGCATTGTGCTGTGAAAGTGTTTGGGCAGCTCCTGTTCCTTAGTGACAGCTGCTTGGCTCAGAACATGGTAATTATCAACTCAGAGAGGGAGAGTGTTAGAATGAGAATGTATGCATAGGTACAGGCAGCAGAGTGGCATCATAGCAAGGATGTGATTTGTCTCACTGTCGGGCCACGAGGTGTAGCCTCATGACAAAGCCGGCTGAAGCTGCCCTGTGCTGCAGGTCAATCTCTGTTCCTGAATCCCATAACCAAACATCAGTCCTCAACAGCTGGCTTTCGTGTGCACACATACTTCCTCAGATACATTTCATTGTATTTGAGGAAGACTGATTTTCCGCAAGCTGCTGGTCCGTGCTCGCTCTTCCCTTTGCCCCAATTGTACGTGTCAATTTCACACCATGTGCCGCATGGCTGCATTTTGCCCCGCAGCTTCGCCCAATTTCCCCTGCATCTACTCAGTCAGGACTGAGTAGACGCAGGGGAAATCAGGCGAAGCTGCGGGGCAAAATGCGGCCACGCAGCACATGGTGTGAAATTGACACGTACAATTGGGGCAAAGGGAAGAGCGAGCACGGACCAGCAGCTTGTGGGAAATCAGTCGAAGTTTGCATACCCATGAAAGTTTGTACAGTAATAAAACTTTGTTGGTCTTAAAGGTGCCACTGGACTCATTCTTTGTTCTGTATGTAATGTAGTGAGCTTTGGCTCCTGAAAGCTTAAACCCTGGAAAATGTTGTTGGTCTTTAAAGTGCTACTGAACTCAGATTTTTTTCTCCTGTTACAGAGTAATAATGGCTCCCACCTACCTGCCATTTCCAGGCCATCTATGCAAGTATCAACTTTCACAGGAAAGCAAGCAAAAATGCAGCTGATCATCACCATGGCCTTCTCTAGAGCTTCTCTATGACTGATTTCACACAAGAGCTGCACCGTGGTCACGCTTCCCTTTGCCCTGCTTCTATTGGTCAATTTCCCACTCAAAGCTGAGCAGCCACATTTTGACCCGTGGTTTCGCCCGATTTTCCCCGCGGTTTCGTGACCCTGTTTTGAGGATCATGAAACCACAGGGAAAATCGGGTGAAGCCATGGGTCAAAATGCGGCCACGGGGCTTCAAGTGGGAAATTGACCAATAGAAGCGGGGCAAAGAGAGGCGCGACAGCGGCGCAGCTCTTATGTGAAATCAGTCCTACAGCCTTAAGCAAAAACCTAGATGTAAAAGGAAACATTTAACAATCCAAGGCTGCAGTCTTGTCAGTGGGCAGTTGCTTTGGCACAAGCTCCTTTGGCAATATTGCTCTTCTTGTCTTATTTCTCTCTCCCTTGGTTTTTACCTCAGAGCAAGAGTGTAAATCATGTTTGCGAGAATGAAATATCTTCTTTATCCCAGTTGTTGCATGAAGCAGATAGAGTAAGTGGCAGTTTAATTTAAGAGGAGCAAGTGATGAGAGCAGCAGAGTAGGTTGGATTTAATTAAAAGAGGAGGACATACTCTGTCTTCTTGGGTTATGTGAATTTACCCCCTCTCCTTCCTTTTCTGTGCAGTGTAGTAAAGGGGAGCAGCTGTTAAAGAAATAAAAAACGGAAGTGAGAAGACAAAAAACATGGTCTGTTTTTCGGAGTTTCCTCTCTTCATAATTTGTTTCTTGAAACAGCAGTGTTCAGAATTGTTTCCTACATGGCTCACTCAACTGTGATGACTAAAACTGTTTCAGTATAATCAATGGCCCATCAAAAATGAAGCCCCCCCCTCCCCAACAATGCAAACCTAATCCATGCTCCCATTTGATTTTCTTCTTTTTCATCGATTGTTGCTGAAAAGCACAGGTATTGCAAACCATCACAGCTGCTTCCACTTCATCAAATTTAAATTGTTTAGGTATTTTTGAAGAGGTTATTGCAGCCATTGTCATGGCTCCCTTCCCCCACCTTACTGCCAAAATTGTGGAGTTGAATGAGGGTACTAAGAAATCCCCAGTCCCTGTCACAGACCTACAATGCCCAGGAAGGATTCCTGTGGAGACACTATGACTGTCCGGAGGAGATCAGGGCCCTGCAGGATCTTTTAGAGTTCCTCAGGGCCTGCAAGAAGGAGCTCTTCCACCAGGCCTATAATTAGGAGCCGCCACCATATTAACACCATATTAACAGCTTTAACTATAGCCCTGGCCCTTGGCTCTTAACACCTAGCCTGCACCGCCTGCTTGTTAGGAAGATCATGAGCAGAATGGTGGTGGGATCTTGTGTACACACTTAAGTACAACTAACTTATTATGCAGCACTTTATAAATTATGACTGTTTACAATTGAATTGTTTTAGATGATTTTATGTGATTTTAATTGTTCTGTATTTAATTTGTGTAAGCTGCCCTGAGCCTGCTGTAAAGTGGGGAGGGCAGGGTATAAATCCAATAAAATAAATAAAAAAATAAAAAAACATTGTAGTACGGATTTTCCCTTAGGATGCGGCTATTTAATTTGGGTGTGTCCATACATACAGGCATACATAAAGCCATGAATTGCAAGGGTATTGGTCTTTTCACCTGTTCAGCACATATGACATGAATATGCCAGTTCGTGTGTAGTGGTTAAGTGTGCGGACTCTAATCTGGGAGAACCGGGTTTGATTCCCCACTCCTCCACTTGCAGCTGCTGGATGACCTTGGGCAAGCCATAGTTCTGACAAGAGCTGTCCTTGAAAGGGCAGTTCTTGAAAGAGCTCTCTCAGCCCTACGTACTTCACAGGGTGTCTGTTGTGGGGAGGGGAAGGGAGAGGAGTTTGTAAGCTGCTCTGAGACTTCAAGTGAAGGGCGGGGTATAAATCCAATCTCTTCTTCTCTTCTTCTCTGCATGGCAAGCAGAGTGACATCACAGTGATGAGCTCTGCCATGTTCCAACACACATCCATTGTGCATGTAGAGAGTGCTCTGCATAAATACGATTTCCAAAAAAGGAGAGCTCCCAGTCCTGTGGACCACCTTCCATTAATGCATATAGGTCAGGGCTGGAGTTGATGCTGCAATGCTGCTTTAACCCCAATGTGCATTCATTTCTCTTCAGGGCTTTTGTGTTCCTTTACTGTAGAAATAAGAAACAGATAATTTCAATCTTTCTCTCTGCCACAGCTGTAGTTTTATTCTCCTAGTGTATTAATGAATACATTGCAAATTATGAAAAAATAAAGCTGCTTATACTGAATTAGACCACTGACTCATCTAGTTCAATACAGTGCAAAGTTCTGTCTGTTCTGACTGGCAGCACCCCCCAAGTGTTAGGCAGAGGAGGTCTTTCCCAGCACTTGAGATGTGTAAACTGGAGGCACCAAGGCTTGAAGCTGGAACCTTCCTACAAATCACATGCTGTACCACCAAGCTACAAATGCCTTCTCTAGCATTAAGTGCACCAATGAAGCCTCCATCCATGTAGGATGGATCATTCCTTTTCTAGGGGCCGCAGTAGGATCATCTTGGGTAACAGGACAGCAGGAACAGCCCAATCTGACTTGGCAGGCGTATGCTTTGAGGGTCTCTAGACTCTTGTCTTATGCTGCAGAGACCACTGGTGCAAGTTAAGTAGGGGTTGATCATGATGTCCAATATCAATTCTATGATTCTTCATGCTTTACCTTATTATCATACTTATGTAAATGGAAGCTGAAGTCTTCAGCCTTGAGAGCAGCCACTAAAGGGAGCGTAGCTTAAGTTGCTCACTTGGTTGCATCTTCCTCTAGCTTTTCCTGTTTTATTCTGTCTGCCTAGGTTTCTGTTCACACAGTGTTTTTGATTGCACTTCAAGAGTCTTAAAAATTAACAGATGCCACTTGAGTTGTTTGATTGTCCATCAGCTGTATGTGTGATCCACAAATATTTATGGTTGCCAGGATTTGGCCCTGAATGGCAGTTCTATGACTTATGTAGCAAATGGTCATTCACCTCATGCAACCTTCATGTCCAGCACTGACAGGGAAGGCTTACCAGGTCAGTTTCTCACTGCCTAACTGCTAAACTGAAACACAGGAGACACAAATGCCAGTGACTGCCTCATACTATAAGCTGGCCTTTTGCTTGGACTTTGGAATTCCTTGCTAATTCTGACTTTATCTTCATTTTACAGTTGTCCAGCACATCAAGAGACATAATATTGTTCTAAAAAGAGAGCTAGGAGAAGGAGCTTTTGGGAAAGTCTTCTTGGCTGAATGTTATAACCTGTGTTCTGAGCAGGATAAGATCTTGGTTGCAGTGAAGGTAAAACAAACAAACAAACAAAAATCTTTGTTTTCAATAAACAGTTGCAGTTATACTTGTTTATTTGTTTAGATTATGAATGTTTTATGTGGAAAGTAAGCCCACAAGTGATGCATGTCCCACAAGTCAGAAGGTTTCTTATAAAAATGCATACAGTTTCTAATGGAAGCTTTTCTCTATAACCTCACATTCTGGTTCAGCATCTTCAGTAGTGATGTCAAGGCACATATTCAAAGCCACTCTTGTTTCTTATGCTTCATGCTTAGACACTAATATGGCCCAGAAATTTGCATGCCTGGGCTCCAGTGAGCAAGTGTTGCTTTTTGAATAGGATTCCTTTCACTTTTTACCTTTTGTTATTCTAAGAACTCAAATATTAGAATTTTAGGCAAACAACTCAGCCAGTTAACCCAGAAGAGAGCACCACCATCTCACTTAATGTTAAAGTATTGCCACATTTTCTTTGTCATTCACTGGATCCTTGACATGCCTTCTTGTTGGTTGCTGGGCAACCCAGAAGAGCATTATGTATGCCTGTTAGGAAATAGCTGCTATTGTGCTCTATGGGAAGGCTAAAACTCAAAATATTTTTCTGAGGAGGGGGGTTGGCAAATATTCTAGTTTTCATCAGTAAATAAGAGGTAATGGCATCTCCTCAAATAAATCAGATTTAATATAAAAAAGAGACCCATCACACACCTAAAGAGAAAGATGTGTGTGAGGGGGGGAAATTTCAAGTCAAGTTTCTTTTTACTTTCAGTTTGTCTGGGGGAGCTTGATTAGATGAGATTATTTTGGATGCAGCTTCTGTACCAAAGAATCTGAGATTTGGATCATATGCAGACTTAATGCAAGTCTTCTAATGCAAACAGAGAGGACAGAGGGAAAACTACTTATTCTTGAATAAGATAGTTATTGCATGTGTTCTAGCATTTTACAGATGCAAGACGATACATGTAATCAGACCTGGACAAATGTCATTCATTCCATTCTACACATATTCCCTAGTTTTAGTGCATCATATTCCACACCCTTCTGAATTTGAATGGACATTCCCACAGTGTGTCTGTGGATAGATATTCTATATGTTTTTTAAATATTTGGTGGGTTTTTTCAATACAGGGTTTTAATTCCAAAAGTGTCTGCAGTTTCGATAAGGTTGGGGACCCCTTAGGCTTGCCAGTCCCCAGGTGGGGGCAGGGGATTCCCCACTTTTGTGAGCTCCTGCCTGCCACTGGCCAGCTGGCTGGCAGGGAAACCCCACCCCCAAACAGATGTTCATGTGCAACATCGGCAATGTGATGATATCACTTCTGAACATCACATTAGGGGTGATGCTCTACTTTTTGGGCAAAGTATACGGTTTGTGGCCATTTTTACCATAGAGTTTTGTCTAAAAAGAAGAGCATTGCCCCGATGTCACCGACATGATGATGTCACTTCTGGAAGTGATGTCATCACATTGTTGACATCCCACCTATTACCCCAAGACAGCTTTATTAAATAAATAACTTGCCTTTGCACCCCCAGAACACCTCCCAAATTCCCCCACTAGCACGAGGTAGGCACCTGGCAACCCTAGGACTCCTGCTATAGTGCAACAGGAGCAAAATATACAGTGAGGTGCAGCTCTGGTGTGACGAACTAACCTAAAAACCTAGGATGCTTAGTGCATCAAACTCAGAGAGCTGGGACATTAGGGGTTAATGCCTCACTGAAAAGCAGTTTGAGTGACAGGCTGCTGCCTGCTCCCCCCCCCCCCCCCAATTGGTCAGCACCAGCTGAGGAGAGTTTTATAAAATCTTGTGAGTCTTGTCAGAGAGTCAGTCAGTCATTGTTTGGATTTTGACTTGGCAGTTGCCAGTCAGGAGGAGTGTGTGTGTGTCTGAGCAAAACAGACAAGTCACTTGAGAAGTGAAAAGACACAACTCCTAGCCTTTACTGTACCCCAATACGTTTGGGGAAAAGTTCACAAATAACTTAATGTCTAAGTGTCAGCACTAGCTGAATTCTCTGTTTATTCGCTGTCTCCAGAACTGGGGTTAGGGTTTGCCAGAAGAGGTTGGTTAGTTAGTGGGAAATTGCCTGCCTAGCCAAACAGAAAAGGGATATTGCTCCTAGGAAAAGGAGGATATTCAGAGGGTTCAACTCAGAAGGGATCTCTGGTTTGAGAAGTGAAAAGGGAAATGGTCTTAGACTCCTCAAGAGTACAGAAAGGGAAAGTTATAATTTCAAAAGGGAAGTAGTGATATAAAGGAAGAAAGTTCTAACTTCTAGAAAACTGAGATATTGTTATGAAACTTTGTTGCTATAAAAAATCTCCAAGACAAACAAAACTTAGAATTCAAGCTTTAAGTATACTCTGTTGCCTGCTCAAATTTTAATTTTCTTATAAAGAGCTAGTTTAAAGAACTCACCATCCCCTGCTCTATTCCTGATACAACTGTGCCTGTTCAATAAAATCAACCTTTTTGTTTCAACTTTACTTTGTGTCAAGTGCCGTTTCCAAAAGGGTTTTATAAGAGGGGTCCCTGCTGACTTACAATAAAAATCTCTGGCCTGAGAAAAAGCCAAATAACTTCTTTAACACTGTGTGTGACAAAAAGAAAGTTATATGTTTATAATTCAAACACGCAACTAAGTGGCTGCTCAGTTAGAGTGGTGAACAGTGTTTTGGTGGGAAGATCTGCCTCACAGAACAGAAGGAGCAGCGGTCCATCATACCTGGTTAATATGAAGAGCACATATAGATTTGTGCATAGAGGGGAGAAGGTTTGTATCCTTTGGTTCTTCTCCCCCCCCCCCCAACATCCATACTTTTAACTGAACTGCTGAAGAAAGTCTTAGCACTTGTAAGTGTACATGGACAGGATCCCTGCAACATTCATGCAAAAGACCCTATGTGCAAACAATTATACATGTCTCGGGCTCTTTGCAGATATTTGCCTGAACCTATGAATGGTGGGAACAGATCCAGTACTTCCACTCTATGCATGTACATGTTTTTTGACTGGCTGTACAACCTTACAGGTTTTCCAGCACCTCTCTGTTTCTTTGTTCAGGCCAGAGCTGTAGAATTCAAAGAATCTACACTGATCTTTTTTTCCTGGCTAGAATGTCATGTATAGAGTGCAAGCTAGAGGCTGCATTGTAGACTGCTGAGCTACAGCTTTTCAAAGGAGATCATAATTCTAACCACAGAGGTGTGAGTTTGTCTTCATTGAAGGATATCCCTCTATCATTTAGGATCATCCTGGTTAAGATGGTTTCAGGAACACTTTTTAAAAAGAAGCTGCCCTTGTGGAAAGACTGAAAAGAGGAGAAGGAAGCAGACAACTGAAAGGGGGAAGTTGTTTTAGGCACTGGGAGCAGTCTGGAAGAATACATAGGCTCTGTTTAGGAATCGCAAAAGCACGGGAAACAGAGACAAAAGAAGCCAGCAGCATTTTGGCGAAGGAGATCCTGCATCCAGGACAAAAGCTATTTGGGGAGGTTGCAAAAATGGGTTAGTGCCCATGCATCAATAACCTATCTGGTTTTGGAAACATTATGCATTTGGCTGTTTGACAGTCCACCGTATCGTTACCACAGCAACAGCTCCATCACACAAATCATCTGGTTCTCAGAAATCGAAAGCACACATTCATTTTGCAATCTTTCGAGACTGAATGTATCAGAACTTAGGTTTGGTGTCTCACCCCCCCCCTCCAATTGTTCTTGAACAACAGAGCAGCTCACCCCCCACCCCATATGTCCTCCAAAGGGCATTTTATTAGCGGTTTCTTTCAGTGTTGTAAAAGACATGCATTTTCAAAAAACTAAGTCCTTTTTATTGCCCAAATGGAATTCTATCTGGCACTCAGATATGGTCCCAACACAGCTGTCCCTTGCAAATTCATTCCATTTCATAATACAGACTGGGCTTTCAAGCCTTGATACTAGGGCACCCATTGAACTACAAGATTGCTAAGATGCAGAGCTCTCTGGAATTTTGGGAGAAAGGTTACCATATGAGGGAATGCATTAGTACGAACAGCAACCGGGAAAATGTTATCCAGTGTTTCAAGAAGAATTTTTTTCTTCCCAAGAGAAAAACTATTCAGTAGTATCTAAGAGGAAAGGGGGGGATTTTCTTTATGATATTCAGAATTATAACAGACAAAAACATGACAATACACAAATTGCATGGGTTTTTTCATGATAAAAAGGTGCAAAATTCTGAAAATGCATATTACTTTCCTCTTTGTTTGGTTTCATTGTTTCTTCCTTTGTGTTTGTAGACACTAAAAGATGCCAGCGATAATGCCCGCAAAGACTTCCACCGAGAGGCAGAACTGCTAACTAACTTACAGCATGAGCACATTGTGAAGTTCTATGGAGTATGTGTGGAGGGGGATCCTCTCATCATGGTCTTTGAATACATGAAGCACGGGGACCTCAACAAATTCCTCAGGTAAGTTCATGAAACATGTCAGTTTGCTGATGGAATAGTGAGAATGTACAGCTGACATTGCCTCTCTTTTCAGGCATTTCATTCTATTGTAATATATGCTAGAGTAGAGTAAAGATATTTTAAATAAATGAAGTACATTGAGAAAGTGTCATTAGTTTAAAAGCAGAAAACATCTAAAAATAAAGGGCAGCAATCTTGAGAACATTTTCTGGGGGTAAGCCCATAAGAATAAAATGGGAGGTACTTCCATGTAGACCTACTTAGGATTGCTTCCAAACTCTACAAAACACAACACGAAATCTGTGCTGTGAGGAGAGAGGCAGGATCACACCCCCAGTATCCATGTATTCACTGGGTCTTCTGAACAGTCTTACATGTGTACATGCTGCTGATATCTAGGCCATTTGTGTTCATACAACTGTACCCCCGTTTTTGCAAGGTCCTGGTTGTGCATACAAAATCTACATTTTGTAGAGCCAGTTTGGTGTAGTGGTTAAGTGCGCGGACTCTAATCTGGGAGAACCAGGTTTGATTCCCCACTCCTCCATTTGCACCTGGCTGGATGACCTTGGGCAAGCCGTAGTTCTGATAAGAGCTGTTCTTGAAAAAGAGCAGTTTCTGTCAAGAGCTCTCTCAGCCCCACCCACCTCACAGGGTGTCTGTTGTGGGGAGGGGAAGGGAAAGGAGTTTGTAAACCACTCTGAAACACCTTTGGGTAGTGAAGGGCGTGGTATAAATCCAATCTCTTCTTCTTCTTCTTCTTCTTCTTCTTCTTCTTCTCTACATGCATACTGCGTATAAGCTTGGTGCATAAGATCAGATGTAGACATTGGGTTTGACAGAGCTAATCCCACTTCCCTCCACACATTGCATATGAAATTGTTTTGTAAAAATTGCTGACTGAGAAATATCAGGTGCTAATATGCACTGCAGTTATGGCTCTAATGAAAAATATGATAGTTTCCACAAAATCTGGACAATCTCAGTTTTGATATTTTTATCAACAGGGCAATCCTAGATTTAATTACTCCAGTCTAAGACCACATGGTTCCAGTGAAGTTAGACTGGAGTAACTCTGTTGAGGATTGCATAATGAATTCTTCACTGAAGTTTGATCAGTTGTCCAGTATTTACTAATGATTTGGTAGTCAGGCTGGGACTGAGAGACATCTCCAACATAAAGAAACAGGCCTGTAGCCAGGATTTTTTGGCTTGTGGGGCAGCCATCATATGTCTGTATCTCTAAAACTCTTCTGCTTATTTTAGAAATGATGGGGAAAGAAGGGACTTCAATGGGGTATAATTCCATAGAGCCCGCCTTCCAAAGCAGCCATTCCCCCCCCCCCCAAGGGAATTGATTACAGTTGTAATCCCAGGGAATTACCAGCTAGTAGTGCTACTTGCAAATATACACATCCCTGGTCAAAGCAACAATTCCTCTGCAAACGAAGCCCCACTGAACACAGGGGGGGGGGATTTACTTTTGCATTTATCATTGCATGAGACTGACTCCAAATCATTACATGAGACTGACTCCAAACCATTGATTGAAAGTCCCACCTTTTCACAGAACTTCAAGAGATTTTCAAAATGCTTCCCTCCGGCCAATGCTGTCCCATCCAATTTAACTACACACACACACACACACTTCTTAGGAACACTTCCTTTTTCCAATTCCTGCAAGTTTAAGAGGCTCTTCCCACCTGTGATGAGTCTGACAACCCACCCCCCCCAACAAGTCTGTGCCTACCAGGGATCAGCTGCACTTTTAACTGAAGAAGATGAAGGGTTGTGGCAAACTACCCTGGGAAATACACAGAGGGAGGGCAGAGAGGGAGAGCCAAGAGGGAGGAAGAGCTTGTGAGGTCATGTGTAGGGTTACCAGCAAACCAGGAAACAGGCAGGGCGCAGCATGCAACACAGCACAACTTTACGGAAAGAATTTTAAAACAATTTAAAAAAATGTAACATATTTTTGCAGCAAGGCCTTTTGGGTCTTGGCTGATGCATGATGGGGCCGGGCCCTGAGGGGCCCCACTGTAGCTACAGACCTGACAAGTTAGGCCCTAAGGAAGCAGATGCTTGTTTTTAGCTGACATTACCACTACAGTGAAAGATTGTTCAACTGTACCTGAGTTAAAACGTTTTATCCACATGGGACACATTCTCAGCATCTGATGAGTCCTGTGGCCCAAAAATGTCTAGCCCTAAGCTTGTTGGATCACTTACGAACAAGTTGTATGGGCTGTGTGATGGGAAGAGGTTGTCTCACTCCAGGAGATGCTGAATCACCTATGGTTTGGTTGAGTTTAGAAGGATTTTTAACATCCCAGATTGCCAAATACCAGAGAGAATTACTACTCCCTCCCTCCAAAAAACCTGCCATATTATATCAGAGTTTTAAGCAAATAGGCTTTGGCTACCGGCTGTCTTCTTCCTTTCCCTGCATCATGACAAACCATTGCCTATTGCTGGAAGATCAGGGAAGGTTTTCTTACCTTATCTTGTAAAAACTGCTGTATACTTTTATTACATCTAGTTTCCTATTGTTGTTGCTTATAGATCTTACTGTGGTCAGATTGCCTTTTTTGTGATGATTGTCAGCTTTTTGCTATGAAAGTGTTTCTTATTGTGATCTCTGGATTTTGATGATGTACTTTTGTCCATTTTAGTGCAGGTCTTTTAGTGTATATGCCTTTCTGTGTTATGTTTGAAGTACTGTCAGGAACCCACTTGTGTACAGAGTGGCAGGGCGTGAATTTGATAAATAAATCAGCAATCTACTAGGTTCTTTGGGCTATAGAAATTCTAGATGAGAGATATCAGTTGCACAACCCAGCCCCCTCTGCTTCTGTAGTAAATGCTTCATCTTGCAAGGGTCCCCTCACAGAGAGGTGAGGCTGCTTATGAAGTCGGCCTTAGGCAGCTGAGTTGTGCTCATGACAGAATCCTTTGGTTGCAAAAGGGCATGGATCCATTTCCATGGGGAGAATGCCTTTGTCTGCACCCTGATGGGATGCACGCTTCCTTGGAAGTGCATCCTACTGTGCTCAAGGTGTTTTTCACCTCAACCCACAGTGCTTTGCAACCATAAAAAAGATATCAGTGATATTTAAAGACAGCATGTGAATAGATGTGTTGTGGGGAAAAGGTAAAGCCTCCCACAATTAAACACAGGCATTAAAAATTACTAATTACTGCAGCCATTCAAAGGCACTGGTGTGGCCTCTCACATAAACCAAGACAGGTGAGTCCTTGTTTTGGTTTTGTTGAGTTGTTTTTTAATTTTTTAAATTTATTTATTTGAATATAGAACACAGAATTATTGCATTAAAACAGACTCCTCAACAATCTTTTACCATTTTTCACAGCTTGTGATGCAAATGAAGACTGCTTGTAATAGGGACCCGAAGGAGCATTGATTTCTTACCCTGCAGCGCCCCCCAAGGCCACTGATCAAAAACAAGCTCTCCCTGCTTCAGCCGCCCCACAAGTGTCCTTCAGTGTTTGCTTCCTGCCACACAGTGTCAAATTGCAGGACAGGATCTGAAGGTCAGGAGCCTTCCTGTGTGCAGCTTTTAGAGCGAGGGGAAGAGCAACGGCACAGAGGCAGCAGAATCAGTATTGCAGTTCTGTAGGCATAAACTGAATTCAAACAAAGAAGAAAAGCCAATGTCTGTTTTCAAATTTAGATGGAAATGATTTTTACAGATTTTAGGCAGAGATTCGTGACTGACAACAGATGTGGCGAGTGACTGCTGCAACGGCACCCCAACTGTAAGCTGACCCATGTTGTCCTACCTGCCCAGCAAGGCAGGGCAAAATGGTTGCTCTCACAAGGACCACTGTTTACAGATGTAAAAAAAAAAAAAGGAAGGATTGGAAGGGTAGAGTGTGGCGGTGCAGAAACATGACTGGAATTACAGAGCATTGTGCCCTCTTAAAGGCATTCCAGCCACAATGGACTCTTAAGCTACACTGGCACAAGCGAACTATTCGGCAGTGAATGAATGACAGCATTTACTGTATATAGCCAAAGGCCATTGCAGTCAATCACAAAGAACATAAAACATAAATAAAATCATGAAAATAACTAGATATAAAAGTGCTTATCATGTTAAAAATTTCACTTTTCAAAAGCAACTTTTGTCTGTATTTTCTTGGCTGCCAAGGCAAACAGCGACCCTCTGTATGAAATGAGTGAATCAGTATCTTTCAGATAGAAGAAAAATCATCTCTGTTTCCAAGAAAGAGTTTAAGCCCACCAGGAGCACTACAGGAAATGTGGTTCTAGGCCCTGTGTCAAGAGGTCAGGGCAGAATATAATGGTGTAAATCCTCTGGAACCAGAGATCTACAAATACAAAAGTCCAAAAGCAAGGGTTTCTTGGAGTAATGACCATCAAGCAAGGCTGTTAGCATGGTGTGGAACCAAACAGATGCAAAGGCTATTCTGAGACTATGAAGGGTAAAGTTAGACAGGTAGAAGACTATGATGTGGTCCCTTTTAATCAGCCTAAACCAGAGTGGTCATCTATCTGTAACTGCATTACACATGAACACCTAGTCCTAAATATTGGTGTTGGCTATAGGGACACCCTGGGTATCGTCCAATATGGAATATCAGTGGAGAATACTGTTGTAGGAAGCTACCCAGGTAGCATCTTTCTGCATCATTGTGACACATTGACTGCAGAGTAGAATTGTAGTGTAGGGTTGCCATTCCACCAGTGTGGCCAGGGGATCTCTGTTTTTTTTGGGGGGGGGGCAATCCATTGCAGCTCAGGTGGTCAGCAGGGAAAGCCCCACCACTGAGAAGCCCCCTCCCAGTGTTGCTGGCACCATCACAATGACATCACCTGGGAATGATGTCATCATGTTTCCAATGTCGGGGGCAACGCTCTAGGTTTTGTGCAAAACTCTATGGATTAGAGGCCCAAAAAATTATAGTTTTGCCCAAAAGTTAGAGCATCACCGACGTTGGAAACATGATGATGTCACTTCTGAGTGATGTTATTGTGGCATGTGCTTTGCGTGCGTGCCAGAAGAACTCCAGCAAGGATCAGGAGTCCCCTTGCCAGCAGCCAGGTAGCACCTGGAATCCTATTTCCTTGCTTTCTTCAGAATCTACCAACCAACAAAAACTGTGTATAAACTACAAATACAAAAAAATTATGTTAAATCATGTGCTGTAACGTTTGTATGAAAATAGTACAAGAAAAATAACCATAAATTCAATGACATAACTCTGGCGACAAAAACTGTCTACCTATATAATATACCTTGTAACTACTACGATACAAAATTTGGGCGTTCACAAAGGTTATGCCTACTGTGATGCTTGTATGATCAAAATTGCACAAACATTCATAAGGCAGAACAGAAAGAGCAATAAGTCCTCTCACAGAACAGGTCTTGACCACACTGTTCTTCTTTCTTCATAAAGAAGCAGGTTCTGCCGACGCTTGTAGTTCTTTGCAAAAAAGCAGGTTCCACCAATGCTTATGCTTGTAATTCTTCACAAGAAAGCAGGTTCCACCAGTGTTTCATGCATTTGCTAGCTATAAGCTTCCCGCGTATTGCCAGTGTGTCATCAAAAGAAGAACCTATAACTCATGGTATAAATTCTCATGAAATCTCATGATGGTTCTACAGCCCTTCAACGAAGTCAAATAAACTTCTAAATCCCATGAAGTGAAATTATAGTTGTTGTTGTTCAGTCGCACAGTCAAGTCTGACTCTTCGCGACCCCATGGACCACATCACACCAGGCCCTCCTGTCTTCCATCGTGCTCCGGAGTTTACTTAATTTCATGTTCATTGCTTCGATAACACTGTGTAACCATCTCACTTTGCTGTCCCCTTCTTCTTTGACCTTCTTTCCTCTGCTATTTGTAAAGCTTCATCAGACAGCCACTTTGCTTTCTTGCATTTCTTTTTCTTTCGGATGGTGGTGATTGCTGCCTCTTGTACAATGTCACGAAGCTCTGTCCTTGTGCTTCAGGCACTCTATCAAATCTAGTCCCTTAAACCTATTCTTCACCTCCACTGTATATTCATCAGGGATGTGATCTAGGTCAAACCTGAATGGCCAGTGGTTTTCCCAACTTTCTTCAGTTTAAGTTTGAATTTTGTAATGAGTAGCTCATGATCTGAGCCACAGTCAGCTCCAGGTCTTGTTTTTACTGACTGGATAGAGCTTCTCCATCTTTGACTGCAAATGATATAATCAATCTGATTTCGGTGTTGCCCATCTGGTGATGTCCATGTGTAGAGTCGCCTCTTAGGTTGTTGGAAGAAGGTGTTTGTTATGACCAGCGAGCCGCCTTAACAAAACTCTGTTAACCTTTGCCCTGCTTCATTTTGTTCTCCAAGGCCAAACTTGTCCATTATTCCGGTTACCTTTTGACTTCCTACTTTAGCATTCCAGTCCCCTAGCGAACACCCATCTTCTTTTGATGTTAGTTCTAGGAGGTGTTGTAGGTCTTCATAGAACCGGTCCACTTCAGCCTCTTCTGCATCAGTGGTTGGGGCATAGACTTGAATTACTGTGATGTTGAATGGTTTGCCTTGGATTCGGACCGAGATCATTCTGTCATTTTTGAGATTGTATCCCATTACTGCCTTTCACACTCTCTTGTTGACTATAAAGGCCATACCATTTTTTCTACGGGATTCTTGGCCACAGTAGTAGATATAATGGTCTTCTGAGTAAAATTCACCCGTTCCTGTCCACTTTAGTTCACTGATTCCCAAGATGTCGATGTTCAGTCTTGCCATCTCATTTTTGACCACGTCAAGCTTACCTTTATTAATAGATCTTACATTCCAGGTTCCTATGCAGTATTGTTCTTTGCAGCATCGGACTTTCCTTTCACCATCAGATACATCCACAGCTGAGCGTCCTTTCGGCTTTGGCCCAGCCGCTTCACTCTTTCTGGGGTTACTTGTACTTGTCCTCTGCTCTTCCCCAGTAGCATATTGGACACCTTCCGACCTGAGGGGCTCATCTTTCGGCATCATATCTTGTAGCCTTTTGTTACTGTCCATGGGGTATTCTTGGCAAAGATACTGGAGTGGGTTGCCATTTCCTTCTCCAGTGGATCACACTTGGTCTGAGTTCTCTGCTGTGGCCTGTCCGTCCTGGGTGGCCCTCCATAGCCCACAGCCTCATTGAACCATGCAAGCCCCCTCGCCATGTCAAGGCAGTGATCCATGAGGGAGGAAATTATAGTAGTATAGGGCTGCCAATTGGGGCGGGGGGCGGGTAAACCCCCGCTTCGGAGGCCCGATTTCTGTCTCCGGGTAATCGGGCCTTGGGGGGAACTCCGCCCCCCCGAAGCACAGTGTGGCTGCGTCACCAGAGGTGACGCAACCACGTCAATCACGTTGGGGGCGTGGCCCCGATCATCGGAGGGAAAACATGGTGTTGTTACATGGTGATTCCCAACATTTTATTCAACCTTGCCGTGTTTCCTGTGTGTTCCATGGTTCTCTAGTCCTTCAAGGCAATAGGCACCATAAGTATTTGGCCACCACTAGCTGAAGTAAGAGTGGAGTGACTAGTAGTTACATAGGCCTGTGGCTGTGCTGCCTGTCTGTCCTGCTTGCAGGTAGGGTACGCCAACATGAGGTTGTGCTGACAGTGTGGTGCTGTGCTGCCAGCATATCTGCAAGAGGCAGGTCCTTTCTTCACTTCACATATTTAACTGTTGGCAACCAGTGAGGGACAAATGGTTGAGGTACTACATAGGCTAGGTTCCCATAGGAGGCCTGGGGAAATATTTGCACAGTCCAAGGTTGAAGGAGGGGATCTTCTATGGAGGTTGCGAACCTCCAGGAATTACAACCTATCTCCCATCTACAGACATCATTTCCCCTGGAGAAAACAGCTGCTTTGGAGGGTGGGCTTTAAGGCATCCCATCACTGCTGAGTTCCTTCCCTTCCCCAAACTCTGCCCTCTACAGGCTCCACCCCCAAATATCCAGGAATTGGCCCCAAGCCAGAATTGGCAACTCTGTTGCACCCTCAGGTGGAAGAATGAAGAATGCCATTTGGTGTTGTACTGTGAGGTGGAGTACCTTTAAGGATGTTGTGTTAGAAATATACTACAACATTGTTTGTTCTTTTCTTTGGCTGTTTGTGCAAAGGGCTCCTCTTTTTGTTGTGAAGTGTCCTTTCTCTAGAGTTCCAGTCATCAAGGGATGCTCAGAGCCTGCCTGACATAAAGCCAGAGCCCTGTGCTATCCCTGTAGAGAGCCAGTTTGGTGTAGTGGTTAAGAGTGGCAAACTCTAATCTGGAGAACCAGGTTTGATTCCCCCACTCCTCCACATGAAACCAGCTGGGTGACCTTGGGACAGTCATAGTTCTCTCAGAACTCTCTCAGCCCTACTTACCTCACAGGGTGTTTGTTGTGGGGACATGAAGGGAAGAAGATTGTAAGCCACTCTGAGTGTAGGGTAGGGTATAAATCCAACTCCTCCTCCTCTTCTCCGACTCCCTCTCCTCCTCCTTCGCTTTTAGATATTGCTTGGGAGAGCTGGGTTTGGCCATTATCCATGACTTCTGAGGGATTTTTTTCCAGTTATGCCAACATTGAAAAATGGCTAAGCCCCCCCCACCCGGTACCTTGTGCTACCCAATTTTATGCTGACAATGGGGCACACTAGTGTAGCACCTATGTTTCTTGTAACTGGGGTATCTCCAGAAACATCAACATATCTTTGAAATGCAGCAGTGTATCTTGCCAATTTGTCAGTGTAGGGTTTATTTGCTATACTAAGCTATTTAGAGACAGTGCTTTGGATTGCTCCCTAAATGTGTGTTTTTCTTGTTCTCTTTCAGCTCTTCTAAAGCCATCTCTAATCTTTAGGAAATGTCTCATTGGATCTGCTTGTATTTTCATGTATTCAATGCAGGGCGCATGGACCTGACGCTGTTCTGATGGCTGAAGGTAATCTTCTAGCTGAGCTGACCCAGTCACAGATGTTGCATATTGCCCAGCAGATTGCAGCTGGCATGGTTTACTTAGCATCACAACACTTTGTGCACCGTGACCTTGCCACTCGGAATTGTCTAGTTGGTGAAAACTTGTTGGTGAAAATTGGGGATTTTGGAATGTCAAGAGATGTATACAGCACAGATTATTACAGGGTAAGCAATTTGTTTCTTTTAATATCAATGGCTTTGATCTGACATCTTGTTGCAGATATTCATGGCATTTTTACAATGCAAAGATTCTTCTTTTTTATTTATTTATTTATACTTTAAACTTATGAATCATCCAATCCCTGAGTGCACAGGGCTCTGGGAGATGTTAAAAGTTAAAAACATCAACATAACATTGTTAAAATTAATAATTCAGTCATTCCTATATTATTAAATAATCTCCAGATGGCATCACTAATTTCATCTTAGACCCGCTCCAGACCATGTTGCCATCTCACGGGCAGGGCGGGAAGGAGGCCAAAGCAAAAAGATGGAAGAGAAAAGGAGGATGCCAGTCATGATGGAAACTGTTGCTGTCCTCAACCAAAAGCCTGGCAAAACATCTCTGCCTTACAGGCCCTGCGGAATTGCATTAAGGCCGAAAAAGCCCTGGCTCTGGTTGAGGACAGCCGGATATCTTTGGGCCAGGGATCACCAGTGTGAATCTAAATCTACAAAGGAGGAAATATTTGAGTTTAAGGTATAAAGGTTGGACTCTGAGAATTAGCTTGTGAATTCCCATGCAGTAGCTATTTCACCATGGTCCCAGATAGTATGCTGACCATATAGAACACAATTTGGATGTAACACACCAGTTTCTTATATACAAAACTAGGTGGCTCTTGTTAGTTTTTTTTCCCATTAGTAGGTGCTCTTGATATCTGAAAGCTACGTGGCAGGCTGACAGCCTGAAAAAGAGGTTCTTGGCTAGTGGTTATCTATCTTGTGGCAGCATATTCTGTTAATTTAAACACTGAGGGGGGGAGTGTCTGTCCTGCTGGGCTGTACATGTAGGACAGACTGAAAGAGGTACTTTATCACAAAATGCATAATGTAGACATGAAATTTAAAACCACAAGATGTCTTAGATGCCTTTAACAAGTGACTAGATAAATTCATGTAGGATACTTATGGCTCCTAGCAAAGATGGCTAAATGAAACTTATGTATTCAGTGCTCTTCTGAACCCCAGAGGAAAAATAACAGGGGTAGGCAGTTGCCTTTGTGATGGACAGAACTTTTTAAAAGCTTAAAAATGCTGTACAAACAGCTGAAGGACTGTGAAGGCTTGATTCTACACAGAGCCAGAGAGCCTTGAGTGACTGGTTGTTCCAAGAGAACTGATTGGTTAGCATCAGCTGAGGGGGGAAAAAAGACTTCTGAACTGGATGCTGAGGAGAATTCAGTCTGATTTCAGCCCTAGCTGAGAAGAGTCAAGTGCTGACAGTTTTGGAATTCACCCCTGACTGGGAGCAGTTTAACACAGACAGGAGAACTGGGAGAAAGTTGTCAAGGATGTTTGGGAAGAAGACTCCCATTCAAGCCAAGGAAAGGGGATAGATCTTCTAGAGAGAGAAGAAAATTCTCTACCCAATCATATAAGGAGTTAACTGTGAAGAGTGAAGAGATCCCTGGTCAGGTGTGGTTTGAAACTGCCTTTAGAGACCTTAAGAGTCAGTTTAAAAAAACTCAAGACAAGTACTGGTGCTTCAAGAGAACTGTACGAGCTTTCTGGAAACCAAAAGAGTCAGAGAAAACACAAAGAAAGTTTAGTGAAGTGTTTGGGGAAACACTGGAACAAAAGCCTCTCAACAAAGATTTACGTCACTGTGAAAAGTTTAACTCTGATTAGCCTGAAACATAAGAACTAAAATCTGTGCATTTACTTCAGTTATCTATATTGAGTTACCTCAGAAATTTTCAAACCCTGATTTCACTTGACCATTCCCCACTGTGTTAAATAAAATATGTTGTTATTTTTGAATTTCAAATGTAATTGAAGTTGTTTAAGTTCAAACGTGATCTTGACCCTTCCCTCAGGTTCCTGGGCTGAGCCAGCAGTAAAATATCATATTGAGACAGTGTGGAACAGCCAGAGTTATTCAGGAAAGAAGAAAACAGACCACTAGGGCTGCTCAGTCAGAAAGGGAAAGAAAAATGGATGGAAAGTCTTCTATCTGAGGGAGGGAAGTGGATGGAAAATCTTCTATCTGAGGGAGGGAAGTGGACAGGGCCATCATACCCATCTTCTTTGCTTGTGGTTTTGCCAGAGGCTTCTAGTTGATCACTGTGAGAAACAGAATACTGGACTAGATGGACTTTTGGTCTGATCCAGCAGGACTTTTCTTATGTTTTATGTTTTAGGATGTGAGTCAGACCATAGGTCCACCAAGCTCCTTATTGTCTATTCTGACTGGCAGTGGCTCTCTGGAGTCTCAGGCAGAGAAAGGTCCTTCCCAACAGCTGCCTCCCGTAAGGTTGCCAGCTTTGGGTTGGGAAATACCTGGAGATTTTGGGGATTGAACCTGAGGAGGATGGGGTTTGGGGCATAATGCCATAGTCCAACTTCCTAAGTGGACATTTTCTCCAGGTGAACTGATCTATGTTGCCTGGATATGAGTTGTAATAGCAGGAGGCCTACAGCCACCACCTGGAGGTCGACAACCCTAGCTTCCCAAGATCCTTTAACTAAAGATGTCAGGGACTAAACATTGGACGTTCTGCATTTGCTTTGCCATGGTGCCTCCTAAGTAATGCTTCACTTGATTTCATGGTTTGATTTTATGATGTTGGCATAAAATATACTGCCACTATATCAGACCCCTGGCGTGACCTGGTCCATGGGGTCGCGAAGAGTCGGACTCGACTGTGTGACTGAACAACAACAACAACATATCAGACCCCAAGTTTAAGGGAGACTAGATTTTATTTCAGAAAAAAGCTTGGTTAAAGGGCTACATCACAGGTGACAATAAATACTTCCTCCTTGTAATAGGCTGCGCACTGCTAATATTTGCTGTCTCTTCCAGTCTTACAATGCCAGTTGTTATTAGCCATTCAGTCGTGTCCAACTCTTGGCGATTCTGTGGGCCTGCTGTTTCCACGTTTTCCGATCTTGTATTGTTTCTTTGAGCCATTCCATGCTCAGGCTGGTGTTGACTTTTATGGTGTCCAGCCACCGTGTTCTTTGGTGGCCAGGTTTCCTTTTGCCGCTTACCAATCCAAGCATAATTGCTTTTTCTAGTGAGTTCTTCCCCATGACATGGCCGAAATAAGTCGCAGGTTTATGATTTTTCCTTCCAATGGCATGCTTGGTTTTATGCACTCCAATACTTGTTTGTTTGTCTCCTTTGCTATTCAAGGAATGCGCAGGAGCCTTCTCCAGCACCACCGCTCAAATGAGTAGATCTTCCTCATGTCTTGCTTCTTCATGGTCTAACTTTTGCAGCGATAGGTTGCTATGGGGAACAGTTCCTACTTTCCTGTAATGACATAACTTGATTCTCATGGATTTGTTTGGATTATGAACTTGTGATAGAGCAGAAATTAAGTTATTACTTATGAGCCAATTTGTAAAATTTACAAAGGACTTAGCCACAGATAAAAGCTTCTATTTAAATTGCTGTCTTTATTCTTACTTCTTTAATGGGTCAAGTTGATGTGGTTATTGTATTGCCTTACATGGGTAGTTGGTTTTGATCAGATGTAAATGAAGGTTTGTGTGCATATGGCAGTATGGTCATGGTGTATATGTCTTTTACTTGCTCATTCTTTATTTAGTGAGTGATTCTCTAATAGGATGGAACCTATTTTGAGCAGCACCATTGTTTGAGAGAAACCGTTTCATTCAGAAGTGAGTTGTTGCACATGGTTAGTGGCAAGGCAAAGCAATTTACACACAAGAACAGTATTTGTTTTCACACAGCTGTTTTAATTAAGAACTGTAAAGAACACTTTTTATTATGGTTTGCATGGTCTGTTTCCTCCTTCAGTGATCCAAGCCTAGCAATTAGTAAACATCTGAAGTAGATTTCTGACATAGTGTCCTCTGGAACTTCAGCTGAGTTCTTTGTTACAGTATAAGCAGGGGTCGTTTCGTAGAAAAAGAGCTAGGGGGACTCATTAGCATAACTCATTAGCATATGCCACACCCCCTGACATCACCGGAAGTGTGTCATATGGCCACACCCCCTGATATCACCGGAAGTGTGTGATAAGGCCACACACCCCGCCCTCAACGGTTCCGGCCGCCGCCGCCGGCCTTGCAGCTCCACTGCCGAGCCCCATGAGGGGCCCAGCGGTGGACCTGCAAGGCCGGCGGGAGTCCAAGGAAGCCCCGCGAAGGCCCTCCTTGGCCCCAGGCAGGCAGGGGCGGGGAGAGGCAGGGAGGAAGCAATTTACCCTCCCTCTTCTCCTGCCTCCTCCTGGCTGAATGAGGGCTGGAAGTGGGGCGGCCGGAAGCAGGGGGCGGGGCTTTGTCATGTTCCCCGTCCCCGTACCTCACCCGGGGGAACTGCAATCCCCCGCGATCTCCCCCGAAATGACCTCTGAGTATAAGAAATAATATAACATCAACAGGTAGTAGAGATGAGTGGTTGGTGTACAACTGTGTGATTTTGCTACAAGAAAGTATTGTCATTAATTGGTTTTTATATGCAAAGTTTTAACAATTTCCATCCATTGGCTCTTCAGCTTGTGGATTTTATGAGTCCTGCTTGACGATTGTTGTTCACAGAAACAATAACTGAAAAGATATTTATCATATGACCATAAGAAGAGCCCTGCTAGATCAGACCAATGGTTCATCAAGTCCAACATTTTCTTTCTCTCAGTAACCAACCAGATGCAACTAGACGGCTTCAGATTTGTCAGATTGGCTGACTGGAGGACAGAGAAGGAATCAACTCTGCCTTTCCATCCTCCAAGCCAGCACATATTTTATGTCAGTTCTAGTCATGCTGTTTAAGACGATTCCCAGTAAATCTGCGGTCTAGTAAAATGCTGGAATCACGGCAGTAGTTTCCAGGCTGTTTTGGAAAAGCCTAAGATTCACATGGTAAAGCTCAAGAGCAGCAGATAAATTTTCCTGAAAACGGATAATTACTGATTTTCTCTTGATACATAAAACCACAAGTCTAGGAGTACTGGGCGTATTCCCTGATAACAATCGCAATTTATGAATAACAGTTATGAAGCCTAACAAGCCCCAGCATTTTTTGCCGGGTTCCACTGCAAATATTAATGAATTCTTTGTCAGGCAAGATCATATGGAAAGGGTTCCCTGAAGTCTGGAATTATGTATTCTAGACAGTCAAAGCCGTGCATGTTGGGAATGGAGAAGAAATATTAACCACAATTTCTGTTGATCTGATGTATAAAGGTGGGGACTTTCATTTTAAGTTGCCCAGTCCAATTGCTGGTTAATTTGAGAGCAAAAATGGTGGTGGAAAGAGATCTAATGTGAGTCCACACAGCCTTGGGCATTTCATGGTAGAGGAGCTGAACCCCATTTCAGTTGTTGGACTGGTTTAGGATACCAAGAGCCCATACCACCACCTCTTTGGTGATTACTTCTAAAGGCCTAGTGTCTGCCTGATGTAAAAGTGCCAGTTGTGAATCTAGAATCCTCAAATGATCGACAAAAAAAGAGAGATGGGTTTAATGATGAAGGCTAAACAGTTGTGGGTCTCAGTGACTCTTATAAAAAGCAAAAATCCCTCCCTGACCTTAAATTAGCTACATCTGATGCTGCAGGCTCCTCCGGCTTTGATGTCTATTTCCAGGGTCACTGGTGTGCTGAGGACTGGCCTGGGGAATGGTTTGAGGCACTGAGTGTCAAGGACCTCACCTTCCTGGAATTTTTCTCAATTGTCGTAGCAATGTGGATTTGGTCGACTGAGCTCACCAACCATACTGTCCACTTCTGGTGCAACATTCTGTCCACAGTACATGTGATTAATTCATTGTTGTCCAAGCCCTGGTCAGAGCCTTCACACTCCACTGTTTGCAAAACAATATTTTGTTCAAAGCTAGGCATGTCCCAGGGGTCAGTAACGGGGTTGCTGATGCTCTCTCTTGAAAACAGATGGAGAGATTCCACCAGCTGGCTTCGGAAATCAAACAATTCCTGGTCCTCATGCCGGCGGAGGTGTGGCAGATTGGCGGGCTGAGGCCAAAAGGGCAATAAGTTTAGCTCTTGCCCCTTCCACCCAGGGAGCTTATGAGAGGATGGGTAGGCCATGGGGTGCTGTGGATCACTGAGCTAGTTGCAGGCTCACACAAGGATGCATCTGGCCTAGCGCTTGACTAGCGGGATTGCAAACTTTAATGTTATTAATGAGGGTTTTTTTCAGGTGTTGAAGGCGAGACTAAGAGTCACCATCTGCAACCACAGCATGGTCTTTTAGGGCCACCCACCAGGCCAGGAGGACGCCCACCGGTTCTCAGCTGGGCCTTAGTGGGTTGTTATCGAAGGAAGGGGAGGATGGGTAGCACTTAGACGGTAACAACCAGGTCTAATGAAGGGCAGGCCCCTTGTGTTACAAGCTGAGGTGGACCTTGTGATGATAAGAGCAAGATGGCCCAGTGTGCCGATAGTCTGGCTGACAAGGCCCTTGTGTTACAAGCCGAGGCAGACCTTGTGATGATAGGAGCAAGGTGGCCCGGTGTGTGGATAGTCTGGTCGGCTATTCTGTCCCACCAGGTGTGGCTTAATTTTGTAGACCCCCGCTGCATCGACCATGCCAGGCGTAAGGCCAACCGCCAGATGAGGAAGGCCATGGAGGGTGGTTTAGGGCAATTTTTGCTGCACCCCGACATACGGGTCGAGTTTCAGGACCTGTACAGGGCTGATGGGGTGCATCTATCAGACAAGGGCAATTGGGTTATTTTTACAGGACTTGCGGCAAGGGATTGGGTCAGCCTTGGGCTGGTAGTTGGGAGCAAAGGCCAAAGCAGAGGCTTGGCCTTGCCAGTGGCAGGTTTGTGTGGGCAAGAAACCGGAACCGGTGAGCACCTTACAACATTTTTCTGTTAGGGAACAGGGGGTCATCAGGAACTGCCTTTGGATTTTAGGGTCCAGGATGGGGAATGGTGATCACTTCTGGGAACCTCTTAGGGTAAGGCTCCTCTTTGCAGGCTGTAAAGCTTCAGGGGTAGGCGCTCCTAGGTGGCAACCAGTTTTGCTGGGCTGCTGGTCGTGAGCTAGACTGATGGCTCAAGACTGGAGCTAGGTGACCCGCCTGTCAAAAAGGAAAGGAGGTTGGTCAGGGGAGTGACACCTGCCTTGCCTGTTCCGTGCTTGCTTAGTTGGTCCCTTGCAGCAATGTTATGTTAAATAGTTAATAAAGTGGCCCTTGTTTACTTCCAAACTGTTGTCTGTCTCGTTATTCCAACTGGGGGGGGGGGACAATCCTTCCCTGACCTGAAACTAGCAGCCTACTGATGTCCACTGTGAACTGTGGCAGTGAAGCATCCACAGGCTGACAGCTTGGAAGGAAAGCTTGAGAACCTGAGCAAGAGCCTCTGTTCCCCTATAGCCTTAATGACCCATTCCCAGGCCAATGGTACTGCATGAGGGCAGCAC
>NW_015171506.1:499848-565212 GCF_001447785.1 Gekko japonicus | reverse complement strand
CTGGCACAGACAGGCCTCTGCCCAAGTGGAAGAGCTGCCATTTTGACAATGTGGATTTGGCTCAATGACAACTAGTCCTACTATAAAAGTCATCAGGACATACAGTGAGCTCCTGCATTGTGCTATTTAATTACATACTCTGCTGCTGACTGTTCTATCAGCTGTTAATTTGTCTGGTCTGTATATCTCCAGCTTACCATGGACGGTGGAAAAGATTGTGGTGGCTACTGATGTTGACGTAATTGTCTTTATTAATGTGTTAGAACCTGGCACTCCATGATGTCTGCACTGATTTGTTGAGATTTTCATTTGCATTCATAATTATTATATGCCATTTGCCTGTTTACAATGAAAAGAGGCCTGCACCTCTTGTGTTCCGTCAGATTGTTAATGATATTCTGCACAGTGGCAGCTCAGCTATTAAGGGATGCTGCAGGGATGACTGTGGAGAGAGATAACCTTTGGATAATTGGCATGTTGCGCTGCAGCATGGTGTTAGCTACCCAGACATTGATTGTTTGTTTGTTTAGAGCCTGCCTGGAATCATAGTACAGATAGGATGGAAAAGTACTTTAATTATCCTGTGCAGTAAAGCCAACATGTAGTGAAATGACAGTCCCCCCCCCAAAAAAAAAACAGGCTACCTGAGCCTCAGATACAAAGGGCTTGTAGTAGTTGTCTTCTGTCCAATTTGGACAAAAGTTAAACAGAACTTTGTTCTAAAAAGTTATTTTGACATTCTGCAAAGTTACAGCCTATTTATAGAACTACTCTTTTGTTTGCATTGCGTTTGAATTTCATGCTGATTAGAGCACTTCACTGAAATCCTTGGTTTTTCACTGTTTACAATTTTATTCCCCCAAGACTTGGGGTTTCTAGTCTTTGTCTGGCACCTACATTAAGTAACTTTTTAACATGTTTTCCAAGTAGAATTAGCAACAATTATTTTGCTGTATGTTCATTGCTTTTACACAGAATTGAATTGGAGTTACCTCCTTGGAATTGCTGTTTTATATGTTTATTCATGCAGAGATCCCAAAATAGGACAGGCTTTACTAATGGACTGGGGGGGGGGATCTGAAGACAAAGCCTGACCTTTTAGTAAAGGTTTCTATGGCCCCAGACCACATTTATGTTTTCTGGATGGCTTGATTTTGCTAACACCTTGTTTTCTGCACTGTTCCTCCTTCCAAAAAGGGTCTAACAAAATTAGAAGGTGGTGAATCTGTGACTGATGCTACCCAGCATTTAAATAGAAGTAGCAGCAAGGCAGGACCCAGTTCAGATTGGCACCATGCAGGGGGGGATTTAATTCTTCCACTGTCATCAGGTTTCACAAATCAAAACCACTACCCACGCCTCATGCTGTCATTAGCCTTGCAAACGGGGAAGCACTGGTCTTGTCCTTCCAAGCTAATAACAGCAGAGGTAATGATAGGTAAAACTGATCAGGGATAGGGGGAAAACCCCTTCTTCCTTGCACCCCCCCCCCCAATCCAAATCATGGGTCCATACAGCTGCTAGTTCTGTCTAAAACCTGTGGGATTATGGGTTTTCCTAATATCCCATCACAATATAATTTTGTGGTAATTAGAAAAAATGTGATAAGGGTTGACAGTCTCTGATCTATAATAACAGCACTTTGAACATAATTTTCATAAACATATGTTAAGGCGATTCCCAGAGTTGGACTTTAAAGGAAGTTTTGTTTGTAGTTTGAGACTCATCTGGCATCCATAAGTCATTCAAATAATGAACTTGACGATTCATTGAGTATCTATCTACAGGGAAACCACAAACAAGATAGGGATGTGTGTGTACTTCCACAGATATGCAGAAAACTATTAGTTTGCACATTTTACAAAAAGAAGAAAGCCCTCCCAAACATGGCCTGGCATGGAGCTCATTGTCCTCTAATGCTGAGGGCAGCTGAGCATCAGTTACATGGAGAAAGGGGAAACAATGCAAATTGCTTCCTCAGATTCTAATTTATCACACCAATCTAAAGATCTTCTAAATCTGGAGCATAATTTCTAACTGTTTTTTATCCTGGAATGGTTAAATTAGGGTTGCACCTTGAATGATGCATTCCCCAACCTCAGTTTCTCACCCCAACCAACTTTATTTATTTATTTATTTTCATTACATTTATACCCCGCCCTTCCCGCAAGCAGGGTCCCATACAATACAGGGAGGAGGAGTTTGGAAATGCCTCTCTTGTGTTGCACCACTCAAATTTAAGGCTAGATTAACAATTTCTTGCTCTGTCATCAGTGCTATAAGAATTGCATTAGAACATTAGACTTCTGAGATTCAGTGTTAGGTGAACAGTTAGATGGACATCTAGCCTCAGAGCTCAGTAGTCAGTCTAGTATTCCTCTTTGTTGTTGTTCAATCGCACAGTCGAGTCCAACTCTTCGCGACCCCATCTCTTCCTCTACCCCCTCCACAATTCCTACTTCCTCCAGTTAATCTTAACTCTGATTAGCAACAGTTTTAGCAATCAAGTGTTTCCACTGTCAAAAAATGTCCTTTAATTTTCATTTGTTTTTCTTCCTATGTTTGGTTTGGCTTGCAATAAACTTCACATTCAATATACATTGTACCTTCAATGAAAGTTCAAATTCAGCACACAGCAAGTGTTCAAGTGTCATTAAGAGTGAAATGAGACTGTGTTTAAATTTGTCTGGTTTGTGCACAGAATCTACAACTCAGGCATTCAAACAGATGCTGACCAAGTGGGACCTGGTTGGTTTGAAATTTTTCCAAAACAGAACAAGGAAAATCTAAAGAGGCATGTGCCTTTATAGAACTCTAATTGGGCCAACTTAGAGTTGCCATTCCCCATTTCTGAGTGGGGGATCCTCCAGTTTTTGGGTCTTCTGCTTGCTACCGGCCAGCTGGCCGGTGAAGGAAATCCTGCCCCCAAACAGTGACATCACCATGCAATGTCCCTGATATGCTGATGTCCAGTGGAAGTGATGTCATCATGTCAGGGATGTCGTATGGCAACACTCTGGTTTGGGGGCAAAACTCTATGATTTTAAGCCAATTTTACCATAGAATTTTCCCCCAAAATGAAAGCATTGTTGCACAACTTCCCCGATACGATGACATCACTTCCAAATGATGTCAATGTGTCATGTCACTCTGCCCCACTCCTAGAAAGTTCCCTCCCTCCCACCCCCACCAGTGAAGACATTGGACTTGCCAACCCTAGGCCAACTTCATATCAAGGTCAGTTTGCACACTCTCAAAAGTAAATAGGTAATTACAGTGAGACAATATGAACTGATACTGATCATTATGAAGTCAAAAACATATTTTTGGATTTAATCGGATCAATTCAAATTCTTCAAAGTTCTTTGAGTATTTCAGATTTAGGCCTACTTACACTAACATCAGGAGGGACCGCTTATGGTAAACTTTTTTGCTGATCTGGACATACCCCTTTGATCAAATTCTTTGTTTTACATATAGAACTTTGTTTTGATGATATAACCTGAACTAATAACACTGAACACAAGCTAAGCAGACTTACCTTTACCAGTTTGTAAGACAAGACAAAGAATCCAAAGTAGTCATCACTTTTTATACAGATAATTTAATATCTTACATGAGCCAATTCATTTCTTTATGTTCTTCTGTAGTAAACAAATATATCCAAAGGAGTACAATTAAATTATGTTTACAGTGTTCCCTCAATGCCAGTGAATTTACTAAATTCAATCATTAATTTAGGCTTAAAATTAGTCCTTTGGTTTTCCTTCAACGTGGCAGCTTCTGTCTTTGGATTGTAGTCTTTTGTTGAGTAACTTGTACATATTTTATCAGATGATTAGTGACCACTAAAATGTTATTAGTACTTGAAAAATCAGGGTTAGAACATCAATCCATATTCTTTCAAGGGGAAAGAATATTGCGTGTTTACATGTTCAGCAGACATTTCCACTTTCACTTTCCTATTAATGCAATTTTCACAAGTTTAGCAATCTTGTGTCATCTGCCAGTAAAATCACTCTCTGGCCAGGGTTCTATCTAAGGAATATTAATCTCGTCACTTATCTCCCTCTAGCGCTCTTTTTGTTTGAGAGCAAGATACCATTCTCTCTCTCCTCTCTCTCCCTTGTACTTTTAAATACAGAATTCCTTCTGCTAGTAGATGCTATAATTATAATCTTTACCCTTTACTTGATCTAACATTGGTCTGAGACTGTTCTCCAGCAAATATATTTCCCAAGTCATCTGGATGAATGACATTTGGATTACGTGAGTTTTCCATCCCAAAACTTGGATCTTCAAACTCTGCTGGAATGTTTTACTCAGAAGAAGATGGAGTCTTAATTAGACTCAATACTGACTATTCATCTTCAAGCTGTTTCTTATAAACTTCATGCTGTACAGTCTGAGTTTATATTATTGCTTTGCAAACTTCCTTATTCAATAAACGTATATTAAGCATCTTAGCAGTTTTCTTCTTTTATTCCTTCTTCATCCTTGAGGCACTATCCCAAATTTCCACTTCCCAAGTGTAGTGGTGAAAGCTATTTTAATGACTTTCAATTAGCTCAACAGGAACTTGGCAGTATTCAGTCTTTAAGAAGTGTTAAGAAAATTGGGGAAAGATATGCAGTTTACAAATCCTCCACTCTTGTCTCTTACTCACAGAGGCAATTTTCGTTTATACTTCGTATTCTTTATCGGGAAAGTAAAACACTTATTTCCTCCATGCTGAAATGCTGTGCAGACACCACAAACAGGGATATATAGCAAAGCCTCAGTGTTAGCAGGAGATTTTATTTCTGTTCTAGTCTTTGAAACAAATAATGTTACCTTTTGTATCAATAAAGACAAGATAATCAAATCCTCTTGATTTATTATACCTTAGCAATGGAATAATTCAAGTGCTATTCTAATTTCAGTGGTAGTGCCAGTATGAAACAGATCACTGGCCAAGACTGTACTATACAAAGTGAAATTGTTCAGACATATCCATAATAAATACAATAATGTACATTGATGTGTGTATATGTATGTGTGTGTATATATATATATATATAGTATGTATAATGTGCAGAAAATTATTAAAATTTCTACTTCTTCCCAGTGCATCTAACATATTTATTATGCCAATTAAATACAAAGCATTCAAAGCTGATTAAACCTTAAAACAATACGATGCATATTTGAATTAATTCCCCTTTATACTATCAGCTTCCATTCAGCCACTGGTTTATATAGTCTATCACAATATTCAAAAAAAGTCAAAGAAATTGGAGAAGGAGTCTTCAGCACAAAACACTTTACAGCGAAAGTACAGTATCATTTCTCCCCTACCACCTGTGGCTCAGCTGCTTTTCTCCCCAAATAAGGACAGATATGGGGATAGGGTTGCCGGATTCAGGTTGGGAGATTCTTGGAGATTTTGGGGATGAAGCCTGAGGAGGGCAGGAGCCTCAGTGGGGTCCAATGCCGTAGAGCCTACCCTCCAAAGCATCCATTTTCTCCCAAGGAATTGATCTCTATAGTCTGGAGATAAACTGTAATTCTGGGGGATCCCCAAGTCCCACCTCGGAGGCTGGCATCCCTACATGAGGACCCTTAATCTTTTCTTCTACTCCTGGAAGAGCAGTTGTGGGGACCATTTTTAGCTGACAAGCATCCAGCAAGAAAAGTGTTAAACAGTCCTTTCCTGGTACTCTACTGTATTTGAAACCATTCAGCAGCTGTTTTGCATATAAAAGAAAGCCATCTGGAAAAACAATTATGGAACCACATCTAACATGTAATTCCTTCAAATACAATAGAGATTTCTTATTGACAAGTAAATCTATTTAAATATGAAATAAATGTAATTAAATCATGTGCATATATTAGACAAAATGTCAACTTCCTTTAATACTATGAAGACGTCATAACCCTGTAGTCTTTTCTTTTGAATTAAAACCTTGTCACCAAATAATAAGAAAATTGACAGAATACAACAATAGCACCAACACACATAAATGAAAATCCAGTTTTCCTTCTTGTCCTTCTTTTGACCTGTATGAAGTTATTCATTGCCTGTCAAGAAAGCACCAGAGAAATCTCTTCTTTTGCTACTACCTTGCCTACTACCTTTATTGTTTGCCTGAAATGGAGAACCCAATGCATACATGAGCAATTCTCCTCACCTTCTTGATCTACCTCACCTTCTCAGAAGTCTAAATTATACTACATGGTTTTGTTTTGGCATCAAGATAACACTTTGATTGTCCGTTTTCAAATACTGTAAATTTTGGATAGATCTTTATCTCAGAGTCTCTGGTGTAAATGGTAGTTACCCCAGCCCCACTCAGTAGAATGGTGCTGATTTTGTCACAGTGCGATCATCATTTCTTTGAATTTGAGCCCAGCCCTTCATGTTAGAACTGTTCAGCATCTTGTTTTCTGGCTTCTGCGCATCAGAGGTTTCCTTGTGACTCTCTTAACTGTTTGTTAAAGATAAAGGCAATGTAATAAGTCCAGAGGGTGATCTCACTTTGTCTATTTCTAGTACAAAATGCCTATTCATTAAGAAGAGTTAATGTATGACAGTAGGATTGTTATTTTTCTTTAAGTAATTATTGAGGCTTGAGCTGCCAGTGGAAGCACAACAGTACAAATGCCTGAAGGCAGAGACAAGTTGTCTTTCTCTCACTTCAGATATGGCAATCCCAGGCACCTGCAGGTCTCAGCTGTCACTACCCAGCTGCATACCTGTGTGGGCGAGTTATACCGAGGTCTCGCACAGGAAAAAGCAAGAGAGAATTTGTGACAAGTCAAGCAGCTTGCCAAAGCATCCTTGTGGGTGTTTGTATTGAACTGTCACAGTTTGAAGGCTTTTTATTAGATGCTATTTTGGCAACTGGTACTCAAATGAAATTAGTTCCTTCTCCACATTTCCTTTTCAGCTCTGCTCCTACGTCACAGCCCAGTTTGGTCATTGCGTCATACCAGGATCCAGAGAATGACAGAGGGGGTTTCAGTGGCTGTAGAGTGGGTGCGAAAACTATTGAAGAGTCTGGCTTTATTTTTAGCCTACTTTCAATGTTTTCTTAATCATTCTTAACCCATTTACCAGAAAGTAGCCCTATATAAAATGGTCATAAAGTAAATGGTTTCCAGAGAGAGGATTCACAGCCTAGCTTATATGGATGCCCTGCTGGTAAAGGAGGACATAAAATGGAAAAATGAATCTTCCAAGCCTGACCAGGTCCTTATACAGCAGCTCCTATCAGGACCAATAGTAGCATAAAACTTTGGTGGAGCCTGGGGGCAGGGTTTGGGATATGCCCAATCAGAATAGGATAGCACAGAGCAGCAACTGATGCTAATGATTTGTAGCAGCTACCGCTTGCATAGAGAAGCTCTGCTCACTTATTTATTCATTTATTGAGTATATTTTTATCCCACTTTTCTCCCCAGTGGAGACTCAAAGTGATTTACAGGAAATGCTTTAGACAAACTTACAAACATGGTATAAAAACAAGTCATAAAAAATAGACAAAACAACCTAGACTAATGTCTACTAGGTCAATCTGACTGACCAAGGCCATGGTAGGGTTGCCAAATTTGGGTTGGGAAATTTCTGGAGATTTGGGGGTGGATCCTGGGGAGGGTGAAGTTTAGGGAGGATAGGGACCTCTGTGGGGCAAAATGCCATAGAGTTCACCCTCCAATCAGCTATTTTCTCCAGGGGAACTGAGCTCTGTAGTCTGGAGATCAATTATAATTCCAGGAGATCTCCATGCCCCACCTGGAAGTTGGCAACCCTAAGCCACAGGCTATATTCCACAAACTTAAGATCATTTCACACCCATCCTTGGCCACACCCAGGCTATAAATACCCGCATCAGAAAAGGAAAAAAACAACAGTTTCAAGATGGTAACCATCTTCCCTCAATTCCCCCTCCTGCTTATCAAGTTTAAAGTTTTTTTAAAAAAAAACTTAGCAAAAAAAGCTAAACTAAGCAGCCTAAGAATATACAAATTGCCATACATGGAGTATGATGTAGACAGCCATGCCCTGTTTTTCCACACCATCCATGGTATATATCAGTTGTTACATTAGGCTTTCCAGATAGGGTAGGTTTCTCCCCAATTTTGGGCCCCCAAAGCCCAGCTGGCCAATGGGGGCAGCCCCATCCCCAAAGAGTCTCAGTGCACCCAACATACCCAGTGCGATGATGTCACCTGGAGATGACATCATCACACCGGGCACATTGTGCAGGGGACACTCTAGCATTTGGGTAAAAACTCTTTGGTGACCATAGAGTTTTTACCTGAATGCTAGAGCATCCCCTGAATGATGTGCCCAGCACAATGACATCACTTACAGGTGACATCATTGTGCCAGGAGCCAGGCTGGAACCCCCCCACCAGGATTGAGGTGAGACCTGGCAATACTATGGTACATATATTTATGTGAATTATGTATTGATTTGTATAAATTTCCCAAGGCCCATTTTAAAGACAGTGAGTGAATGATGAAGACAATATCAATTTACCCATAATCTTTGTATTTAATTCTGAACAATGGCCCTAGCATGCAGATCAAAAAATCTGCTCAATGGAACTGTGTACAGTTTTGGGAGACTTTTCTGCAATTTTTAATTAACCCCCCACCCCCAAGGGATCTCATGAAATGTCAGCATTGTAGGGCTGTGTAGAAACTGGGGGGGTCAACAGTGGGAGGGCTTCTAATGTCCTGGCCCCACTGGTGGACCTCCTGATGGCACTGGTATTTCTGGCCACTGTGTGATACAGAGTGTTGGACTGGATGGGCCTTTCGCCTGATCCAACATTGGCATCTCTTATGGTCTTATGTTAATTTGTGGCATGGCCACAGGCCTGGGAGAAACAGCAGCAGCCAGAGAAAGGGGGAAGAAAGTGGCAAGTATGAGGGAAGGGGAAGAGAAAGTAACAAGAGGGGAAGAGAAAAAAGCCAGTTCCAATTTAAAAACTAACAAAATTTGTGGACGGGCGTGAGCTTTTGTGAGTCACTGCTTTGGTGGGGAGAGAGAAAGTGCCAACCATAGTGGGAAGAGAGAGAAAGTAGAGAACAAGGTAGAAAGGAAAAGTAGAGAATGGAGCTGGAAGAGAGAGAGTGAAGAATGAACCGAAAAGGGAGTAAAAGTGGGAAAGGAAAACATGGGGAGGCAGGAATGGGGAGAAAGGAATGGGGAAAGAAAGATGAAAATGGAGTGGAGAGGGAAAGAAAAGGAGAAGGGACTGGGAAGAGAGAAAAAGATGAGTCCACTGTGGAAGGATGGGATTTTCCTCCCCTGCATGTCTTGTGAGTCCCTGACTTGAAATTTACTATACTGAGGCCCCGGTCACACGGGCCAGAAAATGCAGGGGGGAAGCGTGGCTGTTTGCCCCGGAACAAAGTAATGTGTGGCAGTCTGATCAGGTGTCCTGTCGAGGTCCCGTGGTTAGGCCATTAGGTGCCAATCACACGGCTAGTCTGCAGCGTGGCAAAGAATCAGCATGGTGCGATCACACTGGCAATCACGCCGCATCGCTTCCGTGGCAAACGGGATATTTTTTTTGTCTCACTGAAGTTCGCGCATGTGCATGATCGTTTGTGCGCATCCTGTGGAGACTTTAAAAAAAACCATCCAGTTTGCAACGGGACATGGGTGGGCGCCGGATGCCACGGGTTTCCAGCGGAAACGCGATCAGACCCCCGCCCTTACCCCGCATTTTCCGGAAACTAGTACATCGTATGTGGTGGTTTTTTACTACGCATCTTCGGCAACTAGCTACGGACTAGCCACAGGTGCACTATGCTTCCCAGATGTTGTGGTGTGATCGCGCCTGGAAAATCCACCTATCATCCGTGTCTTCAGCGTGGCACTGTCTCCATGTGAATGGGGCCTGAGTAATATAAAAGTGGGCATAAAACAATGTAATAATGTGGTACCTTATAGATTAATGAATTTGTGGTAGCCTAAATTTTCCTGACCTTTGCTCATGAAAGCTTACGCCATGATAAATGTGTTAATCTTAAAGGATCCACAATATTCTGTTATTTTAGGGGCAGCAAACAAACCAATAAAACCACATAGGGATCCATCATCTGAATCATTTCCCCACAAAATCTAATGTTGCTTTCTATCTGTCTCACATAGAACTATGTCACCCACATTTTTGCAAGTCATGTTCTTCCTTAATGGACATTATTATGTATATTTGCATTGTAAATTGCACATAACATGTAGTTTGCCTTTAATGTTGTCATGCATAAATGGAATTCAGCCTCAAAAGAGATGATAACAAGAATATGGTGCATGTTTTACAAACGTTGAATTGCAGGGCTGGTTTGAGTTTGGGGCAGTGGAGAATTTGGAGATGCTCCCTGGCTGAAGCGTGCAACAATTTTGGGACAATTCCATAGGAATTTTATGTAGTTTCAGTTTTCATTCTTGTTGTTTGTAGTTTTAGTTTTCTGCAGTCCATGAATGGTGAGCTCCAGAGGTCATTTCGGGGGGGAACGCGGGGGAACGCAGTTCCCCCGGGTGAGGTACGGGGGCGGGGCACATGATGAAGCCCCGCCCCCTGCTTCCGGCTGCCCTGCTTCCGGCCCTCATTCATCCAGGAGGAGGCAGGAGAAGAGGGAGGGTAAGTTGCTTCCTCCCTGCCTCTCCCCACCCCTGCCTGCCTGGGGCCAGGGAGGGCCTTCGCGGGGCTTCCTTGCACTCCCGCCGGCCTTGCAGGTCCACCACCGGGCCCCTCATGGGGCTCGGCAGTGGAGCTGCAAGGCCAGCACTGGCGGCTGGGACCGTTGGGGGCAGGGTGTGTGGCCTTATGACACACTTCCGGTGATGTCAGGGGGTGTGGCATATGCTAATGAGTTATGCTAATGAGTTCCCCTAGCTCTTTTTCTACGAAATGACCCCTGGTGAGCTCTAGTTCCAGTTAATGATGTGCATGCATGCACATTGTTTTGATTCACTTTTTTTAAAAGGAAGCTTTTATTTTTTCATTCATTATTTTTCATTCTCATTAATTCATTCATTATTTTTTCATTCTCATTAATTTAAATGATTAACATATTTCTGGCTATAACCTTGTCTTTTCCTTCCAACTGAGATGACTTTCTCAGAGATTATACCTGTGGAATCCTCCCTGCCAAATTTCAGACCCATGGGAGGCAAGGTCCAGAAACAAAAGTTCCAGGTATTAATCTGGTTTTCTGAGGGATCAGTTGGTGTTTGAGAGGCCAGAGGCAAAAAGTGTAATCACGGGCAGGGAAGATCCAGAATCCAGGTAGGCGCTAGGTAGACCGGGGCAGGGGGGCAAGGATAAACTCAGCCTGGGCCAGCACTGGTAACAAATGACATGTAGCCTAGACTGAAAAAGTAATCTCTAAACCAGGGCCAAACTAGACATTATACACCTGGATGCTGATGCCATTTTGGAGCTGAGCTCAACCATTTAGAACAGCCTGTTCTGGCACCTAAAAAGATCACCTGGTCCTGGCACACTGTAAACCTTGTGCCATTTTTAAATAGCCAAGTTCAGCTCTAAAATGGCATTGGAATCCACACGCTGGACCAACAAACACCGCCATGTCTAGTTTGGCCCATAGAATCTAAGGTCCAGGTGGTATGCACTGCGAGCCCAGTCAGGTGATGTCTGAACGGAAAGTTGTGGTTGCAGACCAAATGATGATGTTGATCTGCACAGGATCCAGATGCTCTCTTCCTTTTATACTACAGCAGACCCTGTGGCCCAAGTTATGAGGTGGTAAGGCCTGGCTGGTAGGAGGCTTGGTTTGAGTCTTACCTGGGAAACTTACAAGAATAGACAGATAGGGTTACCAGGCCAAGCCTGGCAACTGGCAATAAAGTTGGGGGTGGGGAGATGGGAGGGCACATGTGACATTGGCAATGTCACTATGTCAGTGACAACAAATGGCTCTATGAATCACCAGAAACTCTGTGGTAAAACCATAAAGTTTCCGGCAATATCTAGAGGGACCCATTGTTTTACCTGAAAGTGATGTAGTGATATCGTAGTGATGTTGGCAACATCACTGTTGTTTTTTGTTTTGTTTTTCTCTTGCTGCTGCTTGGAGTGGCGGCAGGCAAGGAGCTAGCCAACTGGAAGCCTAGACAGATAAGAAGATTTGCAAAGATTTGCTGGATCATTAATTTTTCAATTAGGATTAGTGATAATAATTACATCGATGCATCAATGGTTTTCAGTGTGAATTTTGATTAGTTAAAAACTGAATGCACATCTCTAGTTCCAGTGAAGTAGTTGTCTCCCATTCATAATGTGTGTCTGTAGAATTATTATAGAAAATCTTTGTGTTGGTACTGAAGGAAAAATGAAAGTGTAGTGTTTAGTGAGTAAGAAATCTGTGTAGGGCTGGCAACAGAGAACAGACCTTAATGACCCTAATCTCCATACTAGTCTTGGGACAGGAGTTTTATAGTTACCATCCACTGTAAGGTTTACTTTAAAATCTCATGGAATTTGAGGGATCTGCCCTCATGAGCAGAGCTGGTGTTTTTGGCACCAAGCTTTGAAAGCTCCATGAAGAGCTCTTTGCAGCTGTAATTTTAATTACATAGAGATGCTCCCCTGCCTTCTGTGGAGCCACTGCCTAGAGTCTTATAGGGATCTGGAGAGTGCTGGGGATGGGCAGATTAAATTACAGTTATCAGGAGGAAATTATTTAAAGATCAAAGATGACTGTCTTTTCTGAAGAGCAAAGACATCCCCCCATCACCTTCAAATATAAACCAAAATGGTTGCTTGTTGTTCCTAGAATTCCTCTTATTTATTGCTGCTTGCCTCCAAGATCTAGTACACTGCTATATTGTCTGATAAAGAAATAGGTTTTTAACTTTGTACCACACAGGATGTACATGTAAGAAATAGCCAATTTAAATATTAATTCACACACTCTTACATTCAGTAGCAGAAATGTTTTCCACTTATACCAGAAAATGAAGGTCCAGAAATCTTAAACTAGCCCCATCTCTATTTTCCTTCATCTCTCTGAAGCTGGAGTTTGGTTGATATTGTTAAGAGGGTACTCTCAATTCTGTGTAGGGTTGCCAAGTGAATTTTACTCACCGGCGGGGGAGCCTCGCCGCGCTCCGGGGGCCGTCCCTTGTCGTGCGCGCATGCGCCGCCAGCACGTCACCAGAAGTGATGCACGATGTCGATCACGTTGAGGGCATGGCCCCGATCGTCGGAGGGAAAACCATAGAGTTTCCCCCTGACGATCGGGGCCACACCCCCAACGTGATCGACGTGGTTGCATCACCTCCGGTGACGCAGCCACGCTGCAATTCGGGGGGCGGAGTTCCCCCTGGGGCCCAATTCCGCAGTGGCGGAAATCGGGCCTCCAAAGCGGGGGTTTACCCGCCACCCGCCCCCACTTGGCAGCCCTAATTCTGTGGCAGGTTATACAAAATCAACAGTCTAGTGGGCCTGTCAGATACTTAAGTCTTTGTAAGTCAAAAGCAACTCCTATAACATCACCTGAAATGTATGAAGAGAAAGATGCATTAGTGATATCAACTACCAGTGGCCTAGTCTTAGGAGGTAAATTATGTGGGCTTCACCTGCTTTTTTTTGGCATATAGCTGGTTTGAGCCATCATATAATAGAAAACATGACATAAAGACTCAAAGTCGAAGGTTGCATGAGAAATTCTCTTGCAAGAGAGTTTGTGCAATATATGTAGGCTTTCTTGGTGACATGGTTACCTTCCGTGGAGCCACATTTTGTCCTTAATTTAGATTATCAACTTACACCACTCAAGCCTAACATACATATGACTTGCTACAGTCGCTATAGGAGTATGCTTATATTCAGAAGTGTACAGTCAACACATATAGAATGGGAAACAGAATTGCACCTGATAGCTTCTTGTGTACTCTCTACACATGTTCACTACAATGCTTGAAAGAATTAAATGTGTATAAAATGTGTGCATGTATGCTTTCTCCTCACAATTTTGGAACCCTGAATCTATGGGCATGCATTTTGCAGGCACATAAGCACTTTCAGACATTACCCTGAACCGGTGTAGAGGGTGGTGGAAAGCAGAGAATCAAGATCTCCCTCTATGCACAATGCATGTATACATCCATAACATGCATAATTCTCTTGTGCCTTTCTGTGAAATAATAAGGGTTTCAGTGATTTAAAAATCATTTCTCTGCCTGTTGAGGCTCAGCTGGGCTCCACTGACTGCCACCAACAGAAGAAGGAAGAGCCAGCAGAGAACCTGCTGGGATGCCAAGCGTTCCAGCTCATTGCCTGTCAGTGCTTCAGGTGCCAGCAGGAGGAGACAGGAAAACGGAGATGAGATTTGATAACATCTGGAGTGCCAGTGCTGGATCAGGGATCCCAGTGATTGTGGGAAGAGGGAAATATGGCCGTGGGAGAAAGTATTGGAGGAAAGGAGATGGAGATATGGATATGCTCAGTCTCCTTGAAACCTTCATCAATAGTGGTGAGACAGTGGAAGGAAACCTTTCTTCGACACTGATGTTGTGCAATGCCAGGTCCATTAATAATAAGACCATGACTCTACAGAATTATTTTGCAGAACATCAAGTGGACCCGGCATACATAACTGGGACCTGGGTTGGGGGGGGGGGTGTCTTTGTCCCATGGCCAGGACAGAAGCCGGACTGGAATAGCATTCTGAAAGCAACAAAAAGTTATTTCCTGAAATTTCAGGAGTTTTTCAGGAAGGGGAAAAGATGACAAAAAGATGATGGTCCTTTAACTTTTTAAAACAGAAAAAAGGGAAGGAAGGCATGACTTTCCAGTAGGGTCACCAGGCCACAACCAGCAACCCCTGATGTCATTGCCAGTTAAAAGGGAGCCCTCACAGACAATCTTTGTAGGCAGCTGGATTGAGGTGGGTCACCGCTGATGTTAATGCTAGACCTGACAGCAACGTTCGACATGGTCAACCATGATCTGTTGACCCATTGCTTCACTGATGTTGGAGTTCATGGGGAAGCCTTGAAGTGGCTTACCTCATTCCTCCAGAGGCGGGGATAAAGGGTGGTGTTAGGAGAGAGGGTGTCACCTTGACACCCCTTGGTATGTGTGGTCCCTCATGGGGCAATCCATTTTCTAATGTTGTTTAACATCTGTATGTGCATAATTGGTGTTACCTCTAAGGTGAGTTAGTGTGAGCTAGCTCACCGTTTTTTAGCCTCCAGCTCACACATTTTTGTCTTAGCTCAGGAAGGATGGCTCCAGAGCAGACTAATTTATGCAATAGCCAAATTGCTTGCTCATAACTTTAATGTCAGTGGCTCACAAAGTAAAATTTTTGCTCACAAGACTCCACAGCTTAGAGGGAGCATTGATGCATACATATTTAGATGCTCTAGCATTCACAAAAACTCTGTAATTTTACCATAGAGTTTTTATAAAATGCTAAGACATCTACCATGTCACTTCAAGCCAGACTAGAGTCTATGCAGGGAGATTAAAAGAGTCCGTGGTAACACCACTCTTAAAGAAACCATCTCCAGACCCTATGGATACTGCCAATTACAGCACAGTCTCAAACCAGTCTCTTACCCAGTCTCTGGGTAAGGTAATTGAGAGAGCAATGACAGAACAGCTCCAGAGTTTCCTGGAGGACATGTCAACTCTAGATTTGTTGTTATTGTTGAGATATACTGGAGCTGAGCCAAAATGGCTGATTTCAGAAATATTTTCAATTTGGATATGCCCAGAAGCATACTCATATTAGGTAGTATCAGTTTTATTCCTGATTGTCAACATCCACAAGGTCAGTTTATAAGCAGATATATACAACAATTTGTTGCATGGTCTTTTCCTAATCCAACTCCTTCTTACATCAAGACTGCTGAGTTTCACTTACTAGTGGAAACCAACAGACATTTAACTACCTTGAGGATCTTTTATCCATGAGAACACTCTGCTAGGAACAAAACCATCAGATACAATGCAGTGTCTTATTACTCACAGTGTACTTAGTGATTTACATGTACCTTCTTAATAAAGTCTCCTTACGCAGATTTAGGCATATCCTATCCTTAAAGCAGAGCTACCAGTTCTTATTGAATTCTGTAGCTCGGTTAGCTAGACCAGGACAGGCTATTGACTACTTAGATTATGTAGTTAAAAGAATCTGAGGCTGCGGTCACATCTCCTTACGCAGATTTAGGCATATCCTATCCTTAAAGCAGAGCTACCAGTTCTTATTGAATTCTGTAGCTCGGTTAGCTAGACCAGGACAGGCTATTGACTACTTAGATTATGTAGTTAAAAGAATCTGACTGAGCTTTGCCCTGGGTCTTCTCCACCTTCGCCCAAATTCAGGTGTTTTTATACATTTTTTGTGGGACTTCTAAAATGGTGTAGTCTCTGGATATTCTTTGGTGCCTCTCCGCTGCTCAGCTGTTTTTGCAGCTTTCATGGGGAACAGTAATGAGTTGTTTAAAAGGACTCAAACTGCTTTCTGCTCCATCCATGAACCACAACAAACCTGCACAAACTGCTTTGAAAGTTCATGGAGTTTTTTTTTAACTTTTTAATTGCATTTTATTACATACATCCTAAAGGGAAGGGAACAGGGGGTAAACACTATATCTAAAACAAAAGATAAGACAAGGATCATGATCTAAATGTTACAATGTATATATATATAAAAGTCCTGCAATAATAAGAAAGATCAATTTATCAAAATTCAGGTTAACGCTAGCTTAATTTTAATACTAGTCTCTGGTGTTTTGTAATCACTTATATGCTGTTGAAATATCCGTTTATCTTATACGTTTCTTCTTCTTGTACTTCATATTCGTTTTCGGTATTTTAGGTGCAGCTTCCCCCTTCTCCGAGTCTGAGGTTTCCAGGGTACTGCTAGAGCTACTTGAGGTGTTTTCTATTCCTCCATCACTGGTTCCCTCTTCTTCAATATTGTCCACAGGTTTTTTGTCATCTTTACTCAGGCTTTGTTGTTGTTTCAAAAAATCTTTGGCTTTTTGGACAAAGTCAATTTTATTCTTCTTATCTGTATAGTTGACTACAAGCCCCTCTGGAAAAATCCATCTATAAGCGATTGAATTGTTGAGGAGGAAGAAGGTTAAATCCTTGTATTAATGCCTTTGCTTCCACATCTTGCATGGAATGTCCTTTAAAATTTTTCCAGATGTGGCTTTCAAAACATTGTCTATGGTAGATCTTTTAGAGAATTTCACATATATTTCTCCAGGCAGTTTGTTTTTCTTTATAAAATCCGGACAGGTTCAGTAAGCCAAGTCCATATCATTTTGCAGGGACTCTTGCTTAAGATCTGTCATTTGTGCTAACACTTCACTTAAAATTACTTTTAAATTTTCTTATTTTTGCTCAGGAACACCTTGAAAGCGTAAGACATACATTGATCTTTCTATTTAGAGTTGCAGCAATTGGCCTTTATCTGAGACTCTTTTTCTACTTCCCCCAGTTTTTGTTCAATATCTTTGGTCTTTGTTTCAACTCCCTTGATGGCTCTGTCTGTATTGTCTGCTCTTTTATCCATCTGTGTTAGTTGCTTTTGGACAGCATCCAGCTTACTGTTGATATTAGACATCTGCTCCAGCAGGGGGTGCAATACCGTAGCCAGCATATTGGGAAAGTAAGCAGCTGCTTCCTGTGTCTGGGTGGGAGTCATTGGTATGGTATTTCCTGTGAGAGATTATTTTGCACCTTTCAGTCTCAGTTACAGTCTCATATAGTTAGTTTCACTTATTTCTTTTTCTTTCTTGTTCAGGGACTGTTCGGTTTTGGGGGGGGTGATTCTCCAACTCTTCCCCCACCCACCGCTTGTTTCTCAAGTTAAATCCAGTGGACTTAAAAACTTGGCCGCTTATATGGGGGATCGCTTAACTCATTGTTTTTTCGTGTTTAAATCATTGTAGGAGGGAAATCGCACTAGATCGCTTGTCCGCTTGTCTGGCAGCCAGCTCTTTTCACCATAATGACTTCGCGATGACAGGACCTCTTGGGGTAGGAGAGCCTCGATCCCTCAGCCATTGTCTCAGGAGAGGCTCTCCTCTGCACCCCAGGCTGAGAGTCCCCTAAAAGGACTCCGGGAGGGCTCAGATCCAGCTGGGACCCTTCCTGTCCGCCACAACTCAGCACGTCTCCATCAGGAGCTCGATGGGACGCATTTGAGCCTCAAGTCGCCAAAACCGGAAGTCTCAAAAGTTCATGGAGTTTGTGACTGTAGACCCTTCATGAACTACTATTCGCAAACCACAAACAGGGCAAAATTTGTGATGAATTTTGCTTTGTGGTTCAGTTTGTTCCCATCCCTAATCCTGAGTCTCTCCCATCTGGTCCAGTCTACCTGCATGGCTAGTCTATTTTTGATCCTGATTAGACATCTGCTCCAGCAGGGGGTGCAATACCGTAGCCAGCATATTGGGAAAGTAAGCAGCTGCTTCCTGTGTCTGGGTGGGAGTCATTGGTATGGTATTTCCTGTGAGAGATTATTTTGCACCTTTCAGTCTCAGTTACAGTCTCATATAGTTAGTTTCACTTATTTCTTTTTCTTTCTTGTTCAGGGACTGTTCGGTTTTGGGGGGGGTGATTCTCCAACTCTTCCCCCACCCACCGCTTGTTTCTCAAGTTAAATCCAGTGGACTTAAAAACTTGGCCGCTTAAAAACAAAAAGCCCTTAAACAAAAACTGTAATGACTCCATAGTACATTTCCACAGACTGGCATTTTCAGTGTTCAAATTTGTTAGCAGTAGCAAGAAAACCTTAATTCTAAATAATTTGATTAATCATTTCTCACAAACATCAGTAAACATATGTACTTTAAAGTAGCTTCTGCCTTGGTGGAAGAATGTGAACCAAATAAACTGATGACTTTCCACATAGTGAACTCTGTGGTGTATGTATTGTAAATATTTCATTACTGCTGTATGGGCTTAAATGGAATAGATGGGCAAGAATTTTATCTGCTAGTAATAATAAATCTGTTAGGATTCTAGCAGCTTGTCTGCAAAGGCAATGCCTTTCCCTGTGCCTTTCCTCTAGCCTATCACATCTTTGCAATTTGCTAGCAGTATGCTCAAAATGTTGATGTAGTGGGTTTTGCGCATTTGGAGACTTAGTTTCCATGGCAGCCAAACCTCATGTGCTACTAACTGGTAATTCAGGGGAGAGGAGGGGGGAAAGTGAAGGAGAGGAGTCATTAAAGTATGTCAATTAGTATGCAATACCAAAGCCATTTTTCAAGTGTGCTCCCACAGAAGCAGGCAATGCTTTGTGCCATTGTAGCAGCAGAGAGGGAATGAATGGAAAGAGAACAAATTTTCTTATTTTTAACAAGTGGCATTGCAGAGCTGAACAACAGGTAGCTATTATACCTACACAAATGTGCCTTATAACAGGGAGTTGAGAGCTGATAAAGGAACACTGGATACGTGCTTCTGTGTGTGTGGCTTTAGCCTAAATATTCCCTTTTTACCTTTCTGCTCTCCTGGCCAGAAAATATTGCAATGATTACAAAAACTGTTGTTATTCTGAGAAAATATAATATTACTTTAGTTTTCTCTGATTATTTTTTATTTGTTTATTTTCATTGCATTTACACCCCGCCCTTCCCGCGAAAGGGCTCAGGGCGGCTTACAAGAGCACAAAGTGCATATATATATAGTGTACAATGGATAAAATGGATAAAAACAGTTAAAAGATCAGTTAGACATTAGAAGACGTAGAGGTGGGGGGGAACTTTGATATTTGAAATTTATCAATAGTGAAGACTAAAAATCACACTGGATGTAATCTGAAAGAAAGAAGGTATATATTTGAAGCTATATATTCTTACAGAAATGATGTTGCCACATAACTAACAAGGAAGTTAAAAATACCAGAACACCACTTCAGTATGAAATACTGAATTAAAATGGTGACTGTGGTTTGGCTATGAACTGATTTTGAAGAGTGGGGATATTTTTTATCATTCTGAATCAGTTTTTTTAATGTACAAAAGATGTGATTTATATAGCTCATTTATGGGTCTGTAACTTTCTCTGAAGTATTTTAAGTTGGGAAGTATAGAGTTGTCCATTACTAACCTGTAAGAGAAACTGGATGTTCTCCAAAGGCCTCTAAACTGGGTTCTTTAGCCACTGTATTGCACTGGTAATTTCACCCAAATGCCTCTGCTTTTATGAAAAAGTTCATAAAGATCAAGGCTAAAATTAAATGCTGTGATTTCAAATAAATCAGTGATTGGAAGGACATGGTTCTTCAAATATTATTGCAACTGCCTCATCCAGTCAACAGGATAGCAATAGGAATGGAGGTTTTCTATGCTGACAAATTTATCACCCAGTGTCAGTGTCAGTAGCTGTAAGTGGACTGTGTTAGCCAAATTGCTCTATTATTTAATAAAAGATTGGGGAATGATGATATTAATATGCAATTGGCATAACTATAGGATCATACCTGTGTATACCAGAAAGCCAGTTTGGTGTAGTGGTTAAGTGTGCGGACTCTAATCTGGGAGAACCTGGTTTGATTCCCCACTCCTCCACTTGCACCTGCTGATGTGACCTTGGGTCAGTCACAAGCTCTGGCACAGCTGTTCCTGAAAGAGCAGTTTGTGTCAGAGTTCTCTCAGCCCCACCCACCTCACAGGGTGTCTGTTGTGGGGAGGAGAAGGGAAAGGAGAAAGGGTGTCTGTTGTGGGGAGGAGAAGGGAAAGGAGTTTGTAAGCCGCTCTGAGACTCCAAGTGAAGGGCGGGGTCTTGGGGTTCTCCCAAGAACCCAGGAATAGACAAAGAGACTGGGTGACTAAAATAAGAATTTCTTTACTAAATATTCTCAAGCGCACAAACAATAATTAGACATTCACGCACCCTAAGGAAGCAGAGGTGATTGATGGCTAATGGAGGGGATATGGGGTGATACTACCTGTCCAGATGTACAGAGGTCCATAAAGAAGGGTTGTGACCCAAAACCCAGAGGGTTCTAGGGGTGGCCTGCCAGGTGGCATCATGGCAGAAAACACAGTGTCTGAGGCCATGTGTTCGCTGGGATATACCCACTGAAAGACAATGCAGACCAATGGGCAGCCCTGTGGGCTGGTCTCAGGTGAGAACAATAGCTTACCTGGACCAATGATGAGTCCCAGGGGTGTGTGGCATCAGGATGAGCAAGGCCTAGATGTGACCAATGAACTTCCAGAGAGGCAGGGTCTGGATTTAACAATAGAAGCTAGGTGCTGGGTGACTAGTTAAATGGATTATCTGACTACTAATGGTCCTGACCAGGGTATTTTGAAAAGGCTCTCAAGTATAGACAAAAGATGGGCTAAATGATTTATTGGTTTATCCCGGTATCCTGAGGGACAGAGCAGAAAAGACAAGTATTCAGTACAAGGAATTCCTGGAGACAGAGTTATTTGCCAATTTGAAATGTAGATATTTTACCTGCTAGAACTCATTGCCATTCCATAAGCATAATCTCTGCTGGGTGGAGGGGGAAGACTGGAAGCTTGCTCTGAGGTTGCCTGTCATCTGAAAATGGAGACCTCTTTTTCAGAGCTGTGGCTGGCTCTGAGTTTCAGAACCAGGAGTGCCTTCCTTGGCCTGAGTTTTGTGGGTCTCTGGGTCAGGTTAGAAGTAGGGTGCCCTTGCTATGGGGCTAAAAGGTCCCTTGCTCGAAAGACAGTCGAATCCGACTCTAGGGTTGTGGTGCTCATGTCTGTTTCAAAGTCGAAGAGCCAGCACTGTCCGAAGACGTTTCCATGGTCATGTGGCCGGCATGACTAAACACCAAGGCGCATGGAACGCTGTTACCTTCCCACCGAAGTGGTACCTATTTATCTACTTGCAATTTCTTGCTTTCGAACTGCTAGGTTGGCAGGAGTTGGAACTAGAGATGGGAGCTCACTCCATCATGCAGCACCCGGGTCTCGAACTGCTGAACTACTGACCTTCCACAGCCTGCAGTTCAGCGTCTTAACCACTTGAGCCACCGGACCCAAGAGTAAAGGCAGTGCCTCTGGAGAAGATGACAGTATTGCAGAAATCATAACAACCTGTATATCTCTTCTCCTTTCCTACCTCCACAACATCTAATGGACCTGCTTTTTTAATGCCCATATTGTAGATGCATCCAAAGAGCAATAATTGATTGGTAGTAGCTGAAATGTAGCCATTCCATTCCTAAAAGGCCTGCACAAAAGGTTTATCATTCTTAATGTCTTTAATCAATCGGATTAAGAGACAACTAGATGCACAGTCATTATGTAGACTGCTCAGGGAAAGTGATTATTTTGCTTAACCTCTCAAAGGACTTTTTCACAGATTTTGCATATTTGCCATTGTATGCCCACAATGTCAGCTCCCCAGTGCATATTTTTGCATGAGGCTTACAACCAAAAACATAAATTTACCTAGTACCATATTTTCCTGCGTATAAGACTACTTTTTAACCCAGGGAAATCTTCTCAGAAGTGGGGGGTCGTCTTATACGCCGGTACGCCAGAAGCATCAGCACAGCTCTATATTTTAACGGGAAAACTCTATATTTTAACTGGAAAAGTTGGGGGTCGTCTTATATGCCCAGTCGTCTTATACGCCGGAAAATACGGTACTATTTCTGGTTCAGCAAATCTGGACACTTCTTAGACTTTTTGGGAATTGTTTCTCATTGATCTTATCATAGGAACTGAGTTTAGAACAAATGTGAAACAGACCAGTGTTTGAGCTCTAGAAAATTATTCAGTTTACCAAGTACATGGAGGCTCATGTTGTATGCACCTCATTCAGCTGGAAGTTACCATTGGAATAGTGGAATGGAACATGAGTGAAACACCCACAGGTGCTCTAATAGGCACTTTATCATTTCATCTGTTGTGGAAGTGGTTATTTTGATACCCCTGTGAGTATGGCAATCAGGGAAACTGTAAGGAACTATAGGAAGGCTAGTAAGGGAAAGGAAATGCATTTTTTCTTATAGACTTTTACATTTTTCATAATGACAGTGGAAAACTTAAATCATAATAAAACTATAATAAAAGATGGGGCCATATTTTACAACCACAGTTTTCATTAATTTTTTAAAGACTGTATCATAAAACCCCACTGAATCAAGTCAGTGGTAGATACCATATGATGAACAGGTTTAAGGGCTGCTTAATATTTAATGAACCAAAAGCCTCTAACAACTAATAACATTTTAATGGCACTTGCCCTTTGGGCTGGTGCATAGCCACATATTTCTGAGGGTCTAATGTGTTTTACTTTCTAATGAATGATTATTCTCCCACTGAGTAAATGCGGTGGAGGGGAGCAGTTTGCCTTATCAGCTCATCTTAGAGCAAAGGTCAGAAACCGAATCCTTGTTTGCGTCTGATATGCATATTAACACTGTATTTCCCAAACTTACCTCAGCCATTGGTGGTTCATAATAATTCAGAGATGTTTTTAATGCATTGTTAATATGTATAAATACATAAAGTGCTCTGGAAGCTCTGCAGGCTTTCTAAACTCTTAAGAATATAACAGAACAGTAGTGGTCTGTTTGACATGTTGGATCCCAGATGTGTGAAAGTAATGAATGGGGAGATTGAGTTACTCAAGCCTTTAGATCCTGTAGGGCTGTCAGAAAAGAAGAATTCTGCCAGTTATGGCTTCTGCTGACACTGCAACATTGTGACTTAGCAGCCCTGAAAAGTGAGGCCAAGGAGCTCTGGGTGTATGATCTGGGCATTTCACCTATTGATTTGAACTAATTGGGCAATTCTTTGGTGACAGGCTTCTAGTCGTTGCTGTAATATGCCATGGCCAATTTAAATAAAGCAAGCATAAATAAAAAGAAAGAGAAAAATAACAAATGTTTGTGCATTTGTTTGTAAGATGTAGGGGTCTTTATTGTACTTTAGAGCAAAGCTTGTGCAGTAGTGCCTCATGTTCTGCTGTTTGTTGCCATATTCACATATTCTATTCAGAAAGAAACAGGTAGTCTGTAAGTCAAAAAGATAGATGCAGGTGGGTAGCCGTGTTGGTCTGAAACAGCAGAACAAAGTTTGAGTCCAGTGGCACCTTTAAAAAAAAAAAAATCTTTATTTTTTATTTAACATTTTGTGTGTATTACATATTAACTTTTGTCCCGTACATTACATATCGCTTTATAAACCCTCTCCCTCCCCCCGCCCTTCCCTCGCTATTCCAGTTCACTAGTCCTTTAATCCCAGCCACAGGCACAAAGTCCGAATCTTGCACTGAATGTCTTTTCTTCCTTCTGTTAGTATCCATTCTAGGTTATCTGACCTTCTTTCATCCAAGTTTTTTGTAAATAGGTTATTGTCTTATCTTTATCTGATATCATTGTCCTGTAAATTTTCCCTGCTAGTCCTTGTTTTGACTTTTGCATCCCTTTGTATATTTTTTCTATTGGTTCCTCTGACCAGATTTCTTCTTTATCGTTAATCTTTTTTTACCATACTATGAAGTGCTGTTATTTTAAGCCAATGTTGCTTACCTATTTCTTCGACTATTTCATATACCGGTTTGAGATTGCCTTGCCTAAACATGTCTCCCAATCTATAATACCCTTTAGATCTTAGCAACTGCCACCATTTATTTTTGCTTATTTCGCTATGGATGGACTTTACTGGTGCCCATCTTGAGTTCCTTCTTAACCATGTGGGCTGCCATTTACTCCAGGCTTCTAGTGCTGAATGTCTGGGTCCTTTAATTGATTTAAGGTCTTTTCCGGTAGCTCTACAGAAGATCCCAAATCGCCCTATGTTGTTATTGACCTCATTCTCAAATCTGACCCATTTGTGCTCCTTACCTTCACCTATCTCTAATAACTGCTTGACTTGAAAAGCTTCATAATAGCTCCTCAACTTGGGGACTCCCCAACCCAACTCCACCTTATGACTATACACCAGCCTTTTTTTAGTTCTACATTTTTTGCTGCTGAATATCCACTCTCTAACCTTCTTATTCCATTGTTCTAGTCTGTTAATATTGGTCCCTAGTGGTATCGACTGAAATAGGTATATTAATTTTGGTATTCAAAACATTTTGAAGCTCCTAATTCTAGTGAATATACCTAAGGTTTTATTTATCCACTTCCCCATTTCCTTCTCAATTTTCTTCCATATCATGTTGTAGTTAAGTTCCGAAATTCTATCAATATTCTTTTGTAATACTATACCTAAATATTTGAGCTTTTTAGTGCCCATTCCCATGCTTGTGATTTTATTTATTTCTTTTTTTCCCTCTTTACTCACATTAAGATGCATAATTTCTGATTTAGCCATGTTGACTCTTAAACCTGAACAGCCTTCAAAATCCTCTAATGTAATTTTTACTTCTTTTAGGGTTTGTCATGATGACTATAATGTCGTCTGCGAATAGATTAATTTTCATTTCTTCCTTCCTCACCTTATAACCTTCTATCCTTACACTATTTCTTATTCTTTCTACTAGCTGTTCTATTGCTATGATAAAAAGAAGCAGTGAGAGCGGACATCCCTGCCGAACCCCTCTCTGAATCTGGAAGGTTCTTGATTGGTCATTGTTAACCTTTACCACAGCTGTTCCATCCTTGTATATCTCTTGGATTGCTCTTATGTAAATATCCCCCATCTCATACTTTCTCATTATCTGCCACAAATAGTCCTGGGATAGGGTATCAAAAGCTTTATAGACGTCCAATTTTATTTCTTCTCTTTCTTTATACAATGCCCCCTTATCACTGCCTTTGCAGCATCCCATAGGGTATTAGTGGGAACCGTTCCTCTATTTTCCTCAAAATACAACCTTATTTGCTCAGTCATATATTGTCTGTCTCTTTCTGTAGCCATTATTAAATTGTTATACCTCCAGGTTCTTTTTATTGGCTGTTGGTTTAGTTCTACTTCAGCACTTATTGGAGCATGGTCAGATATCCAGATTGGATGGGTTGTGATTCCTTTGATAGTCATATTAGTATTCTTTTCTACAATTATATAATCTATACATGATACTGTTTTATATCTGCTGGATATATGTGTGGGCTTGGGCTGGTGCCCTATCAGATCGTGTACATCTATCAGTCCCCAATTTCCCAGCCTAATTGATTTATCTTTTGTTATATCTATATTTAGATCACCTGCTATAATAATTTCTCCCTCTGCAAATTGTTAATTTTTTTAATATTCTACTTAGGGATTTCTTTTGGCCTTTATTTGGGGCGTATATATTTACTATTGTAAACTTCTTACCTTCTATTTTAAAATTTACTAGCACATATCTACCGTCCCTATCCACCATTTCCCCACTTCTTCTATTTTAAGTTTCTTATGAATCAGTACCACTACTCCTTTGCTCTTAGTATCATTTCTGGCTTCTGCTATTATCTCCCAGGCCGCGTCATTTAGTAATGGCTTGCTGTCTTTTTTTTTCTTGTGTGTTTCCTGGAGGCATAGAACATCGGTCTTTTACAACCTACTACCTGATCCTTTAACTGGAGATGTCAGGGATTGAACCCAGGATCCATTGGTTTTAGAAGGGTGTAACTCTGTTTAGAATTGCACTGTTGACCATCTACCTTAGCATTAGTGAAATCAGTAGAGAGTCATAGTTGGCAATAAATTTTCCTGGACATCCTTAAATGAATACAGGAATGTTTTACAGAAATAAATCGTTAGCACCAGTAGTCAATGTAATTGCATGCCCTGGATTTGATGTGTGGACTACACAATAATTAAATTCTGATACTCATCTGGAAGAAAATCCTTCATAAACCCTTGGTTGAACTGCTAGACTCCCCTGATACTTGTCACAGCAAAGGTAGATAGCAAACCACTTATACATGAACGCAGATAACTTCACACTGCTGAGGAAGATAATGAGGGTTGCACAAGGAATTATGAAAAAAGAAGTGTAAATTTAAGATATTATACTGTAAAATCCCCCCAAGGCAGATAATATAATATCCCTTTTCTACATATTTCTTCCTCAAGAAGCCATCTAACTTCTTTACAATTCTTCTATCTAGGTTGGTGGACATACCATGTTACCCATTCGTTGGATGCCACCTGAAAGTATCATGTACAGAAAATTCACCACTGAAAGTGACGTCTGGAGTCTTGGAGTTGTTTTATGGGAAATCTTTACTTACGGCAAGCAGCCATGGTACCAGCTCTCAAACAATGAGGTGCGTGATACATCTATTAAAGCCCAGAGTCAGGCTATGGTGGTTAACTTTCCAAGGATAGATTTTAATCCAGAGATAATCCCACCCATTTAGGTCCAGACATTCACTTCTATTTGACAAAGTCAGAGCTTTAGTAGGGAAATTGGAGCTGAAGTGTTAGTCAAATATAAACTGAAAACAAGGTGCCTATATCACAGTTTATTGATTAACTCTGCCTAAATGCTCAATAAAAGAATAAATCCATTGGCTGTCTTCTTTCTTTCTCCAGGTAATCGAGTGCATCACTCAGGGCAGAGTCCTGCAGCGACCTCGTACATGCCCAAAGGAAGTGTATGATCTGATGCTGGGTTGTTGGCAGCGGGAGCCTCATATGAGGCTCAACATCAAAGAAATCCACTCCCTCCTTCAGAACTTGGCCAAGGCCTCTCCGGTCTACCTGGATATTCTAGGCTAGAAACTCCCAGCACTTCCTCATGGAGTGCATGAACGAATGTGTTCAGTTGCCACTAAACTCCATTAAAATGTGTTCTTACCTCTGACAGTATTAAAAACAAGGACATGGAGAAGCTTTCAAAGGGCAAGCTGTGTGCATTTCTCCCTCTGTAGACACAGTAGTGACATTATTGAAATGTATCTCTTCTCTCCTTCATTCTTTCTGTTTCTCTATTTTTCCCCTCAATTTGTATTCAATCTGGCTTCTGCATTATTATAACTCTGCATAGACAAAGGCCTTAAAAACCTGACCTGTTACATCAACAGACACTCAGTTTTGCCCATCACAACTAACAATGCCTTGTATTTATGCCTTTGATCTGGATAAAAAGGGAAAAATTGACTTTGTGACTTCTGTTCGGATATCTGGAGCTTCTATGGATTCACCTCTACTTCATTTGCTTTGGCATCTGGGTGGAAAGCGGAAGACTGGCATTCTCTATGGGAAATTTTTTTCTAGCTGAGATCAAGCCAGAGAGAAATAAATCAGCATATTGTATAATGCACTGTACGGAGAAATTATAGGATCAGATGGCATCCAACATACCACTTTAACATGTAATGAAATTATTTGGGGAAAGGGAAAGAATACAGTGATTTCTACTGAGAAATGTTCAGAGGAGAAAAGGGACTTCTAAGTACAAATTTGGTTCGCATTTTTACATTTATAGATGTGTTGATATGGTTTGTTTCAAAGAACAAAATGTGTTGCCAACATTGCCCAAAATGTTCAACCAGGACCCTTCCCCCCCCAACTTGTTTCACCAGAGGGATTTGTGATACCACCGTTACATGTCTTCTCTAGTGAGACTTTGGCACTGCTAGCACAAGTTGGGATTAAAGTGCAGTGTATTTCCAGGGCCATTTCCGAAAACATGAAGGCTTTGGTGAGAGAGGACAGCCATAGATATGGAGGGAAGCTAATCCTTTATGATGCTGTTTTAACAGCATGCCCCTTCTTTTTTTCTCTTTCTATTCCCCTTTTCACCCCACTGTGCAAACCAAACCCAGCATGGTCTCTGTCTATTAATACCCTTTGTGCTGAAAACAGATGCTCATCTCATTATACAACCAAACTCATGAAGGAAAACCTAGATTTAGTTGTAGAGGAGGTTGTTAGATGCATTCAAACATGCTTACATTGTTGCAGATGCAACAGATGCTATAGGCTAGTCCAACAGTATGATGTGTGAGATAAGATACCCAAGAAGATCCTAGAGAAGAGAGAAGTTCACTCTATGGTGATGACTTGATAGAACTTTACAAACCTGAGTTTAGCATCAGTTTCTGGTTGATCAAGTGGGTATATTCCTAGCCATCATGTGTTTTCTTTTTAATTTGATTTAAGGCTGATATTGCGTGTATGTGTAACCTCAGTTTATGGGTTCTGTGGGGCAGAACTTGGAATGAATCTTGCAATAATTCAAAGAGAATAAAATATTTTTACTTTTCACTTAACAGCATATCATGTAAGGAAAACATAGATCTTAGTAACACAACAAGACAATGCCTTTTAAAGTCCAAACAATTAATTTTTCCTTCCTTCACAGCTTGCTGTCCCCAAAGTCCATCTCTTTCCTCTTGCTGGTGGCCCAGGAAGTCTCCAGCTGAACACTGTGCACTGACTTAGAAGATGAGGGTCCCAAATGAACTCCCCATTAGATAACACAGCCCTGAAACAATATTTCAGAAATTTACAATTTAGAACAAAAGTCTCCCTCCCTTACCATAAATCATAGTTACTTTAAACAAGGTGTTAAGAGCCTATGATTAAGGTTCAAGCTCCCCAGCAGGGCAGTCTTGCTTCCCTCCCTTGCTTTCCACAGTCTGCAGACTTCTGCATCTGGAGGCCCCACCCCTTCCTGGCTCATTCCATTCCTAGCTAGAGGTTACATATACAGCATGGCTGATAGAACGAAGAAGACCAGCTCATGGTATAGATAACTATTTTTTCAAGTAGATGTGAAAGGTTTTACATTTACATGTCAGGTCATTTTTTAAAATAAATCCTTAATGATGAGATCAAATCAAACCCCTTTTTATCCCTCTGAGGGTTAGGGTGCTGCAAAAAAAGATTGAGAGTTTTAATAACACAAAACAAAAAAAGGAAATCAGTATATTGTTATTGTCATTTCATTTAAGAAGTTAAGCATTTATTTTTCTAACTGTATACATTTAGCTAATATGTGTTTTGCTTGCATTTCTTATTGAGTAAGGTACTTTCTTTTCCCCTTAATGGTTTGGAAAGGTATTGACCTTTTTTCAAAATCTAGATTAAAATAGTTAATGTTAAAAAGTGATGTTGGACTCTCTGATGTCATTGACAAAAGTTGGTGAACAATACGTATAACAATGTAACTCTAAAGCCATATATATCAGTTGCTAAGTAAGCTTTGACCAGTATTTTTTTAAATGACAAATGATGATTAATATAAAATGGACTTTGAAGATTATATCAGTGATGGCGGGGGAGAATTTAAGTAGAGAGCAAAAAGTATTACACGTTGTCTTACCCATTATCTTCAAGGTCTTATTTATTTATTTATTTATTTATTTATTTGTCTGGCCTTTTATTTAAAAGCATTATTCAAGTCCATTTCCAATGTGTGAGAAATGTGTAAAATAAAAATTCAACATGTCGGAGATCAGCAAGAGGTGCATCTGTTCAGATCCCTATGTCTCATAGTCATTTCTCAAAATCTTAATTTTTTATCTAACAGTACATGTTTTTGAGATTGTCTCATCTTGAAAGTAACCATGTATATTGTATGGATGAGGAAGGACTGTATACCAAAAGAAATGTATAATTTGACCACATGGGTTTTCTTGTTTGTTTCCTGGAAAAGCATAGTAGAGTCATTAAAAATACTGTATTATTATATAGTGTACTGTAGCATAACCATATGTCTGTGTTAAAGGACCAAATTGTTCTTTACAGCCAGAGTTCTGTACAGTGTGGATAAAGCTTGGCCTGTACTGCAAATGTGGACCTTAGTGAATAAAAGCTTCCATCATTGTAGGAAAGGTGTTAACTACTATAAAAGCAACATTTGCATTTATTCATTCAAGTTGGATGTACATAAAGGAAAGTGACAAGATGATTTAAAAAAGAAATAGATTCAAAGAGGGAGAGAAAGGTTATTCTGTACATAGTTGTCATGCTTATGGCTTCAGCTAAACATTCAACACTGAGCAAATATGACAATTAGGCTTATTAATAAAGTGAAAACCTTTCTTGACTATGCCACAATCATATATATATGTTATATATATGTGTTTACATAAGTAGTGTATATATCCACAGTACATACATACCTGTATATGTGTTTTATAAATATTTGATTTATACATACACAGACAATATAATTGTGTGTATATGTATAAATTTGTGTACACATATCTTATTACTGGTAACATATAGAGGTCAATGAGATCAATAGTTTGATAAATAGATAGACTGATGCTGAGTAACCAAAATCCATTTATTTCCCATGTTTTCCCTACTTTTTAAAAAAAATAACGTATTTTCTTCAGACATCTGAGATCACTATTTAACTTGCATGTTCCACATAAATGGAAAAATTATAGGAAGCACATTACAAATTGTTTTCTAAATGCATAAAATAGTTTCACCATCTTCATCTCATCTATCGATTTCTTGCAAGGGAATTAACAGATTGTGTTTAATAGCCTCCTTTGAGGCTAAGCATTTGATTCACTATTCCTCACTCTCATTTGCGATTATGTTTATGAGCATCCTTTCCCACATTGTGATTTCCCACTTGTCACTAATGCACAGTAGCATTCCACAGATAAGTTGGAAAATTTAGGTACTGTATAATGGGTGAAATGGAAACAAGGGGGAATAGTGTTCAATTAAAGTTAGAGATGAGCTGAGTTTTGCATGTGCCTCATGTCTAAATTTGCATGTTCAGTTAAAGAGAATTTATCATCAAATTGTTAAGCAAATTGAGCAAAAATCTTGTGGCATGAATCAGAAACTCAGACAGAATATCCCCCCCCCCCCAATTGCTTTTTAAGCACCAGGGAATTCTATAGTCCCCGAGTTAAAGTCCTCAGACAACAGCTCAGGGAAGCTCCCAAACCGTGGGAACAAGGAAGCTGTGCAGTCCCTGAGCTTGTCTGACTCAGGGAGAATCTCCCCAGTACAACTGAGCTGAAGCTTATACATTATATGTGTGTAAAGCTTACAAACTTGTAGGAAGGGCTACAGAGTAAGGCTGTTCCCAGACACATGGGTTGGAGTAAGGTTTATGCCGGAATATCTTTTTAAAAATTGCATGAACCACGAAGAATGGAATCAGATACTATTACTTTTGGGCTAGGTCAGGGATTACGGAGTTTCCTGGAGCCTTAAATGCCAGACTTTGGGGGTGTTTTGGACACTTCCCACTAGTGTCCTATACTTGGAAGAAAAGTAAGCACATTTTTGAGGGGGCTATCAAAAACACTCCCAGAGATGCTTTTTGACAATAACAAAAGCCAAAATGAAACTAAAACAAGTCTTTGGGTAGGATTGCCAACCTGCAGAAGGGGTCTGGAGATCTCCCAGAATTACAACTGAACTCCAGACTGCAGATCTCAGTTTGTCTGGAGAAAATGGCTGCTTGGAAAGTGGACGCTATGTCATCATACCTTGCTGAGGTCCCTCCACTCCCCTGAGCCTGCCCTTCCAAGGTTCCACCCCCAAATCTCCAGGAATGTCCAAAACAAGAATTGACAACCCCAGCCAGCTCTAGTCAGAGCAGCACCACAAGGGCTGGGTTTCCTCATATTTTCTTCATCCTCAGCAGAACTCTTTAGCTAGATGTGGAAAGTCAATTTTGTAAAATGAAATGATCACACGTTGCATGAAGAAATGTACTGTTCTTCTTACAAGAGCTTGTTGACTCTAAAAAGTATGAATTATTATGTATCTAGACATAATTCACAAATACCTGCCATTCAAGGGCCACTGTAGGATAGTATGAACTTGTGTCAGGCCCCACAACCCTCACCTTGGCTGAGGGTTATTGGGCATCTAGCAACCACAACTTTCCTTGGTGTGCTTCATCACACCAGCCCCACCAGCGGCAGTCTGGCCATTAAGCTAACCAGAAAATCTTTGGTGGGCCAATGTCATGGGGAGCTGCCCCCTGCCGGAGCCACTCCAACCTAGAGCCACTCTCCCAGCTGGGACCACTCTAGCTCAAAGAGAGTAGTGGATGTGAGTCCCTACTGCTGTGAGCTGGAGCCACTGAAAATGAGGAGCCCACCTCAGACTCATCCTGCCCAGCATGGGACTGGCTCTTGCCTTACAGTGGAGAGGGGTGAACTCTTGGGCCTTACATGGCCTCAATGTGGTGAAGGACATGTGCCTGGCCCAGCAGCTTAGCCCAGCACATCCTGCTCTTGGCTGGCCAGACATGGTCTCTTTCGCTCCTTTGAGGGGTGGGACAAGTGTGGGCTTAGGGCATGGTGAAGATGGGCTGGGGGTGGGGCCATTTTTCCATGGCCATTGATCCCTCCCCAACCTGCCCTTGAACACTACTTGGACCAAACAACAAATTGGCCCTTGGCTGTTGCCTCAGGAAGCCTCCATACTTCCACCACTAATCAGTTCAATAGATTTCAGGCACCCCTGCTTGCTAATGGCAGATGTAGCAGCATGGTTCCTAATTTGGGCCCACTCTTCTGAAGCCTTTCCCTCTGTGCTAGGCCCTGGAAATCCTAGGACTGTCCCCATTGTCCCTTTCTCTCTCTCCTCTTTGGAGTAGATTTTTATGGGTTGCAGAATAATTGTGACTGAAACAGACTTTTACAGAACAAACTCAAGGAAAGAAACTGCCCAATAAAGTTACTGACTCACTGGTTGACTAAGAAGATTGTCATGGGGTTGTTACAGCCTGTAAAGGAATTGCAAATGTTGCTATGAGAACAGAGAGCAATGTGGTGTGGTTTATAGTTAAAGGTTAAAGTCTGAAAGAACACCAAGATGTTTTTTTCTTATCAGGGCTGAGATAGTGCTTCTCTGATTCAAGAGATCCTTCAAGAGCCTTAGTTAATGCTCGTTTTAATTTAATTTTTATACATTCATTGCAAGTATGAAGCAAAAAAAATTCTATATGTTGCAGGGAAAACACTGTGAATTTCACACACGCAACCAAGTGACTATTTTGCCATCTTTTTTAAACATATGTCTCAGGAGAAGAAACTGGAACTGATGGTTATGTTTTTTTACCGTCTATGCATTCAAAGCCAGGTCTATGGTTATTTTGTTCGCTGGGAGAAGATTTAAGAATGAAGTTTGGTTAAAGCTGAGCTAGGGCAGCTGAAGCTGCTGACAGCAAGGCTTGACAGGAAGATAGAAGAAAACAGAACTCAAACCTTTTCAGCGACCTACACACAGCACTTAGGTCTTTCTGTAACTTAATAATACCAAATGTTGAATCAACAGCTGAGAATGTTTTGTAAATCAGTAATTAAAGCCACTATGGATTTAATTGCAACACAAATCAATTTAATTTGGAAATTATTTGTCCCAGTGCGAGGGGCCACCTATAGTATATGTACATAGGTATATGTATATAGGTATATTTCTAGGTCTTTCTCTAGGCTTCTCATTGTCTGGTGGGAGGGAAAGCAAGAGAAGGAGCTAGAGATCAATATAAATATAGTAAACTGTAACCTGGTATTTTTCATTTTGATTTGAACGTGACATCTCCGTGCAGATATTAGTGGTTCTTGTTTTGCCGTTTGTTATCCAAATTCATTGCTTTAAAAAAATAAAGCCCAACTGCACCTTGGCTGAATTTGAAGTGATGCCTGAGTAGCAATGTTAAAAAAGTTTTGTTTGTATATCATGTGATCAGCTTCTCTCAGCCTGACATGGAAAGTCTCTTGTACTAAAGTGTATTTAATGAAAACGATGTCCTACAATAAACAATGTCATCCTCAAGAAAGCCTGTTAGTGATAAACTGACTATTATTTAAGAAAGTGTAGAACATTTATGAATTTTGTGTCCTATGACTACCAGTTTACTGGCTCTGTATTAAAGTGAACTGCCAGATTTGTATGGAAACCATATTGGGCTTAAGGGTCGCACAGACTTTATTCAGGGTTTATGCAACAAAATAATAGAGCTAGAACAAAATTTTCTCTTTCTCTTACCCTTCATAAAAGGCAAAAAGCTTCCTTCACATGACAATAGTATCTGACATCTCTTTAGCTTTCCACTTAAGAGTGGCTTCAAATACTTGCTTCCCATGAATCTTGGGTTGCGGTCACACACGGCAGATGAAGCGAGGGAGGCTATTCCCTCCAGAGTAATCTGACCCGCAGTTGTGAGATCACACAGCCCTTTGTAGCAGCGGGTGCAGACGGTCACTGTGTGATCAGATGCAACTGCGGGTGAGTCGGGGTTTTTTTGCTGTTTGTTTCCCATGCGCCTAAATGAGGAATCTCACCTCCGCACTGAGGGCCCCCTATGGGTATACTGCGAAGAAGGGGGGAAACGGCACCAAGCTGGGATGGCCTGATCAGACCATCCTGACAGCATGAGTGCACACTTGTTCGATCAGACAGGGGAAAGTCCGTCTGTGGCTCATCGCAACCTGCTTACTACCGGATTTTCTCTGGTGTCTTTTTACTCTGCTTCTGTAGCAGAGCAGCATGGGTTGCCAATGACTGCGGGATGCTTCCCAGCTCTTGCTGTCTGATCACGCCCTTTCAATCCATTGGGAATTCGAACCTATGTCAGATCTACTGATGCGTGTGATTGCAGCCTGATACTCATGAGGAACAAAGTTGTGCATATGTATCCCACCCACAATACCTATAGGATAGTGTGTGACACTATGCTTTTACAATAGTACTGACTCATCCAGGTCTGATTTGTGTAGTCACTCTCTCTCTGTTTTGGGAGAAAGAAGCACTACACAAATTTGGGTTAGATGCCTATAAATGTTATGGATATTATTATTTCAAAATTTATACCCTAGCTTCAGGGCCGGCTCCACGTTTTTTTGTACATTAGGTGAGGCTACCTTCTGGCAACCCACCCCCCCGTGCGCCCACCAATTATGAGGTTGCCAACCTCCAGGAGGGGCCTAAAGAGAAGGAAAACTTTCCTCCATGAATTGCTCTGATCCTGATGGTGGAGATGAAACCAGAGAGAGGCAGTGCGGAGAGAAATCCTGGAGTGAAAAGCCCCCCCCATCACACACATCCCTTGGCAGAAAGAGAGATTTTCTCTTTCTTGCTTGCTTGCTCTCTCTCTCTCTCTTTTTCTTTCTCTCTCTTTCTTTCCCAGCAAAGAAAATATTAATAGAAAAGGTGACCCACCCCCCACGCCGCCTTAGATTCAAAGGCAGCTCGAAAGGCACCAATCCAGAGCTCCAGATGTCCCTCCTCATCTCCTCCTCAACATTCCGCCGCAACAGCCGCATGAGAGATGGAGCAGCGACAAAGCTTCCAGAACGTTCCACCGGCCTCCCCCCCTCTACCCAATAAATCTATCCGCATCTCCCCCCCCCGGACAACCCAGCCAGCCCCTGGTCAGAGCCATGCACCCAGCCGGCCTCCCCTACGGACTACTGGTGCCACCCCGGAGAATTAAGGAATAAATAAATATAATCTCTGGTCTCCTATACAGTTCACTGTAATCAGTGCTTTGTATCCATGTTAGACAAAATATGGTGAAACAGTTGAATATGTACATTTTAGCACAAAAATGAAACATGAAAATTCAGTTCAGCTCTAGTCCGCACTCCATTAAACCATTGCAAGTATTAAATAATTTGTGTATATAAAATTATCATCAAGAATTAAAGTTCTCTCTGCTTAAAATAATTATTCTATCACAAAGGCTTTCAGTTTTATTCATCCTGTCTATACTTCTGAGAGATCCTGTAAGTTCCGGGAAACTAGAAACTGAATCCTCTGACAACCTGCTTCAGGAGAAGTCCTGTTGAGTTTGGTAGCATTTCAAAAGAGAACATGGTTTTAAAGCTGCAGCCTTAAATGTCTCCTGTGTACCACATCAACTGTAGCACAGGTCCTCTGTAACAGATGGTTTCCCACATTATCTTGCCTACTGCCATAATAAATGTTCATTAGTTATCCATTTGTTTTGTAGAATCCAAAAGTCCTCTTTTAAGATAGCTTTTCTATTGAGGATACTATATTTCAAAATTTTCACCCTGCATATTTTGCCCCTTGGACAATTCATTCTCTCCATCTATGGCAAATGCTATACACCAGGCCCTAGTACGAGTGTCATAAATCTTATTGGATAGCACCTGTGACATCACTAGTGGTGAACAATGCTTTTTACCGCTTGCTGTTTCCCTGTTATCATTTAATCTTTTAAGCATTTTTTCCTGTTCTACAGGCAGACTACTTGTAGCCTGCTAGCTTTTCTAGAGCAGCAGCCAGGATGATCAGTCATTCCTGCCTTGGGAAAGGGAAGGGAGATGCAAGGCTGCACAATTACCTGAGGCCGCACAAGCCCCATAGAGTCAAGGCATTGGGATAAGACAAGGGTCCTGATCTCTTCATCTGTGGATGAAGACTTGCAACTGAACTTCCTGCCAGGAAGGGAAATGCACCCAGCATTTGGGAAGTCTTGAGGTCAATACTACCAGCAAGTTCTTCTTTAGTGCCACTGAGATGTCCTATATTGCCAACATCTTCCCCTCCCCTGAAAAAGGCTCTCTCCCTTGAAAGAGGTCCTTATAGTCCTGAGACAGATGTGCATCATAAAACTACTGTACAGTTGGCAGGATGCTTCCCAGCCTCTACAGCAATGCTTTGCCAATTTGGGAACCTTTTGCTTTTAAAAAATGTATTTTATTTTTAAGAGGCAATGCACCACCTGCACATACACACACAATGCAGAGCTGAAATGCAAATCTGAAGGTATTCACTAGCATTTGAAGAGGTCCTCTGTTTAACTATTTAACTGTGAAATTAGCTGCAAGAAAAAATTCTCTGTAGAATGCCTGAAGGAAAAAATCAGAGAGGTAGAACCAAGATTTTGTGTAACACCCTAATAACTCTAACTTCATTTCTCTTGTGTAGCACACATCACAATGGCAGCATCTTATTTTGCCACCTCCATCTTCCTTCAGAACAGGGGCGGATTTACTATGAAACTAATGAAGCTTAAGCTTCAAAGCCCCTAATCCTGGAGGGGCCCTGAAGCAACTTTTTTTTAATGAGTGAATTTTTCAACAAAATTGATGGAGGTTTGTTATTAAAATAAGGCTATTTTAGTGACAGAATCATGTCAGTGGGTTGAAGTACTTAATATTGACCTTAGATTATGCTCTAATGCCCATTTCATATGGCCTCAAAATGTCCCTGTAATTGGTCAAATTTCAAAAATGTCTTGGAGGCTTGCAGCACCTGAACCCCAAGCTGTATGGGCTCACTGAGCTTGCCAGAATCTATTCATAGCCTACATTTTGGCCCATTTTCAAGGGCTCCACCCCATCACCCCATTCTCTGCCATTTGGGCCTCGAGGTCCTTGCAAGGGCAGCAAGGCCCTTTGGACCTTGTTGGATGTTGCTGTATTGTTGTGGTTGAGAAAGGGCCCCCATAACAGTTCACGTTTCAGGGTCCAAAAAATGTAGGTCCGCCACTGCTTCAGAAGCAAAACATGCGGCTTTCTTTTTTTTACACCCATGACAAGTCAAGCTAGGATAAGTCTGTAGCACGTATAATGTTGATGCGAGGAGGGGGGGCATGCTGGACTGAATCTATGCCTCTGCTCTCCCATTCTAGCCTCTCTGCTCTGAGCAGATGACCATTGAAGAGGAGAAGAAGGATTGGATTTATACCCCGCCCTTCACTATCTGAAGGAGTCTCAGAGTGGTTTACAATCTCCTTTCCCTTCCCATCCCCGCAACAGACACCCAGTGAGGTAGGTGAGGCTGAGAGAGCTCTTTTGAGAACAGCTCTGAAAGAACCTGTAAGTGATCCAAAGTCACACCAGCAGCTGCATGTGGAGGCGTGGGAAATCAAACCCGGTTTTCCCAGATTAGAGTCCATACTCCTAACCACTACACCAAACTGGTTCTTGTGTGTGTTAACCTGACTCCTGAAAAGCATGCAAGAAATATATATATCAGATATCGCTTCTACATTATTGGCTACGGCAAGACTAACTAGAGCGGCCTCATGGAAATCTCCCAAACCTTCTGCCATTCAGAATTGGCTAAATAAATGTTGGGATCATTTTGTAATGGACAAGATTGCAGATAAATATGAAGGGCAAACTAGTAGTCATACAGGATCTCATACCAAATTTGCGCGCAGGTGGTTCCCTTTGATCACATATTTTGTGGAAAATGATCTACTACCCTCAAATCGTAACTATCTGGAATGGATACATTTTTGATTCACAGGTGTTTAGGCTGAGCTTTTATCATATAAGTTTTAGAAGTGAAAAGTAGATTAGACTGAGTACAAGGCTAGTTATGTGCAATATACAGATACTGAGTTGAAATTGATTGAAAACACAATGTAATATATCTTTCAGTATGCATGTTTGTATTGTTTTAATTAAATAAAATTTTGAAAACCAAAAAAAAAAAGCATGCATGTAATCCATTATCAGGAATTTTATTTCTTCCCTCTGATTAGGCTTTCTTTCTAAGGCTGTGGTCACCCACACTAAATAATCCACTTTCAATCCACTTTCCACCTGGATTTTGCCAGTTCACGCAGTAAAATCCAGTTGGAAAGTGCACTGAAAGTGGATTGAAAGTGGATTACTTAAGAAGAAGAAGAAGAAGAAGAAGAAGAAGAAGAAGAAGAAGAAGAAGAAGAAGAAGAAGAAGAAGAAGAAGAAGAAGAAGAAGAAGAAGAACATAAGTAACATAAACTTGTAATTATTTAATTATTTATAACACTAACTAAATGCAGTTATTATATTGGATAGTATGTATGTTGTGTCTAAATAAGGACTTAAACATCACAATAACATCCCCCAAAGTATGTGGGACACATACACTGAATCTCTGTATAGGTTGCCTGTCAAAGTTGTATGGACACCAAATGTCAGGACAGAGAGAAGGTTTTGGCCACCCTGTAGCAGTGCTGTCAAGTGCAACATTTAAATTTTCCTCATAAATGTAAGCATTTATATTTACGTAAGAAAGTAAATGGCAATGCTCGGAGTAATATTTGGATTAACACTAAGCTTGCTCCCTGTCACTAGGGATCCAGCCTTGAGTATAAAGCAGGAGGCCGAATCCCTGACTTCACCCCTTCATCTGCATAACCTCATCCTGGATCTACTTTCTTTTACACTACAGCAGTGATCTTCACCCTTTCCAGATCCAGGACCCAATTTAAACCACAGGTGACAGTATAGGACCCACTTAGTTGCAAGCATGTGACAGGAACGACATCACAGTCAAGCAACAGGAAGAAGAGGAACCGTTTTTTTCTTTTTAAAAACCGCTCTGTCAACTGACCTCCCACCTCAGTATCCTGCTGCTCATCTCAACGTGCATGTTTGTGGCTTTGATCTCTATGTACATGTACCAGCAGCAAATCTTTCCAAACAGTAGTAAAATAAATGGTATCTCTATAAAGGTCCATAACCTACCGGAGTGTCCCATGAGCAGGAGTTCACTTTGTTAGAGTATGATCTGGCAAATAATTCAGTAAAGCTATTTTCAGAAGAGTTCCCAGGTGCTTACTTATGAGAAAATATTCTAAGGACAGCATCCAAAATACATTCCATGTGTGAAGGACCAGGGATAGTTTGATTTGGTGATGAATTAGTGCTGGATCAGTAATGTCAAGTTTTTTGGTGGTAAAGTAATCATACAGGTATCTCTGAAGTACAGTACAATAAATTCTGTCCTCGACAAAAGAACCTTTAAAGTGATATGCCCTCTTTAAATGCAACCTCCTCTGTCCTCTCTGAGTCAGTGAAATGCAACATGCTACTTTTCAACATGGGAGCAAGGCAACGTAAAACAGCAGTAGCTTAAGCTCCTCCTGAAACAGCTGGGCACATCATGCAAGAGTGAAATGCTTCCTGTTGGTGTCAGTGCACGAATAGACTGCTGTTTGAGAGGTAAAACCATGGTCTTGAAGGCCTGCACCAAAATGAACTAGTCATGGGGGGTGGCAGAATGGGCTGTACCATTTCAGGCTCCAGGTGAGGAATTACGTGTTTCAGAGCTTCCCTACATAAACACTTTCCTGTAAGTGGAAAACTAGCACAGCAGGAAAAGGTCTATACAGTACTTCCCAATTTGCTCTCCCCAATTTGCTAACATTCTGTTGACAAGGACCTATAGCCTGTGTAACAAACCAGAAGCAGCAAGTTTGTTTTTATTAGTATTCATTCTGTAACTGATTCCTTTTTGAAAGAGGTACCCCATTTATTGTCAAAAGAGTAGTAATAAAGGAGAACTGCAAGGAGGTAATAGAAGACAGTAGCGCTAATAGATCACTGTGAAAGCTAATGTTTATTTTAAGAGTCCTGAAGCATTTCAAGCTAAAGTGCTTGTTCAGGGTATTAGATTTCTTCCTTTTTAAATCAAAAGATAAACCTATGAGCTTGGCATTGAATCGGAGTGAGAGAGCTCTCCTTGAAATTCGTTTCTCCAGTGCCAGGCTTGGCTTTTGTTAAAAACTATTCCTTGAAAAAGAGTTTTGGCTTAATAGTATTCTGGATTTTTCTTTTGTTTTTGTGTTTGCAAGCTGCCTCCTTTGGAGACACTTTAGCAAATCTAGTACATCTTAGGAATGTTGCACAGCTATACATGCAGACAGCCCTGTTCCCTAACACAGATCAGGCTGTATAAGGAAAAAGCTGCATCTGTCTCTCATCCCTGGGTCACCCCCTGCTGGTAGTCCAGCAGCACAGGAATGGCGTGCGATGATGGGTGATGCCTAACTCCTGTAGGGTGGAATGTGGAAGGGAGCATGACAGATAATAGCAAAAATCTCACCACATCAGAATTTCCAGTCTTTTCTGTGCTTACACTATTCATTAGTGATTGTTGTAATGGCTGTTTACATGTGTTAGAATTATGATGGTCTTAAACTGCAGATGTATCAATCTTGATTTTATTATTCTCTGCACTATGCAAGAATACTCTGTCTACAGATATATAGATATGCCTAAGATTATGTGCAGTCCTCTTTCACTCATTTATCTTGGTCACTTAAACCTAAGCCAAGCTGAGCAGGATTTTTGATAAAAATACAAATCCACTTTCTTTAACAATTTAGGATGCCACCCCACCAGCCTTCCTTCCAGTATATTATTGTACATTCCTTCCAAATATCTTTGGCCTTTTCGGTTTCTTCTAGCATCCTCTTCAGTATGCTGAAGTTCTTCTGTCAAATACATTTCTGTGATATTTTGGGAAATCACATGCATACACACACACCAATTACTAGGTTCTCCAGCAAGTGCGGAGCTGGTAGAAACACAGTCTTCCTGTCTCCTAGCAACCGAGTAGGTAAAATATGAAAACCCAGAGACCTGGTTGCCGAGCAGTGATCTGTATGTGAGGCATTTGCGCACTTTGCCTTTGTAGCATTTGATTGCTGTTTCTAAAATAGAGTTCTTTATTCATCAAATGATGCTTTCGTCACAGAAGTTACCCTATTTGAAAGAGCTCCACTGATACCCACAGATTCTATTATAAATATTTCAGGCCATCATAACCTGGAAGTTGGAGGTGGAAACCAACAAAACAGGGCATACACCTCAGACAGATTTCCTCTTTTCAGTCATTTTAAGTAAACAGAACATTTCCCTTCAAATAAGCCGGTTATAGTAAAATATTTCCTTGAACAGGGGGCCAAAAATAACATGTTTTAAAATGGAGAAATGAATAAAAAGTAAATGTATTGTCCTTGATAATACAATCCAGTGATTTTATACGTGTATTTTTTTTCTTCCTTCATAAGTAAATTTAATGAGCCTGCTTCAGCTTGAGGAGTCTGGGACTTTTCAGTCTAAAAAAAGAAGGCTAAGGGGGAACATCTCAGAGGTTTATAGAATTATGCATGGGATGGAAAAAAGTGGATAGAGAGCTTTTTCTTCCTCTCCCATGATACTAGAACTTGGGGGCACCCAAGAAATTGATAGGCAATATGTTCAGGACAGATAAAAGTGGGGGACCTTTGTTACTCAACAAATTTGTTGGCCCTCCAGGACAACTGGCTGGCTGCTCCATGAAACAGTATGGACCATCAGTCTGATCATTCTTAGCTGGTTTGATGGCTTGGAGGGTCAATGCATATGTTACAAATTCCATGTGTCCACCCATGTGGACTTTCAACAGACATTCTCTGGAACATGTGGCAAATTAAGGTCTTTGTTGGTAAGGGTAAGGTGGTGCACACTGGAACAAAAAAAATCCCAACTTTAATTATATGCTAATACAATTTGCTGAGAGTGAGAGGAAAAGAGTCCTTGGGGTCATAGTGGACAGTCAAATGAAAATGTTGAACCTAGGTGCCACAGCACTGAAAAAGGCAAACTCGATGCAAGGGATTATTAGGAGAGGAATTGAAAATGCAACAGCCAATACTATAATACCACTGTATAGATCTATGGGATAGTATGATTGGACCCCTGTATCTTAAAAAGGACATTGTGGAGCTGGGGAAAGTACATAAGAGGGCAAGCAAGATGATTAAGGGCTTGGAGTACTTTTTCTGTGAGGAAAGGCTGAAGGACTTTTGAGTTTAGATATGAGACAACTGGGGAGGGGATAAGAGGTTTATAAAATTATGCATAGTGTAAAGAGAGAACAGAAGGAACTTTTTCTCCCTCTCCCATCACACTAGAATTTAGATGGGCAATAGATTCAGGATGGACAAAAAGAAACTCTTCTTTATTCAATGTGACTAAAATGTGGGATTTGCTGATGGAGGATGTAGTGATGACCACAAGTACAGATGATTTTAAAAGGGTGACTAAAGGGAACCTCCACACTTAGAGACAGTAAACCTCTGGATACCAGTGCCAGGAGTTAACATCAGGGGAACACATTGGTCTCTATGCCCAATTGTTGATCCTCCAGAGTAACTGGTTGGCCACTGTATAAGACAGGATGCTGGACTAGATGGACAGATCCAGCAGGGTTTTTCTTATGTTCTTAACTTCTTCTTGAAACTTAATTCTCATGTATGTGAATGGGCCCAATGGGACCATGGGGCACAAAGAGAAGGGAAGCCTTGCTCCCTACACCATTTTCTCAACCTAAAACAGTGAGGAACCACTATTTCCCCCATTGGGGAGACTTACATATCCTGTCCCCATTTCTGGTTGGATCAGGTTGGAAATGGACTATAGGGAAGCTTAAGCCTTTCCTCCCTACATGCCACAGTCCTGATTTAAATGCCTGCACATGACTGGACATTAAGTTCCCAGCAGGGAACCAATTAAAAGAATTTTACAACCAATTAAAAGAATTTTTGGCAGCCAAATAGCAGGTAACAGGTGACTTGCCAGCCTCTAACAAGGTATATGTATATTGGTTAAATTGTGTGTGAATGTATGTGTGCATAAGAGAGAGAGTGAAAAGTACGCAGATGGACGAGTGATTTCAGCTTAGCGTACTTTATTAGCACAGAACAAGACAACTTTAGCCGTCTCACAGGCCGGCTTATATCCCCCATGAAACCACCACCAAGAACACGCCCCCCCACTTCCCAATAGGTCCCAACTAGCAGCCGAGAGTTCCATGGGCTCTTGGCCCAGAGCCTAGCCCTCTGATTGGTGCGCGCTGGGATCTGCATCGTCCTTTGTTTATCGGAGCGAAGCTCGACACTTGCGCTTGACCGTGTGGCACCCAAGCTGACCACCCGGTTGGAGCTCGATACATTACAGAGAGAGAAAGAGCCATTTCCACATCCCCTTCACTGAAGACTGGTGCATGAAGATCTACTATGTGATGGCAGAGATCTACACATGAATTCCAAGAGTTATGGCCAGGATGATGTTACATTAAGACTGCAGTAACACTAAAAGCTTTGTGTGATCTGGCAGCACCTCTATTTGCAGCAGTTTAAACTGTTGTGGAAAGGGGTGACCAGACAGCACACCCTGAACCGGCCACAATGCATGCTTGCCCCGTGGTCGACCATTCAGATTATTGCTGTGGGGCAACCACAGAGTGGATCGTCAGATGGCTTCTTTTTTAAATTTGTCTTTTGCATATGTGCATAACCGCTTATTTGAAGAACTGCTCTGTTTTGACAGCTGGAGAAGGCTGCCTCCCCCTCTGAAAAAACACATATTTTCAATTAACCCCTTCCCCACCCTGACTGCTGCAAAGCTGTAGGCAGAAGAACCAGAATGAAAAAAGACAAAGGAGGCTTCTCAGCCTTCCCTTCCCTCCCCCCTCTTTTTGCCTCAGAGGACAGCTGAAAGCTTGCTGGTGTGCATGAAGATGCAGTTATGTGCACATCGCTAACTGACTAAAAAAACCAAGGCATGAAAACGTAGCAGAACAATCAGACTTCTCAACCGGGTTCAGCTCACTCCAGGGGAGTTTAGACATCTGGAAATGCAGGGTGAAAGCACTGATATCCATAAACACTGGACTTTCCCTGGTGCCTGATCACTTTTAAAGGGGGGGCAGAATGGGGCGGCAACAACTGGGGCATGGAGGTCATGCTCTTTAATTCCGCAAAGGTACTGCCATGGTATCAGCACAAACTGCTTGTGTGGCTGCAGCCTAAGTTTACTTTCAGCCACTCAGTTAGCAATTAGTTGTTTTATGATATTTGAACTAGACTCCTGCTCGTATTCAAGTGGGTAAGCGTTTATGGGACTCCAGGTAAAAAGGTTGTGTCATGTGTTCCCTTGGACAAAACCAATTTTTTTGTAGGCAGGAATCATGTTAGTCCCCAAGGTATTTCTTTGCTTCTTCCAAGTATATCCCATGTGAACATCTCTGTTTCCATATATATAAAGACTAGAAACATTTAAAGCCTAGGCCTAAACTAGTTTCTGTGGAGTCTGGCTCCTCACTTCATACAATTGAGACACCACGTACTTCAGTCAAAAGTGCTTTTGTGACTTAATGGCTGACTTTATGAGCAACTCAAAATCTTTATTGATTTATTTCCACAACACTTATGTAAAGTTGCAGGGAAAGTAAGTATGAAGGCCAAGAACTGAATGGAATGTTCCCATATTTTAACAAACAGCTGTAATCATTGGACCCGCTTTTTTTTTAGTATTGTGCAATGAGTGATTGAAAGGAAATCACTTTAATTCAAACCAGTGATAGGTTTTGTTCACAATCTGTGATGTGTCTGCTGACTTTCTCCTCTCAAATAATGGAAAACATGCAGCAACAGTTATGGAAATTGAGTGTCCCAAGTTCTGTAAAGACTCATCTGAGGCTATTAAAATTATAATTTGTCATCAACACACTGCATTCAATAATTGATTTGTACATGGCTGCAAATTATAAATTGTATTGTGAAGCTAATGCCTGATGTTAGTCTTAAATATAATGGTGCATACTGCGTGTACCTTTAAAATGGATATTTTAGAGAGATCAGTGTCACTATGTATTATATAGGTACTTGTGACATGAGCATTAGGTAATTCAAAGAGAGGCCAAAATTTCAGTCCTCGACATCCTTGTTGAAGAGGAAGTTCCAGTGAGGTCAATGGAAATTGCTGTAACACAGTTTTACAAAGAAATCTCAGTTTTATGCTACTGTCTGCATAGATTTATGGCCATTTTATGGCCGTTGAGGGGTGACTTTGCAGCCAGTACAGCGTTGGCCTGGGGTATTTGAATGTGGTTTTGAGCTGCATCTATTTCTGTTCCAGTGTGGGTTTGGTAAAACAATGGAGTTAATTCCAAATGCAGAATGGGCCAGAATGGATGATCAGAGGTGCCATTTGTATCAGTAGCTAGAGACTTTTCATTTCAGATCAATGTTTTTTCCCCTTAAAATATTCATTATTGAATAAACGTCTTTCAATTGTACCTCTGCTTACCTCAGACTTTTTTTTGCTATTGCCCATTCTAATACCTTGAGAGCACAAACAGAAAGGACTTGATCATTAGAATGAGAAACCAGCATTGTCCTTGGTATTCGGACAATCTCCAGTGAGCTGTTGTATTGGAGGGGGGGGGAGACAAAGACCCAGCTGCTTGTTTTTTCAGGAGATGCTGGGCTGACTCTGGTGATAGCAGCCTTGAGCTCACTGGCTACCCGAAGTTCAGCCTCTGCGTACTTTAATCTGGCTCTGACATAGGGCCTTTGTCAAGTGAGACTAGTTACCATGGCACTATCTCAAAAAATAGAACAAAGCCAATACACATCAATACCTGTGCAATAAATAGAATAATACACTACTTAAAATACATTATTCTGCACTCAACTAGGTACTCATTTGTGGGACGGGGCAGGGGCTACAACTGATTTCCCCCCCCCATTTAATTATGACAAAGCTCTCCAGATGAGATATTTAACTAAAGCAGAGCAGAATGAGGGAGAGAGAGAGAGAGAGTGCATAAAGGACAGGGCAGCATTTGTGTTTTTTAGAGGAGACAACAAATTTTTCTTCATCAACAGCCATTCTAAACAGTCGTCTCTTTATGCAGAGAATGCATAGACATATTTAAATTACTATGGGGAATTTAGACATCTTTCCTCAAGCCAGCACATCAGGAAAAACAAACAGAAGGTTTATAAATGAACTAATAGCCAGCCCTGAGGAGAGTTAATGAATGCCAGGGGCTTTGTTTGTATCCAATGGGATTCTTATGTTTACTCAGAGGTAACAGTGATGGCATGAAGCCAAAGTTACTCACTGGGGTTTTTTTATAAATATTTTCGACAGTGTAGAAAAACATCTCCCTTCCCCAACAAGCTTTTATGCTTCAAGAGATGCTTGCCCATTCATTTATGTTATCCTGAGTTACTCTCATCTCAATAGTCTTACTTGCACTGATGGACATCATGCTGTGGCCAGATCTGATTGGCTATGGAGCATTGTGCTGCTCTCCTCAATACATAAGGTTTCTCTCATTCCTGTTGCCTTTTCACCTACCAAGTTTAACCCTGAAACCTATTTGACAGTTTGACTGGACCATTTCCCTGAAAAAGTGAAATAACACGGTTTATGTGTTGTGAATTAATATCAGCCTCTCATGTGCCATAATCAGACATATACCAATGAAGGGTGGTCCTTTTTTTTTTGTTCCTCAGCATTCTAAGCTGGGTCAGAAAGCATTTTAAACATATGGGGGGACAGACAGAAACAAAGAAGAAAAAGGAGCCACTCAACTAAGGAGGTGGGAGGAAGCAGGGGAATTGTCATACCTGCACAGACTCCAGTCATTTCACTTAGCTCTTTCCCATTACCCATACCACTGTTGTGTTCATGAGGTTACTTTCACTCTTGGCCTAACCTACTTCACAGCATTGTTGTAGCAATAAATTGGATGAAAATATAACAATATAAAGTGTTTTGAGCCCCCATTGGTGAGAAAAATGAGGTATAAATATCCAAATAAACAAGTAAATAAGTCACCAGGAAAGACTTCCCTTACTGATGACATATTTAAAGGACTGTCCCAGCAGGACCTTGTTTGGTGCCAGTTTGGTGTAGTGGTTAAGTGTACGGACTCTAATCTGGGAGAACTGGGTTTGATTCCCCACTCCTCCACTTGCACCTGGCTGGATGACCTTGGGCAAGCCGTAGTTCTGATAAGAGCAGTTCTTGAAAAAGAGCAGTTTCTGTCAAGAGCTCTCTCAGCCCCACCCACCTCACAGGGTGTCTGTTGTGGGGAGGGGAAGGGAAAGGAGTTTGTAAGCCGCTCTGAGACACCTTTGGATAGTGAAGGGTGGGGTATAAATCCAATCTCTTCTTCTTGTGGACACATTTCTTCACTCTTCCCAGCAGTCCCTGTTATCTGTTCCACCTGTGAGGCCTGTAAGATCTGCCTCAGCCCAGTCAAAGGCTTTTTTGGTCATAAGCCCCAGCCCTGTGAAACAGTCTTTTTACCAACATTTCGGTTTCTCTCCACCACAGAGCTCAAAGAGGCCACTGCAGGTGGGTGCCACATTGCAGGAGGAGGCAGGGGAGACGTCTGACACTGGTGTTGTGATGTCCCAGTGGAGAGGCGGAGCCAGCAGGGTCTTAAGGTGGCTCTGCCACTGCCCCCTCCTCTTTTGCTGTGTGTAGCTGCCTGACCAGGCCCGGGAGGGGGGGTGGCACAGCCCCGCATGTGTAGGGCCCAGGGCCTAGTGGGGAGTACCTGCAGGGGGTTGAGGGTCCCAGTGAAAGGCTCGAGGGTAGGTGAGGTGAAAGGCCTGAGACCCCAGGGGCTGCTGCTACTCCAAGTAGGTGGGGTGACAGCAGAGCCAAGGGTCTGATTCAGTATAGGGCAGCTTCATATCCTTGGGGACTTGACAGCTGGGGTTGATTGGCTTGGGGTGTTCAATTTAGTCATGGGTCTATTGAGCATAGGGCTGAAGAAGGGGGTGGGGTATTCTAGGGTTAAGCAGCCTGGGCCATGGGCAGCCCCAAAGCAGGTGGTTCCTGCCTTTTCCTCAGATGAGGAGGATGACGAGGGTAGACTGGCCATCCTGGATAGGTTGGCAGCACTTGAGCAGTGTGTCAGCAGACCCACTGCTCCTGCCAAGGTGGTGTATGGGGGGCAGCAAGCTAGGTAGGTTACCAATAAGAAGTTTCAAGCAAAGGCATTAGCACTTTTGTCTGCTCTGGATGGCAGGTGCAGTGAGTCATCCGAGCTGGCTACAGTCACAGAATGCCAGGATGATGATCCAGGTAGGGAGGAGGCAACATGGGGGCTGCAGCCAGAGGCAGTCCAGGTGGCTTCAGATGTGGTGCCAGTAGTTAAGGAGGATAAGCAAGCCCACCTGCACTTTGGCGGGCCTGCATGGCCTCAGAACCCTGGGTTCAGCCTGCTGCCTCCACTTCCCCTGCCAAGTCACAAGCACAAGGCATACCACAGATCCCCCTGCAGTTCAGCTCCCAAGGGGTGTGTGGCTGTAGGCCTTGCAAGTTCTGACATGAGTGCCCCCTGTGCTCAGGCCCCCACGCATTCACAGATTGCCCTAGGGTGAAACCCCAGACAGGGTTTGTAATGTATTAATCCCCGACCGTGGAAGCGACCTGGTCGCCACACGGTCAGGTGAAGTAGCAGAGCTTCGGGAATGAGAACAAAGGGTCAAGCGGATCCTAGTCTGCACCAATAGGAGGGCTCGGATCCCAACTGAGAGCCTATGGATCTCTCGGACACTGTAAATAGCCAATCACGGGTGTGGGGTGTGTTTCCTGAGTTATACACACCGGCCTGCAAGCCGGCTCTTTGTCTTGTTTTGAACTAAGTAAAAGTATGTTGAGCTGAGATCACTCCCGTCTGCATACTTTTCAGGGTTCAAGGAGTAATGGGGGGTGCAAATCCACCTATTGAAAAAGGGGCCCAGTCTGATTAAGCTGAAGGAGCTGGAGCTCTGGCTGCATTTTCATCCTAAGCAAGGTGATTGTTGGAAGTTTTCACTTTTGCTCTGTTTTGTGAGTGGCATTTGAGCATTTTGGTTCCTTTTGGAGTAGACTCTTCATCACCAGATGTGATTGGTCATCAACATGGCCCACTGCCTAGATGATGTTTTGTTTGTGGGCCTGCAGGGCACCAGGCAGTATGTCAGGTTGTTAGATAGTTTTGTTAGTTTAGCAAAGGACCTGGGCTTATGAGAAAACTGAGGAGCCTGTGATGGTCCTGACTTTTCTGGCAATATGAAGAGGCAATTTTCTAGGTTACCTGAGGAAAAGGTTGGGGATCTGCAGACTAGGATCGTTTCTTTCAAGGGGAGGAGGAAGGCTACACTGAGAGAGCTGCAGCAGTTGGTGGGCCATCTTAACTTCATCTGTAAGGTGGTGGCGCTAGCCACAGCATTCCACAGGAGGTTGTGTGATGCCATGGCTGGGCTTTGGCTCCCACACCTTAGAGTAAGCATTAGTAGTGGTATGAGGGCAGACTTGGAGGTCTGGGAGGAGTTTTGGGCCTCATTCAATGGTGTATCTTTTGGAGGAAGGACATTGTAATATACTGAGTTCAGATGCATGTAAGTGATCAGCTCATAGTTTATTGGCAAAACACAAGACAACTTGCTGGGCCATGACCCCGCTTAAATCTGTGAAACACACCACACCCAACACACACCCCACTTCCCGTGATAGGCTATTTACATGTTGGCTATCCATCATAGGCTGGCCACAGGATCCGAGGTGGCTGATAGGCTAGTTCTCAGATCCTTTCCTGCTATTGTTATAGAACCTTAAGCTGTGCTTGTTCTCTTGACCATGTGTGAACGCAAGTGCACGTGTAGTCTATCTTAATACACAACAGACATGCAAACTGAGGCAGAGCTGCAGGTCACATCAGACGCAGCAGGGTTCCTGTGTTTCACGGTGTACTTTCATGATCAGTGGTGTGTGGAGGATTGGCTGGCCAACTGGGCCAAAGTGAGATTAGCCGAGGACCTGACATTCCTGGAGTTTTCCCCCATTGTAGTTGGTCAAATATAAGGACTCCAAATAATTACTAAACAGAAGAGTGGTTGATATATAGTTAACATTAATTTCATGTGAGTGGAATAAGTTAGTTGGTTTATGGGTTTTTCTGCTGTCCCCCCCCCCCGTGCTGTTTGTTTATAGATAGCTGGATTTTAATATTTTTGCACTGTCTCATACATATTGGTAGTGATTTTAGTTGCTGGGCAGCCTCTCAGGTGCCTTCAGACCGTCATAAATATTGTAACAAATAACTGTCAGGGATTCCTTTTAATACAGAACATTAAAATCTGTTTAGATTTTTTTCAGTATTTGTTCTTGCATTTGTCCACATTTTTTAAAAATGTGGGAACTTAATAAATTAACCTCTGTCTAAAATGCACATTTAAAAGAAAGAGGAAAAGAGATCAAAATGAAATTAAGAAATCTTAGCAGGAGGCTAGGATTACGAGGGCTCATCTGGTCATGGCTCTGTCCAAGCTACTATGCTACTCATGTTTAGCTGTAATTCCCAATATATTAGAGAGCTGACAAGGCTGTTCAAGTGCTGGGAAAGCTCTAATTCAAAGCACTTGGATTTGAAAGTATTCTAAATAATACCAAGGAGACCATTCTCTTCCTGTCTGATGAGGTCCTTGGCTCCATCTCTAGAATCATCATCATCATCATCATTATTATTATTCTTTTTGCAACCATAAAACCATCTTTAAATGCCTCATCCCTCACAAATGCGAGTTAAACTTTGTTGGTGATTAAATTTGAATGAAAGGAGACTGCTAATTTCTAACAAGCTTGATGAACGTCTGGCTTTGTTGTGATGCCTGTAGCAATCAAATCCTTTTTAAACAAGCACCCTAATTCTGTACAGAATGGCAGGCAGTTGGGCAAACAGGGAAGGGGAAATGTTCCTTGTAATGTTGGCTGGCCCATACTTGGGTGTGGGGAGGCTGTACCTTTGAATCAAGCCCAGAAGAGAAAATGCCATCCACTATGGCCGGGGCTGCTAAGAGCCGCCACCCCCACCCCCAAGCTCCCTCCTGGGTCCCCACTTCACATCAATTGGGTCAAACCCAATTTTCTTGTTTGCTTCTGGATCACTTTGATCCACTGACCATAATGATGCTGACAAGAGCTTAGAATCTGTGAAGGTCACCACTTGCACTCTGGATCATTGCTGTTCTTAGCTATTGAAATCATGTAATGTCTCATCAGTCAAGCCTTAATGTACATCATAAATTAGTTGTTTATTCAGGTCACATTCCTGTTGTCATTACAACAGGCAGCTATTTGGCCCCTACTTTAAAATAAATAAATAAATTGCTAGCGGAAAATTATATGGCAACTGTATCCTGGTCTCCAACTTGTCCTTCTTGTGCAAGATGATTGTAAGAGCAGTATCAGAACAACTCCAGACTGTCCTGGACAACTCATCTGACCAAGACCCTTTCTGGCTTCAGACCAGGCTACAGGACAGACAGAACACTGGTGGCTTTCATGGATGATCTGGGTTTCAGTGTAGACAAAGAAGTTGTGCCTCTCTGTTGCTCTTACTAGAGCCATCAGCAGCCTTTGTTATAATATACATTTATTGAAGCATTTGGAGGTAGAAGTAGGGATTAAGTGATATGTTGTGGACTGGTTCAAACAGGGCAGCTGTTGGAGACCAATTGTCAGCCATGCGGGACTTGTCTTGTGTGGTTCTACAAGGCTCATTCTTATCCCCCATGCTATTCAATGTAAAGGCCTCAGGAGAAATCATTAACAGTTTTGAAGTACGCTGTCACCAATACCTGACTCTCATCTCTAAAAATCTTTATCCAAATCACCTGGTGATTCTATAAAGGTTCTGAACAAGAGCCTTTCTGCTATTGTTAATTAGCTAAGGGTGAACAAATTGAAGCTAAATTCTGACAAGACAATAATACTGATTGGGAAGGCTGAGGTCTTGAAGGATACTGTGCTCCCCACTTTTGATGGGGTCCAACTAACATGTTCTGACTTGATAAAAACCTAGGGGGTCATAGTGGATCAAGAACTACTATAGGAGAAGCAAGATACTGCACCCACACACAGATGCAAAAAGCATTCCACCAGTTTCATTTAGCCAGGAAAATGGACCCCTACCTTGACAGCCAATCTGGCCATGTGGACCAATGCTATGGTTACCTTGGGCTAGACTACTGTAACTTCATAGGAGAATATTTATGTATTTATTTATTTATTTAGTATCCCGCCCTACCCTGCAAGCAGGCTCAGGGCGGCTCACAACATATAGTAAAACATTAAATAATAATTCATACAACAACAACCAATTCATCTAAAATAGATCAGTTAAAATATCTGATGGCAGCTTAACCATTCTAATTACAGTGCCTGGTCTGCAGTCCACAACAGTGATTGTTGTTGGTATCATATATTATTATAGATATTATCTGGGTTTTAATGCATTGCTGTATACCTCATAACCCCATGTTTCGCATTGCTCACACAATACCTTGCATTAGGCAGTTTGCTTGCCTCCTTGTTCAAGTTCTCTTTGAATTGTATTCCTAGCCCTATTGCATTGTTCACTGGATGTCTTATGTTGTATGGTTACATTCTTTCTCTTTCTTTACTCTGTAAGCCACCTTAAGCCTCAGTGAAAAAGGGGGGCTAATTTAAAAAATAAACCCAACCATCATATGAAGACAAATCACACGATTTACCCTGTTCCATGGAACTCCAGTGTGACCAGGGTCTCCAGAATTTTGCCCCTTTCCAGTACTCTTCTCTCAGCAGCCCAGATTATGGCTTCTCTTGTCACCAAAGATAGAAAAGTTTTATGGAGGCTTTATATAATTTGGTACTAGTACAACAAGCAAGTGTCCACAGGACTGATGTTTTAGCAGAGTAATAATGAATAGGCAGGTTCCATGGCCTATTTCCTGCTATCTTTTTGTTGGCTCAAACTTGTTGGTGTTTATTATCCATTTGCTGTTATACAGAGATGCAATACAGTAAAAGGAATGGCATGTGAAGCCCAAGTACTGGATCTTGGGATTCATGCAAGGAGAAAGGTCTTTGCAGCTTCTTTTGCACATTTGAGAACTGACTCAGAAGGGAATCTGCATACAGATTGTCCGCAGTGGATTAGGGGAAACATATTTATCCAAAGGAATATCATCTGCTCTCAGCCGAGAAAACTGCCACATGTATTGTAAATTGTATGTGAAAAGACTTACCTTATCTACCAAATTATGGAATGTAACAAAATATTAGGAAAATATATATAAAATCTGCATTTGAAAAACGGGCAATATTTTCCATGCGTTAACAATTCACCTTTGGTACTCTACCTTAAAAAAACCCAACATATTGTATTATGCTGCCACCACTTATTTCTCAGTATTTTTATTTTGTCTTCTATGAAGCAAAGTTCTGCCTCATCCTCAAAGCTGCAGCCATGCACACAGTTATATGCACAGAAGTCAAGTAGATTTCAGTGAGGGTGTGCAGTTAGGAATGCAAACACAGACATAAACATGATCAGTCACCATAGTCTTATTCAAACCAGTTGCCCCCCAAAACACAAATCCTGTTGAAAATATCCTCCAAAAGATTTATGTGAAATTGCCCAGATCCACTATGCACCACATTCCTGAATATGCATGATAATCTTTAAGGAGCCAACATGGAGGGAACATCTTGGAAAACATGTCGCTCCAAAAAAAAAATACACAAAACCCTCTAAACTTTTTTGTAGAGTAACTTCCAGTTGCTGATTAAAATTTCATGTGAGACTGTCCATCATGTCTTTACAGTTAAGGATATGAGAATGTACTGTAAAAGTCTCTCTTCATTTTACTGTAAAAGATTCCTTATGGACATTAGTAATCCTCTCAGCAGATACTTCTTGGAAATTATATGAAGAATTCTTCTCCCAAAATCTATACAATTTCTATACATTTTAGAAGGGAGGAAATACTTTCTGTTCCATTTGTTACAAATCTTGGTATTTCTTGTGTTAGAGTTCCTGTGCAAGAAGAAATGCAAGAAAAAGACTGTGGTGTCTGCTTGTACTAAGCCAAACTTATTATGTCCCCACTTGCATTTCCACTTCCACAAGATGTTGTGCAAGCAATTTCTGAGCACAATATATAGGGGGGAAAGTACTTGGTGTTGCTCAAGAACTTGCACAATTGGAATTGCCCATTTATGTTTCTGCTTGCACATTGCTGGATACAGAGGAGGTGTTTGCACCACCTGGTTCCTCTGTCTCCACTGAATACCTGATCCCCCACACCTGAAGCAGGATCCATTGCTTCCTCCCTGACCCGTTGTGGAACCAGGTGGAGTATTTTCTAAATTCACTGTAAGCATAGAGTAAACAGAGTATTTTCTGTATTCACTATAAGAATATAGAATAAAAGCAATTAGAAAATTCTTTATATAAATATGCAGAACATATGGAAAGCCCAGCATTTATGCTACATAATTTTAAAAAAAGATACAGAAGACAAAAAACCGGGTCTCCTACATGAAATTCAGGATGCAAGTGTACTGAAATATTGGAAGTAAGTGAAGGTCAATGAAAGACCTCTGAGCATGAAGAACTTTTGTGACAGCTGTTGACCTGGACTCAACTAATACTGTTCAAAGATGGTACTAAAAACAGCAGGACAATTTACCTCCATCCCAAAAATGAGTACAAACCTTGGAAATAGATCCTATTAAAGAACATCAGTAGCAGCAAGGAAAAGGCATCATGCTTTGCAGTGTGAATATTCAACACATATCTTTCTTTGTACTTGCTTTCTGAAGTATATAGATTGGAGCCAATATTCCAACAGCCACTTGGCATTAGTCTTTACTATTCTCAAAACTAAAGAAGTACTATCCAAGTAAATATGCCCAGGTCTTTGACAGGTATCCAGGAGCTAAGAAATTCCCTAATCCATTAATCTCTGTTAAGGAGTAGCCATTGTCCTAGTTCTAGTTTTAATAAAGCTGTAACTTTTGGAAAATGAACACCATCAGTGTTTGTGGGCCCAGGGGCATAGAGGGGTTGCACAGGTGTGGTAAGATACAACCTGAAATATACTGGGTTCGACATGCAAGTAGTGATCAGCTCATGCTTTATTCAGTGATTTAGCTCAACTACAAGACAACACCAGCAGGGTTGAAGCCCTGTTTATAATCCCATCAAACGGCACACCCTAAACACACCCACTCCCCAAAATAGGCTATTATTTTACACATTAATCGCATCCCAATAGGTGGCTGCCAGGATCCTGCTGATCTATTGTACTATTCCCCAGGTTCACCTACTTTCTGGCAACCCTGGGTTGCAGGGAAACAGTATCAGTACATAACACAACCAGACCACAGTGATTGGGTAAAAAAGCCATAGCTTTTATTGATTACACCACAGGAGCATTGGTACAGAATAGGGATGGATTCTGAATCGAGCGACCTGCCTGCCACTCAATGAACTCCACACTCCAGCCTGCCTGCTGGGGTGCAAACAAGGAGTGGCTAACCTTCGGGGGGGGGGTTCAAAAGAGACAAAAACAGTTCAGGCGGGGACGGAGCATGTTGCGCTCCCGCCCGCCTGTTGAAATGCCGTTACCGAAAACCTAAACTCAAATTTCCATAACCATTATCAGAGGGGCATTAATAAAGGTTTGGAAGAAAATAAAAGTAAAATACTATACAAAAATTCCAAGATGGGTATCACCCCTTGAAGCATTCATAAAACCAACACTTATGACAAAGGAGAAAAGGAGCTCATATGACATATTATTAGATGACTCTAACAATTTAAGATCCACAGAAAATTTAAGATAGTACAATATAAACCTTACTTGGTGGGAATCCATGCAACTCCAGTCAAGATATAGCAAAGACAGAACAACTGATTTTCTCAAGACTGTCGGATCTAGACAAAATATGACTCTCATCCAATGATAAACTAATACAAAAAAATTACAAATTTCTCTTAGGGGACCTTATGCAAGATGAAATAATAAAAACCTCAATGATAGCATGGATGCAAGATTTAGGACACAACATCCAGTTAGAGGATTGGCTTAAAAATGGAAGATTGCTAAGCTAATGAGAGCAACAGCTTTTAAAGAAAACATATATAAGTTTTTTCACAGATGGTATTGGACACCAGATAGGATAGCTAAAAGTCATAAATCATTTTCTAAAAACTGTTGGAGTTGTAAATATTTTTTTAATAAATATATTTATTGGGTTTTTAAGCATGTGTATACCCACCACCTAAACACCACCATTACATATTCCATGCAGTAACATATACAATTAAAAATTACTTTGATCAAATTTCTTTCCAACAAATCTATATATCTCAGCTTGACCATATTTTCATTTTAAACAATAGTTCAAAAATTCAAAAAGCCGTTATAGTTTCTCTTACTAGGCAAGTTTTTACATTTTCATCAATATACCTTTTGCCCTTTGCTCTAGGATAATATTCTATTGAGACAACACGTTGCTGCCAAATGCATCTGCTTCCTATTCCATCTAACTTAGAGGTTATCATTGTCAAAATTAATCTTTACTTTCCTTTCCATTTAACTTAATCCTTAACATTATTATTTTAACATCAGTACGTCCTCAAGCTTTCCCACTTTTAACTTTATCTGGTATAAACATTTTATTTAACAAGCACTATAAGCCTATTTGCTTATTAACCACTTCAATGTATCCCTATTCTTACCCTTTACCAAAGCCAATGACATCCTTTAGCCTCTATTAACTCCACCTAACAGTATATTCCATAATTATTTTTCAGCTATAATCTTGATTGATCACATTTTAAAGCTCTTCTTATCCAAATAAACAAACTATTGTCCCAGAACACATGAGAACAGTCCTATATAATTATATACACAAAACAACATATTAAATTATCCAAATAAACCAATTTTTGCCCCAAAACGCCTAAGAACAGTCCTATATATATACACAAAGCAAAATAATAAATTCCTCCTATTGTATCCAAGGAGATACTTCATTTGGGTATTTCTTTCAAACAGTTATATAGAGATAACCCCACTTTTCAAGCTATATGAATTATTGTCTTTCTATTGTTTTAATAGGAGTAGTTGAATGTCAAAGTAAATGAATTATGGAGTTATGTGATTAAAGATTGAAATGTTTTTGTAGGGGTTTGTTTAAAGGAGATGTAAATCTAATGTAGGAACTTTTTTCCACAGGTGGTGATGTGGAAAAATTCATAAATATTGGCAAAAGGTTAACAAGATAATAATGGAAATAACTATCATTAATCTACAATGGTTACCAGAAATTTATCTGTTGAATATAATTCCTAATGGTTACGAGCAAAATGATATATATCTTTTGACTTATATTCTTACATTAGCTAGAATACTAATAGCTAAATATTGGAAATCAGATAAAGTTCCAACAAGGGATGAAATTGCTAAAGAACTGTTAGAAGTGGCTGAAATGGATAGACTTAATATATTACTTCAAGAAAAAGATGATAAGGTATTTCAAAAAAGATGGTCTAGAGTGTATAACTGAATTGAAGAAAAATGTATATAATGGACTCTTAATATGGAAGACACATGTAACATTGTATATATTAGGGTTGCCAAGTTGATCTTCGCCGGGAGCGGGGGGGGCTCCTGGCCAGCGTCCGGAGCACGTGCATGCAAAGCACGAGCGCACCGCACGCACATCACCCGGAAGTGACGGGAGGACACCGGGCACGCTGGGGGTGGGGCCACGGCCATACAAGGGAAAACCATAGAGTTTTCCCTTGTATGGCCGTGGCCCCACCCCCAGTGTGCCCGGCGTCCTCCCGTCACTTCCGGGTGACACGCACGTCGGGGAGGAGTTCCCCCCGGGGCCCAATCCGGGGGGACTTGGGATCCCTAGTATATATTATAACTACAATATAAAATGATAAATAAAAATGGGGGGGAGAAAAAAAAGGTATTTGGAACTTGGATAACTGGGAATACCAATTTTTCTCTGCTCCCTGACATCTGGATAAAAAAATACTGATTTTTTTTAGATGCACATCCCTAATTGAATCAAACAGGAGCTGTAACATAGGGGTTTCCCCTTTGTTCTTTGCAAGAATCATAGCAGTCTAGCTCTATCCTGCTTGTCTCAAATGGAATGCTTTTTCTGCTTGCACTGCAGGAACTAAAGAAGAATCTAGTGGGTCACCTTTTCCAGGCACTAGCTGCTGTGTGGCATATACAAGTTAGCATGCTGTCGCAAAAATGTAATGCAGGACTGAGTGACCTAATGGATTATGTCACTCTTCTGTGCTCCAAAATACATTGTAGCACATGGACCTGATTGTATTACCATTTCAAGCATTAGGTTTGTTTCTAGCCATGCTGATGGACAAGCACTCCCACAAGAGCTGTAAGGACATGTCACATCTGAATTTGCTGTTAGCTAAACTGGTTGTTTTCTGTTCCAACAGACTGAAAAGAAATAGAAGGGCTCTGGAGACCAGAGCAGATAACATGAGCAGAAGCCATACCAGATGTCCCAAGAGTAAGCCTAAAATATGTAGTAACAAAGGCCATATTCTCGTCAGATTTCCCTATCCCCTTGCTTTTCCATTTTTAAAAACACCTTTGGCTTAAAACCTTTCCAGACCCTACACCACAATCATTAGCAATAAGACAATTAATCTTCTTGAAGACTTTCAGATAATAAACCACAAGCAGAGAAAAACAGCCAATTGGGAGTGATGAACTGTTAAAAGGATTTGGCTTTGTGTATAACCACAATAGGACAGTTGAACCTCAAGGAGAAAAAAAGCTTTTACATCCTGTTCACTTCTGAGGGTAAAAGACTGGAACCAGGGAAGAAGGTAGTTACCATAACTGCAAATGTATAACAGCAGCCAATATTATCTAAGATCCCTTTGAGCCCATTTGTCAAATAAACCGCAATTTATATTATGCTAAGAGGTGAGAGAGTCTGATCCTACTGGTATGCCTCTGCACTTTTCCATGCAGTTTACAGAAATTACTTCAGCATGAATCCAAGGCATTACTTTTGTCAGGATTTACAGCACAATCCTAAGGAAAGTTACTTCAGTCCAAGTACATTCATTTCAATGGGTTTAGACTGGAGTAATTCTCTTTAGAATTGCACTGTCCACTGCTGTATATTTGGTGTTGCATAATGCTTGGAAGAATGATTCTATCTACAGTGGCCTGGATTCTATGCAAATGACACTGTAAGAAGCCGATGGAAGTAATTTTCTTCCTGCCTGCCCCTTCCCCAAGCATCCATCCAAGCTGTGAGCTTCAAAAAGGTGATGTCAAGGGTTGAGGGTGTGTGTGAAGAGCCATGTGACACAGGCAAATGCAGTGAAAAAGCAATAGTGAGTGGAACCACTCTATCTGTCTGTTCCATCAGCAGACCCCACTGATTGAAAGAAGGGTCACTTTCACTTGCTATCTAGTTTATTTTATCCTGCCCTTCCTCCAAGGAGGTTAAGCCAGCATAATGGTTCTCAGCTCCATCATTTTATCCTCACAACAACCTTGTGAGGAAAGCATGTGACTGCTCCAAGACCATCCAGCTGCAATGGCATAGTGGACATTTGAACCCAAGTCTCCCAGAGCTTAGTCTAATATTCTTATTACTACACCACCCTGGCTGACTCACTGCAGCTACCCATTTTGTGCAGTTTTTCATCCATGCAGGTTCCCAAATCCTTGACACTGATTTTTGAAGCTCACAGGAGGTTTCTAGGGGGAAAGGAAGGTAGAGAACATTCACTTCCACCAGCTTCTTATGTTGATGCTACATTAAATCCAGTCATTATCCACTCTGTTGAGCTCCCTGAGATGGCATGAATGCGAGTAGGCATACTGCTTGTGGAGAGCTGCTGCCAGTCTGAGTAGACAATACTGCCTTTGATGGACGAAGGGCTTGATTCAGTATAAGGTAGTTTCATGTGTTCATGTGCCCATCCTATGGACCATGTCTGTTCTTCCTTTGATCATCTGAACAAGGGTTAAACATTCAGATTGGGTATATGTATACATGTGTAAAAACTGTATGATAACTTCTTGGATTTTATTTGGAAATCAACCACGTGGATCTATACAGACACCAAATTCAGATGTTAAATTCTGCACAGATGTTCAGAAACAGGCCAGATGTGCCTAATAGGAGGGTCAGATAGGGACATCCTCAGATTGGGTTCTACTCCCTCAAAGGACTAATTTTGTACTTTGGATGGGGCTATTGACCCAGTATTGCTATCTGGATGTCCAAGTAAGTAGGGTTGCCTGGAGCTGGTATACCAGCTGTGGCAACCTCCTGGAGAAGTCTGACCTGACCACAGTTGTGCATTCCTTGGTAACTTGCAGACTGGACTTTTGTCATACATTCTATACACGCCTACCTTTGAAAAGTTCTCAGAAAACTTCATAGGCCTGCCAATATGTTGATGGGAGTTAGTCATTATGAGTTTATCATACAAATCCTAATCCAGCAGCACTGGATTCCAGCTTGTTTCCAGGTACAAATGAAAATACTAAGGTTGACCGTTAAAGCCCTAAATAGCTTGGCATTAGGGAATGTTCTCTAAGACAAGCCTGTGTGCGTGTGCCATTAAGTCACAGCTGACTTATGGCGACCCCACTGAGTTTTCAAGGCAAGAAATGTTCAGAGGTGATTTGCCATTGCCTACCTCCATGGCACAATTCTGGTATTTCTTGGAATCTTCCATCCAAATGCTAGGCAGAACCAATCCTGTTTAGCTTCCAAGAGCTCACAACATTATTACATCATCGCTCTATGCTGAAGATCACTAAATTGGAAAGAACTGTTAGTATGCCATCGCATTTAGTCAAAGATGATACCATCACTAGCACTTTAATTATTGGAGTGCTTTAATGTTTTAAAGTTTACTGTCAATGCTTATATTTAAATGTTTTAATCTTTGTATATGGTTTTACGGTACTGGGTACCAACTAATGTTAGCCACCCTGAGCCCGCTTGCAGGGAGGGCGGGGTATAAATCGAAATAATAAATAAATAAATTAGGTTAGCCTGGGCTATCAAGGTCAGCATAATATGAGCCTACCTATGTACTTAGATCAGCTGGAGAGGTGCTGCTTCATGTTTCACCACATCCAGAGGTTCAACAAAGCCAACTGTGAGAAGGCCTTCCCAGAGGTGATATCTGTCCCTGTTAATTTTTTCAGTGAAGGCTGTACTTTTTCAGTATTTAGACTGGGCTATTTTTATACTGTTTGGAGCATTTTCCTGGTTTAAATTTCTTAACTTTTTATTCTGGGTTTTATATGTTGGATCCTGCCAGTCTGCTCAGCTAAATATAGACCCTTCATCTGGTGCAAGAAATCTTCTTCCAAAGGAGGAACTTGTTCTTCCAGGCAGTACAAGTTCTTCGTCTGGTGGAAAGTTCCTTTGCACTGAAAGAAGGCTCTTGAATGCAAGACCACCCAGTATTTTTACATGTTCTGCTTTTACTTATGGCTTGTTTGTTATTTGCCAATTTATTCTTATTTTTATTCATGTTTTTATTCTGGTTGCCAACTTTTGTATCCTGTTGTTTTGTCTTGTTTCAATTTTATTTTTGTTACATAAATACATTAACATTTATTTTTAATTTTCAAAAAGTATATATGGCTAACCAATTTGAAAATACTCTGGAAAATCAGGATGCATATTTTAACAAATAAGATTAATGAATATAGAAGTTGAACACTGGAGAATAAGAAAGAGCCTAAGTGCAGGGTTGTCTTCTCCATCTGAGGATGTGACTCTTCTTCAGCGAGGCTGCTGTTTCTAGGACTCCTAAAGGCTAGAGCCCGTTTGCTCTAGCAAGATCTCTGCTGCAGCAGTTAGGGACAAACAACATGGAAAGTTTGTCTCCTTGTCCATTGTCTAAGCTTCCCAAGGACATCTGCCGGACCACAGAATCCTGACTTCGGCTGTACCAAGAGTAATGAAGAAAGAACAGGGGACTGGTATCGAAAGTTTACTATATTCTCAATTTTCAACTTAAAGAAGATCAGGCCGGATATCAAATAAAATGGCATAGAGATATTGGTCAGGTGCTTACCTCCGAACAGTGGACTGCGATCTGGTCCTCTCCTTTTTGACGCTCTCGTTCCACCAATATTCAAATGTCAACTTATAAACTTCTATTTCAATGGTACCTGACCCCGCATCAGCTACATAGCATCAACCCCGCGATTCCTGACAGATGTTGGAAAAATTGTGGTGGCCGGGGCACCTATATTCATTGTTGGTGGGAGTGTCCCAAGGTCCAGGCCTTCTGGAGAGAAGTTAACGCCCAAATATTTTTAATTACAGGTTGCGCCCTCCAACTGCAACCCTCCTTGTTTCTCTTGAATTATTGGAGCCATCCCGCTCCCAATGGACTTATGAAAGAGCTAATAGAATTATGTCTTGCGGCTGCTAGGAATGTTATAGCATTTCATTGGAAATCTAAGAAGCTGCTACTGAGCGATTGGTATCTGAAATTGTGGGACTTTTTTCTACAGGACAAAGTTTCCACTAGTATCCTTCGATCTGAAAATCAACCTGTCCCTGACAATCTCCAAGAAAAATGGATGCCCCTCTTAGAAGCGTCAGCAGCACATAAAATCGACACTTCCCTGTTTGCTCTGCATAAACATCAAGATTTGCTTTCCTATTTTTAACTGCTCTTTTAAATTTTAATAAAAAAATGATGACAAAAAAATAGGATAGCTCTTCTTAGGATTACACAGTCAACTTGATTTCTCGTAACATACATCTCTTCACAGTCTCACACAAACACAGATGCAAGCCCTGTATGGTTTTGGAATTTTTCTCAACTGTGTTGTTTTCTTTTTTAAAAAATTAGCTCACTTTTAAATGATCTTTTGGCCATTTCAGTTAAAAAAAATCAAATATTAAACGGTGAGAGTAGAACTTAAAAAAAAAAAGTAATGAAGAAAGAATGTGGGTGGATCCTACTGGATTTTGGGAAGGCTAAGGTTTTTTTAAAAAGAAAATTAGATGTAAAATGGTTTGTGCATTCCACATGTCATAGGTTTTCAGAATTTGCCCTGCTGTCGTGAATTCAACATTATGAGAATATGTTCTTTTTAAAAAACAAAATTTTATTCCCCATTATTACAGAGCAAAGCTTGAACATTTCCTTGCCCTTACTTTCCATAGTTTCATTCATTGCTGAATACATGCAAAATTATTTGAAAATGTGGCTCATGGAAGCATAATTAATGTATACAAAATTGCACACATATGTGCACATTTGCTCAATTTGCTAATTTATTTATTTTGCTAATTTAATTTGGATTTCCCAGTCATAGAATGGGGGTAGGATTGTATGCAGCAAACACAATATCCTGATCTGGAATGTGTCAGAGGCCTTTCCTAGCAGTTCCACTGCACAGTTTGGGGCCCATACAAAGAGGCAGAATGCTTTGGGGAGTGCTGTTAATTCGTTCATTTCCTTGCAAATCTCCTTGTTTTGTCTGTGTAAAAATGTGACCACACCATTCATATGATACCACACATTTTTAACAGGCAATTTGGCTTGGTTACATTGTTACCTTCCTGGCTCCATCTTGGATACTAAGCTTCCATGCTGGATAGTAAAGCCTGTCTTTCCCTCTTCTATAATGTGCATCAAACCTAGGCAAAGCTATTGTAAGGAATCTCTGGCCATCAGACAAAGGACTGGTGCTGAAGAGAGAAGAGTCCGTGTCCAATCTAAAAAGCTCTGGAGAAAAACTTGAGAACTAGCAGTGATCAGAACCCTAACCAAGGCCCCCTAATCTCATCAATGTGCTTTTTGCCACAAGAAGACCCTCCCACCATCATTAGCATAGACACTTGTTTACCACTTTGGTTATACCTTTCCCATCATCAGCAGCACACCGATTTCTTCATCCAGAAGTCATGCCCAGATTTGGACCAGCCCACTTCGTTTCTAGGCACACAACCCAATTCTATTTCATGGCCACAGTTTGATCACACACACGGCCCCACCTTCAGTCTCTTTTGTTCCCAAGTCAGGGGGAAGGGAAGCATCTTTTCTTTCTGAACTCCACACA
>NW_015171506.1:497097-499836 GCF_001447785.1 Gekko japonicus | reverse complement strand
TGCTCTTGTTACCTGTCCCAAGGCAATTCTTGAGAGATGCTGAGGCCTCAGTTTGACACAAGGCCTTCAGTCCTGTTGGAAGTTCCAGATGCCCCAGACCTTCAGAGTGAGTGGGAAGAGAGAGCTAGATAGGCACACTGACCTTTCTTCCTGTATCTACTCTTCTGCCACTGTCCTCTTTGATATGCAGATTGTAATCTCAGGGGCCAATTTCCCTTTCCTGCTTCTCTCTCACTCTGAATGAAGACTTGCTCTCTACTTGCACGCACCAAGAGAGGGACATGCTCTTGGCACCTTTAGCTAGTAAATTAGTAATCTATCAAGCTCTCCTCTTTCCTATCCAAAGTGTACTTCTTAAATAAAGAGAGAAGTATTTCTCTTATAAACTTGCAATGTGGTTCTGTGTAACTTTGTAAGCTGAGTAACCTGGTAAAGTGGCGCTCCTGCACTTGTAGCTAAATTTAAGCACTCTGCTAATTAATGGTAACTGGACTAACCAAACCGGTTAACCTCAATACAGCCCTGCTTTTTCTTCTCTTGGATTTTGGTTTTTTTTCTCTTGGACCCCAAATAGGTGTTGGATTCTTCATGAGGCCCCGGGATCAGCAGTTCTAGTTATGTCTCACAATTTCTTTTTTCACCCAACTTTTGTCTTCCACACACGCTTCTCCCATCCCTTCCATTAAAGTGGGATAATTTGTACAGATTCTGATTTTTTTAAAAAAATCAGTCTCACAGCCCTATCACTAATCCCTCTCCTTTAATGTACCATCTGATTCCTCCTTCAATAACCTTTGTTTATGACTGTTACTAGCAATAAAACCCGTTGTGAAAGCAATACAATGAGCACTAGAAAGATGTGATGTGTAACGAATGCATAGGCTGGAAGGAGGTAAAGTAAATAATAGCGGTAATCGAAAGATACAAATGTGGAAGAAAAGTCTAACATACCTTATGGCATACAATAGCCAGCGTCCAAGGTCACAGAAGGTGGGCTACAAAATGTTGCAGAGAGGGGTCCATGGAGTAGCGTCAACAACTGGGGAGTCTGCGAAGTCATTTGATGTTGGATGTCCATGTCATTCAATGTGGTTGTGGTTGCACTGTCCACCCTGTTAGAGCAGAGGTCTCAAGAGAAGTAGGTTTGAAAGTGAGTGGTCATGATGAAAGTCTGAATAGGTCATGTGGGAATGAGAAGGAGGAGTCTTGGGAAATGAGTATTGTGAAATCTCTATAGTTTTCATTGTGAAAAGGCATGGGTTTTTTGGTGTTTTGTAAGCAGAGTTGTATCGAAGCTGCGGTGGCTAAAGTGGTTAAGACGCTGAACTGCAGGCTGTGGAAGGTCGGTAGTTCAGCAGTTCGAGACCCAAATGTGCCGCATGACGGAGTGAGCTCCCGTCTCTAGTTCCAGCTCCTGCCAACCTAGCAGTTCGAAAGCAAGAAATTGCAAGTAGATAAATAGGTACCACTTCAGTGGGAAGATAACAGCATTCTGTGCACCTTGGTGTTTAGTCATGCCAGCCACATGACCACGGAAATATCTTCGGACAGCGCTGGCTCTTTGGCTTTGAAATGGAGATGAGCACCGCAACCCTAGAGTCGGACTCGACTGGCTTTCGAGCAAGGGAACCTTTACCTTTACCTTTAAGCAGTGTTGTACATTGAAGTTTAGGGTCTAAATGTATGGCTAGACACATTAGGTTTCAATAGTTTGCTGCTTTTGAAAAGTGATGAAAAGGATACTTGCTGCTTTGACCAAAGCTGTATTATATAAAAGAGGTATTGCTCATGGAACTAACAAAGCAGTCTTTAAACTGAACATGAGTGGTTGGGTGATCCAGATGTAGTAGGACTGTTTGAGAGGTCACAGAAAAGCATTATGAGGACAGCATGTGAATATCTTGTATAGGTATAGCGCTTTTGGAACAGCTGGTGTAGAACTGTCTGTCACAGGGTATCTCACACACAATGTGAATGAGTGTACAGTGTTCACCAAGTTAATCTATTAGTTAGTGGGTGTGTGCTGGGAGTGACACTGAGTTTTGAGTGTCAGCTGTGGGTATGTCACATTGTTCTAGCTGGAGAGATTGGATTGCCATTGAAGGCTTACTGTGTATTGTTAGCTGGGAGTTTTCAGTGTGATGTGTTGGCATGCTGCATTGTTCTAGGTGCAGAGATTGAAAAGCGCTTGAAGGCTGTGCATTGCATGGTTGTTGTGGCACGTTAGAATGTCATTTTGGCATATCACGTTTGGGATGCCTTGTCTTGTCATGTATAGACTGTCTGCGTTTTGCCTCAGCATGTTCTTGTGGAGTAGGTTTTCTTTTTTGGCCTGGTAGGCGCTTGTAATGGAAAACCATTGTTGTTGTGCATAGTGGTCCTTCAGGTAGTGAATGTAGAGCAGGAGTGTGGCCAATCATAGTATGAAGAAGGTGTTGATTGGAGCTTAGAGTGATAGTAAAATGTGTGCTTTAGGAAGCACGGAGCTGAGGAATGGTAGTTGGGCAGCAATGTGTTTTTGAAACGTGTGTAGGCAGGAAAAATGATTGAGAATGGAAAGTGGCCCCAGTGAAAGAAGACAAAGTATAGGGATAAGCAGCAGTGTCAGGTGAAGATTGGGTGGAGGGGAGAAAGGCAGAAGAAATCAATGACTGTACTGTCAGACCATGATCATAGGATACATTGACTAATTTCCCAGTAATTGAATGGTGAACAGATTCCCTTGGTTATTTCCCAATG
>NW_015171506.1:478369-496831 GCF_001447785.1 Gekko japonicus | reverse complement strand
CTTGCTGGCGTTTGAGGCCTCGTCTGTGTCAAGGATAGTCTGTGGAAAGTAAAGAGGTAGCCCATATTAGCAAGGGAGGACTGATGTTGTAAATGAGTGAAGGAGTTGTTTTGTCTAAATCGTCTCCCCACGCTTCTCTCCCAAGCGTCTCTTAATTTTTCTGTTGCTGGTAGACTCTGCGCTTCCCTTTGTCCGATTTTTTTCCCTGTCATTTTCCCCATGTCTTCTCCATGTACCTGGTCCTGTGATGTGGACAGCGTGTCTTTTCACTGCTGTCTGAGGATCCTGTGAGTTTTGAGGTTCTCTTAATCTGAAGTGTTATCTGTAGATAGGAAAGCATTAAGTGATGTTAGCCACCAAGGATGGATGTTGCAGCCATGAGTGACTGGGTTTTTTTTGTCTAAACATCTCATGTGCTGTGACCAAAGTGTGAATCAATTTTTCCCGTTTTGCAGAGCTAACTGGTTTGACCCACAGTCCTGCAGGACTGCACCTCCCACGGTATTCTACATCGTCAGAACTGCAGTCAACTGATCAGGACCCTTTGGAAGTTTGAAGAAAAGGCTTCTCCAAGCAAAGTGGGAAAATCTGCAATGTTCCACTCATGTACATAGTCTTTGATGGTTCCTATCTCGTGGAGCAGGATGCCTGAGGAGGCCAGGAAGGCTCCCATAGCACCATTGTCCCGCCACCGATGCATGAAAGTGTGCAGGAGGGCATTCTTATATAGGAACATTGTCCCCATGTCTTGTCCACTTACCTGGTCCTGTAACGTGTACAGTGTGTCTGTTCACGGTTGTCTCAGTCTCCTGGTGGGTTTTTTTGGTGTGGTTCTCTGAATGTGAAGTGTTGTCTGTAGAAAGAAAAGGATTAAGTGATGTTAGCCACCAAGGATGGACACAGCATCTATGAGACATTGGGGTTTGTTGTCTAAGGATCTCATGCCCACAGAACCATCAGGCCCTACTGGCCCAGGGATGACCGGCGCGGCCCTCCCCCTCTCCCTGAGCCAGGCCCGGCTGCCCGCAGGGCCCACAAGGCCTAGGGCAGCCCCTCACCCCTGGAACATGCCCCGCGGGCCCCTGGGGCCAGACTCTGCCAGCCCCAGGAGGCCCAACACAGCCATCTCCCGTGAGGCCTAGGACGGCCTTCCCACCCATCCCAGGAAGGGCCCACCGGGCCAGCGAGGTGCCGTAGCATGGCCAGGCAAGGCCCTGGTGACCCAGCGAGGCTTGGAGCTGGCCCCCCGAAAGGTCCTTTGGGCCAGGGCCTGCATGGCCAGCTGGTAGGGAGGGGGGATTGCTCACCTCAGTGAATGGGTCAGCAAGTGGCATGTCGCACGGCCCTTGTCGTCGTCCTCTTGTGGCCAAGGATGGCCGTGGCTGGTTGAGCAGGGTCTCCGTGGCTGTAAGACTCTGCGGCAGCAGGATCCCCCGCTGTAAAAAGGCTCCAAATGGCTCTCCTGAGGCAAACGGTGTCCTCTCTCCTCCACAGACAAATGGCATCGTCTCTCCTCAGGTGAAGCTACATTGTGAGGGGAGTTTTGGCAGGAGCTTGCTCTGTGGGCGGGACCAATGCGCCCTCTAAGCTGTGGGGTCTCGTGAGCAAAAATCCTACTTTGTGAGCTACTGGCATTAAAGTTGTGAGCGAGCGACTGGGCTATTGCATAAATTAGTTGGCTCTGGAGCCATCCTTCCTGGACCGAGACAAAAATGGTGTGAGCTGGAGGCTAAAAAACTGTGAGCTAGCTCACACTAACTCAGTTTAGAGGGAACATTGGGCGGGACCCAGGCACACCTTCTGATGGGCAGGTCAGGCAGCCAACAGATTTTGCCAAGCATAGAACGTTGCCAGACCACTACCCTTTTATATAATAGGACAGGATTCTGTTTGAGCTCTCTGTATATTACTTATGAGCCAGCAGTTGAGTTTTGTGACTAAGAGCCAAACCAGGCATGATGGTGTCCTTCTGGTCACCAAGAGGACACTGCTGCCATTTAAAACATGCACAGGCAAATTGCACTGTGGGCCTGATCACAATTGGGCCCTCATGCATTTTGAATTACTTGAAAATAGTAGCAACATCCTCATGACAGCCACAAGGACACCATCACATAGTTTGGCACTAAATTACAGAGATCTTTATTACTGGCATGTAGGTCACTGCTAGTGTTTTAGGGTTACTGGATATAGAAGAAGAAGAAGAGATTGGATTTATACCCTGTCATTCACTCGGAGTCTCAGAACAGCTTACAAACTCCTTCCCCTTCCCCTCCCCACAACAGACACCCAGAGTGAGGTAGGTGGGGCTGAGGTAAGTGGGCCCTTTCAAGGACAGCTCTGACAGAACTATGGCTTGCCCAAGGTCATCCAGCAGGTGCAAGTGGAGGAATGGGGAATCAAACCCGGTTCTCCCAGATTAGAGTCCGCGCACTTAACCACTACACCAGACTGGCGTGGAGGGAAGGATGCAGGAGTATGGAACCCCAAGACACTTTGCATCAGCCAGTATTAAATCCTAGCCAGCAGCTTTAAGAGTGAGGGGCTAGGGAGCTGAGGCAGTGTCTCCATACTAGGTTCCTGAGACAAGTTTAGTGAGTGCCAGCTCCATCTAGGAGTAGGACCAATCCACACAAACATTTATTTAGAATATGCTGTATACACAGTTACTACTTGCTGAGGACTCAGAAGTGCTGCTGAGATACAGAGTGCTTTCCTCCAAACTCTAAACAAACTTGCACTTATTTATTTATTTATTTATTATATTTGTATCCCACCCTCCCCATTTTCAGCGGGCTCAGGGCAGCTAACAACATAAATATCAATAAATATATCAATATGTATGCTAAACCCAACATTTCATTAAAATTACAATATAAACTATACATACACTGCACATAGCTATAATACAAATGGAGACATCCACATCCACTCATCATTTGAATGGCTGCCTCCAGGCTCCTGCCAAGCTGTTTATCATCCGGCTGGTGGTGATATTGGTGTTAAGGCCAGGTTGGTGATGATGTTGATATTAGGGCCAGGGCCATAATATTGTGGTGGCACCCTACTTGAAAGTCTGGCAGAAGAGCTCCGTTTTACAGGCCCTGCAGAACTGCAAATTTTATTTATTTATTTACTAGGAAAAAGGCCCATTGTGGAAATAAATACAGCGGTCTCTAGAAAGAGGCTCTGGGCAGGTGCCCTGGCCTTGGACACTCAGTGTCAATTTGCTGTGGTGACCTCAGCAGGGTATAATGACACTGAGTCCACCATTTTCTCCAGAGGAACTGATCTCTGCTACCTAAAGAACAGTTGTAATTTTGAGTGATCTCCAGCCCTCACCTGGAGATTAGTAATTATGGTTCCCCAGAAGGGAATGGTGGAGATCTTTTCACTGTTAGTAAATATGTTAGTACCATTAGTTTTATTATCACAATATACTTGTTGAGTTCTTGCTTATAACAGTTCGCTTCTTGTATGTTATTTTGTTAGTTGTTATGAGAGAAGTCTCTGATCATCTTCTTATTCTTTGCTTCAAAAGGCCATTTTCCAAGTCCTTCTGCCTTTACTTCAGCTTTCTGTCTCTAAAATCGTATATCACTCTGGCAGGTCCTGCACCCTTTTCTGTCGCAGAATCCTCTTCCGTTCCCGAGGTGGCAGAGTCACTCGACTTCGATTCTCCCTCTTTAGACTCATCATCTGTCCCCAGCTGACGTTTCAAAAATTCTTTAGCTTTATAAATGGAGTCTATCTTCTCCCTTCTATCGTTGATCTTAAAGATGACACTTTCCGGAACCACCCATCTGTACGATATTCCATTAGTTTGAAGAAAAGAAATTAATTCCTTGTAATTTTCCTCTTTTGCCTAATTTCAAATGGAATGTCCTTTAAAGTTTTAATGGTTACATTTCCCATTTTCAGTGGAGTTGCTGATGTTGCTTTTAAAATGGCATCTCTGGTTTGTCTTTTTGAAAACTTGACCACTATTTCTCCAGGTAGGCTATTTTTTAATATAGTTGGAGTATGCCCTATAGGCTGTCTCCATTTCATTTACAAGTTCATCCGTTGTTAAGCCTACTACTGGAGCGATGATCTCACTGAGCACCCTCTTCAAGTCTTCCCGATCAGTTTCAGGAACCCCCTGAAACCTGAGAATCATGTTAGCTTTTTCCATCTGGAGCTGCAGGACTCGATTCTCTTGGCAATTTTGCTTCATTTCCACCTCTCCCATCCTTTTCGTCAACTTCTTACTTGTGGTGTCAATCTCTTTAATTTTCTCGTTTGCCTGCTCTACTTTTTTCTCCGTCTCGTTCAGCTGAAGCTGCTGTGCCACAAAGTTTTTATTAATCACAGTCAATTTTTGGTTAATACCATCAAGTTGTTCCATCACCGGCTTGAGCATATCCGCCAGGAGTTTGAGGACATCTGCTCCCTCTTCCGGTCTCAGACTCTGCCCGCCCAGCTTCGTTTTAAACTTTCTCTGCTGGGCCGCCATCTTTTTCATTTTGTTTACAATTACTGCCGCTTCCCCACAACTTGGAAAACTTGCCAAATGACTTCGCAATTCAGATAAGTCTCTCAAAAAACTTTCAGTTTACTTCCTCCCTTCTCTCCCTTCTTGTCCGTTACCTGCTCATTCGCAAAAGAGGCGTCCCTCTTTGCAATCGCTGTTTCCAATCGTGGGGGGGGGAATCGCTTTCAAACTACTCAGTTTTATTCAGAACTCACGTTCATTGTCGGCCAATTTATCTGACCACACTCAGTTTTACGCCATTCCGCTCGATCTTCAGCGCTTGTTCCGGTCAGTCCAGCTTATGCCTGAAGGCCACTCAGTGACTGGACCATCGGGGTGGAGGGGAGCCTCAATTCTCTGGCATTTCGCCATCGAAGAGGCTACCCCCAAAAGCCCCCTGGCCTGGAGCCTATCGCAAAGGCTCCGCGGGGGTGTCACTTGAGGTGGCACCCCTACAGGCCGCTGGTGTGCAATTCGTCCTCCTCCATTGTGAGGAGAGCATCCGCCATCGCTGTTCTGTTGACCAGAAGTTGAAAGCAGTTGTAATTCTGAGTGATCGCCAGCCCTCACCTGGAGATTGGACACATTTTACCTCAGAATAGCAAAACTGTTTAGAATGTTAGAGGCAAAAGACAATCAAGTCGCATATGCAAACGACCTCTGTGTTCTGAGGCAAAGGCCAATGAGGCTGCATATGCAAATAACCTCTGTGTTCTGACTGGCTATGGGGGGGAGAGGACTGGCTATGGGGGGGAGAGGAACAGCAAAATGTTTAGAATGTTGGAGGCAGGACTCAGGCGAAGCAGCCAGTGGATAGGGAGACCCTCTGAATGACAGATCAGAGAGCGAACTGATTTTGGAGCGTGTGGAATGTTCTACAGAAATGCCACCACCATTCGGCTTTTATTTATAAGGGAGATTATATTTATACCCCACACTCCCAGCCATGGCCGGCTCAGGGCGGCTTACAACAACATAAAAACTACAATGCATAAAATCACAGTGCTAAAACCATGACAATAACAATATTAAAAGGTGCTAAATATTAAAAGGTCCCACAGGGCCCTGATGTCATCCGGGAGCTCATTCCACCAGTGAGGGACCGCCACGGAAAAGGCCCTGGCCCTAGTTATGGCCAACCTGGCCTCTTCAGGCCCAGAAGGGCCAGGCGGTTTTTGGATCCAGATCTTAATGCTCCCTGGGGCACATATGGGGAAAGATGGTCCCTTAGGTAGATAGGTCCCTGACCATATAGGGCTTTAAAGGTTAATACCAGCACCTTGAACCATATCCGGTATGCTATAGGCGGCCAGTGCAGTGCTTTCAGGGCAGGCTGGATGTGTTCCCATATGGCAAGTCACAACAACAGCCTCGCTGATGCATTCTGCACCAGCTGCAGCTTCCGGATTTGGGAAAGGGCAGCCCCATATAGAGAGAATTACAGTAATCCAATCTTGAGGTGACCATTGCATGGATCACTGTTGCAAGGTCATTGCATTCAAGGAAGGGAACCAGCTGCTTGATCAGCCGTAGATGGTAAAAGGCAGATTTCGCAGTGGCTGCTACCTGGGCCTCCATCATCAGGGAGATGTCCAGGAGCAATCCCAGACTCCTAACCTCTGGCGCTGGCACCAACAGCACCCCATTGAGGGTCGGGAGAGGGATCCCTAACCTTGGACCACCCCGACTCAGGCAAAGGACCTCTGTCTTTGTCGGATTCAATTTCAGTCAGCTCAGTCTAAGCCAACCAGCCACAGCTTTCAATGCCAGGTCCAGATCTCCTGGACTAAAGTCTGACTGGCTGTCCAACAACAGATAGAGCTGGGTGTCATCAGCGTATTGGTGACAGCCCAGTTCATGTCTCCAGGCAATCTGGGCAAGGAGGTGCATATAGATATTAAACAACATTGGGAAAAGCACTGCTCCTTACAGCACTCCACAGACTACTGGGTGCCTTCTGGATAGCTGTTCCCCAACCGCCACCCTCTGTCCCCGACTCTGGAGAAACGAGGAGAGCCACTGCAAGGCAAACCCCTGAATCCCGGTATCGGCAAGGTGGTGGGTCAGTAGTTGGTGGTCAACCATGTCACATGCTGCTAACAGGTCTAACAATATCGATCCAGATACCACCGGAGATCGTTGACGATCTCCCTCAGTGCCCTTGCTGCCCATCCCAGCCAGCTTTAATTAGCCATGATGGGCACGGATCAAGGTTACAGGTGGTTGGGTGTGTTGTAAAATAGTCAAAAATTGTTTAATACTTAGACTATTAGATGGATCTTGCTCTATTGGAAAGAAGAGATTTCTTTGCCTTTTAAAATACTTTATTCTAAGGGAAAAGGGTTCACGGGATTACTACAAATCAACATAACACTAAGAGCTACATTTCTATGCTGCCTACAGACAAAACAAGCACACATGTAATGGAGAAATTCTCTCCTTCTTCTTGACCCCTAGAAAGGAAGTCACCTGAAACAAATGACCAATCTGCATCAAAGTAGAAGTTACTTTTCCCGGGCTAATTCCCCATTGGCTCAGTGCCAGGTATCCCTTCCAGGTCAGTCTAAACAATAGCAAACTAGGAATATAAATTAACCCCATAATGACTGAATCAGACCTTGTAAACACATACATTTCCAACAGGGTGAACCAATGAGAGTAATTTGTCAACCTCCTCTAGGTTGAGCGGACTGAAATAATCCAGAACTTCACCAGAAGACGAGCATGGAGCCTCAAGTTCTATTACTGTTTCAACTGTGGTGGGGAGGTCGTGGCGGAGCGACAAGACTTTGTCTGCGAAATAGCTCACAAAAACCTCACAGCCGATTTCCAATTCCTTATCATTTATTCTGCTCTATGGCAGAGTAGTAAGAGACCGAATTGTTTTAAATAATTGGGCTGGGCGAGAGCTCACAAACGCAATTGTGGCTGTATAGTCTTCTTTTTTCGCAGCCTTGACTGCCATCTCATAGGATCTCACAAACATTCTATAGGATGCTCTTGATGCTTCATCCTGAGCTTGCTGCCACTGTCTCTCTAGTCGTCTAAGCTCCCGCTTCATTAACCTCAGCTCCTGTGTATACCAGGGAGCGAGTTTTGAGCGGGGGTGCAGAGGATGCCAGGGTGTGATCTCGTCAATGGCTGCTGAGAGTCGGTTTTGCCAGTCCTTGACAAGCTCATCCAACAAGCCGCCAGGGGGCATCAGATTCCGCAGAGCCATTTGGAACTTCACCGGGTCCATTTGGCTCCACAGGTGAGCTAAAATACGCTTGCCGCCCAAACAGGGTCAGGGTGGCACGTTCACACAGGCCTTCAGAGCATGGTGGTCTGACCATGGAATGGCCGTAGCTGTAATCCCGTCCACTATAACCCCTGTCGCGAAGATCAAATCAAGCTCCTGTCTGGTGGAACGAGCTCCCAGAGCAGGTTCGGGCCCTGCGGGACCTGGCACAGTTCCGCAGGGCTTGCAAGACGGAGCTCTTCCGCCAGATCTGGAGGTGAGCCGGCCCTGGGCAGACGCCCAGACGCCTAGGTAACCAAAGAATGCATGCTGTCAGGTTAGGTTAATGAATGAACCCATCTTGGATTGAGAGAAATTTTTAACATCAAGAGCACCACACTTTACTTAATGATTGTTTTTATTGTGTAATGATTGATTTATGATGTTTTAACTGTTGTTATGGCAATTGCCTTTGTTGTAGCCGCCCTGAGCCTGCTGGGGAGGGCGGGGTATAAATCTAATAAATAAATAAATAAATAAATAAGTGTGTGCCCTGCTCAGTGAGTGGGATCCGTGACATATTGGTAGAGTCCTAGCGCTGCCATGGACGAGACCAGATCCATTGCCTGCGTGGAGGTCACGTCATCGGCATGGATATTGAAGTTACCCAGGACTAACAGTCTAGGGTGCTCCAAAGCCCAGCCTGATATGGCCTCCAGCAGGGATGGCAGGCTACTTGCCAGTGTGTTGGGCGAACAGTACACCAGCCAGAGAGCCAAACTCTCCCCGGCTTGCTTGTTTGATAAATGCTTTGAAACTTGGGCCAGACACCCATGGGCTTGGGGAGGAACTCTGCCTCATATATTATCCATTACTGTTTGTAAGGACTAATGTATAGTGAGGCAGTAACAAACAATAATGATCCAGTCTACTGGTATCTAAGACACCATCTACAAAAGATTAATATATTTGTGCATCAAATTTCCTTCCATTGAAAGCCAGCAGACTTAAACAAACAACATTGAATTTCACTAATGGACAGTGAAAATAAATCCTGGTGCTGTCTTATTCAAGTGCTATTATATGACATTTAAGAAAAAATACTAAAACAAACATGTAAATTTCTTTCACAGCGTAGAGCATGAGAAAGAAACTACTATCCTGCTGAGCAGGAAGAGGGCTAAGGCATTCGAACAGAAAGAAAATGATGACTGTAGTGTATTCCTTTCTGCCTCTGTACCACACCTGGCCACTAGAGTTTCCTTCCCTTTTCTCAGCTGAACAATTCAGCTCCCTCCATCATCAGCAAACTGTCTTGTTTTTTGACATACAAACATCTGCCTTTCAAGTCTAGTTACATAACTAGAAGTTTGAAAAAAATGGGTTAAAAACACGATTTCCCATCCAACTGTTCAAATTCAGTGGAACCAGTCCTGGTCACCATCTTTTTCTATTCCATCATGTTCTATTCCAGTGCCAAAGTTTCCAAACATGGCTTATAAGCCAAAGATGTAAGACAGATATTTTGTGTGGGAACTATAGGTAGCCTAAGGCTAATGAAGGGCAAGGACAATGTGAGGTGGTGCTCAGTATCATATATAGTTGATCTTTGCTTAAAGTTGGACAGGGGACAACCTTCCCTATTGATACTATTAGATCCTTCAGAATGCCTCTGACACAGTTGACAATTCTTATCCACCAGCTTAAATACAGAGTTGGTGTTTGTTTTGTTTTTTACTTCTAAAAACAATATCTTTTTTAAAAAACCAGAAAAAAGAAAAATGGGAAAGACTTTAAATCCAGTGACTAAATAAAGTTTAAAAAAGAAAAAATATATACATAAAGTAGAAACAAAAAAAAATACATGGTGGTGGATTAGATCTACACAAAAGTTTCTATAAACAGTTTCCAAATCTCTAAAAGTAAATCCATACACAATTGCTGTCTATTAGTCATGCATTCAATACAGCATTGATGTTAAGGGTGTAGCCCTTTGGTAGTTTCACTCTTTTCTTTCTGACCAGACAGAGTCTCCACTGGAAATGCAGAATCAACTTGGGGGGGGGGGTCCTTTGGAGTGCCACAGGGTTCTATTGTTTCACCCATGCTGAGATTTTTAAAATAAATAAACACATACACACACAAGTGCAGAATCGCAAGAAACTTGCAGGAGTGGCTTTCCCGTTCCCCCTCCTCTGCTTCTTCCCCTCTCCCCCTACTTCTCTCCCACTCTTTCTCCTTCCTGCCACCCCTTTTCTTACTCTCCCCCCATGCCTGTCCCTTTCTGCCCCTACCCCCATTACTCTGCCCTGCTACTCCCAGTCTTCCACCTACTTCCTCCCCTCCACAGCAGCAGTGGCAGTAGCCGCTCTCCAGGAATTGCAACAGATTGCTCAAATACAGAGATCAGTTCCTCTTAGTGTTGCCAGCTCCATGTTGGGGAATTCCAGGAGATTTGGGGGTGGAGCATTGGAAGGATGAGGTTTGAGCTTGGAAATGACCTCAGCAGCATACAATACCATAAACTCCACCCTTCAAAGCAGCCATTTTATCCAGGGGGACTGATCTCTGTCATCAGGAGATCTCCAGCCCTCACCTGGAGGTTGGCAACATTAGTTCCCCTGGAGGAAATGACTGCTTTGGAGGGTTGGGTCTATGGCATTATATCCCTCCCCACCTCAATCCCCACCATCCCCAGGCTCCACCCCTCAAATATCCAGGAATTTCCCAACCTGGAGATGGCATCCGTATCTCCTTCCCACCCAACAGCCAACCTCCCTTTTTTTGCCCCCTGTCTTCAGCTTTCTGTCTCCCTTCCCCTTGCAGCCTCTACTGGGGAAAACTATAGTCTTTCTCCAGAGTGGAGAGTAAAGCAGTTTACATTATTCTCTCCTCCTTTTTATTCACACAACAACCCTATGAGGTAGCACTTTATTATATTAGATGGTTTAGTTGGTTTTAAAATTGTTTAAATTGCAATTCATATGTTTTACTCTGTGTAAGCCGCCCTGAGCTGGCCTCAGCCGATAGGGCAGTGTATAAATCTGACAAATAAATAAATAAATAAGGTAGGTTAGGCTGAAAACGTGACGGGTACAGAATCACCCAATGAGCTTCCACAGCAAGATGGAGACCTAAACCATTATACTACACTGAGTTGTTTGGATTAAACTTCAGGTTGTTCTGCTTTATCTACCTGACCACAGCCTTAAAGTGTGTGTGTAAAATTCTCAACAGTCTCCTCTGCATATGGAAACTTATTTCTGCAAACAGAGGGCACACTCTCCCCCAAAAGGTTTTTCTACAGACTTAGTGGACTCCGTGGGTCTGCAAAAAAATCCAAAAAGTTAAAAAACAACCGTCAGGGAGGGTTGAATCCCCCCCAATACCTTTTGAAATGGCTTCCACAGGGATCTACTACAGGCCCCACTACATTGACAGTGAGAGACAGAGAAAGATGATGAGTTGGGGAAGAGGGCAGGAAGCAAAAGCATAACTGGATCTGGGACTGGGGAGGATTCCTCCTGCAGTATGAGTGGCTAAATAGCAGGGGATTTGGAGCCAGGCCTGAGACTAGGATTGTCTGCTCCAGGTTGGGAAATTCCTGGAGAATATGTGGTGAAGTTTGAAGAGTGCAGAGTTTGGGGAGGGGCCTCAGCAGGATATAATGCCATAGAGTCCACCCATTTTCTCCAGAGGAAGAGATCTCTTTTGTCTGGAGTTCAGTTGTAAGTCTGGGGGATCTCCATGTCCCACCTGGAGGCTGGCAAATGTAGGCCTAGCAGCACCCTCTGGGTGACTTGATAACACCTGATTTGCATGATTCAACTAGGCCTGGCTGCTTGCTACTGTTCAACAGCAGGAAGGCTAATATTGTAGAGGGACTGAATCCACTTGTCCTGGATGGAATGAAGTTGGCTTTTTCAGAGCAGGTTAAGAGCTTAGAGGTGCTCATGGACCCCACCTTGCTCTTTGAAAAGTGGGCTGGCATGGTGGCCAGGAATGCCTTCTAAAAGCTGCATCTGGTTAATCAACTTTCTCATTACCTAAAATCAGCCAATCTTGCCATGCTTTTGTAATCTCATGGTTGGATTACAGCAACATGCTCTTTGTGGGGCTGTCCATGAAGACAACCTGGAAATTAAAATTGGTTCAGAATGTAGCAGGATAACTATTTTCAGGGACAAGCCACTGGAAACCTATACTGCCCGTTTTGAAACAGCTACATTGGCTGCCATTCTGCCATTTCAAGTTCAATTCAAGGTGCTGTTTTTGATGTTCAAAGAACTTCATGACCTGGGGCCAACATATTTGAAGGACCATCTCTTTCCATGCATCCCTGTTCACCAACTACAGTCTTCAGGCTTTTTCCATCAAGGCTTCTGCTCTGTGGAATGGGCTCCCTGAAGAGGTGAGAAGGCCCTTTGCTTGGAGTTCTTGAGGAGGTGCTGCAAGTAGGGGTGTGCATTTTGAAATTCCCAAGCTGAAGATCTACACAGAAATTGATGGTTTGGGTTGTTACCATGATTTTCCATAATGGTAACGTAAGTCCAGGGCTCTTAGGTATTACGGACCTTCCCCAATCTGTTTTTGTTTTTTGTCTTCCGGTGCTGCTAGCTAGCTACAGCATGTTCCCATCTTTGAATCTACTTATTTCCAGGAAAATGGCAGGTAGAGAAAGGGTTGAATAACTTCCCACCTGGCTACCTCTTTCCCTAGCTCTCCCTTTGTCTGCAAGAGGGAAAATGCAAGACTGGGAACCCCCACTTTGTTTCCAGACACCTAGTTCTGCACTGGTAATAAAGGCAAGGTGACCTGAGTGAATACCTCGCTTGGGAAGTAGTGGTGATGGGCAGAATGTGGTGGTGTTGCCAGATGAATAGTGCCGGAGGCTGTCTCCCTGAAATCACCGAAGGGTATCTGCTATTTGAGACACCCGCTGTGTGCAAAAAACTAACCAGACCCAGGCCCATCTTTTTCAGCCCCAATGCCTGTGCTTGTACAGTTTCATGGAGTACTGCCTTTACATGAATATCCCAACAATATGAAACTAGGAGAAACACTTTTGTTTCAGATGTTACAGCATTTTAATTGAGAGCAGGCTGGTCCAAGGCAATGTCAACAACCATTTTTAATCCTTTTTTTTTTTTTACAGTTTGGAAGAAGAAAAGGGAGGTCAGTCAATTACGCTTTGAAACTGGTGCCAAATTGCAATCACTGACAAGTATAAATAAAGTTGGAGATGGTATCTGTTTTTCGGTGCTACAATCCTAAAACAAAACATTTATTAAATGGCAAATCTCTCTTTGTCCATTTTTGCTTTGAGACTTTGTTGGCATGCAGCACTTGATGCAAATGACATCAACGTACTAAAGAACACATTATGAAACAGTTATGCAGAAGCTAACTTTTGGCAGCCCATAAGGGGGACCCTTCTCCAGCTAAAATATGTTGAGGGAAAATACTTCAGAATTTTTTCCTGCCTTTGAAAATAGACATTTTTGTACAAATTCAAAACAGGATGCACAAAGTTCTTCCAAAAGAGCCAAAATTCTACCAGTTAAGTGGTCAGTTTGGAAGAAAAAGTGGGGAGGAATAAATATAGTCACATGTTCCCCCTGCTAAAATAGCTGATTGGTGACATTTTTAGCATTTTTGAAAGATGCATGTTAGCACTGACTATTGGGTTGAGGCAGGGAATATATTCAGGACTCATTTATACATATGATTCCTCACCTATGTGTACATAGTATCTCTAGCTAGATTAGGGCATAAATTTCCTATGTACTGCCAGCATTTTAATTTCTTTAGATTTGTCACCTTTAGAAAAAATATAATCCAGCCTTTTTAAATTGCCCATGTGTTTATTAGGTTCAGTAGCATACAAAAGACCTTTTCAGTCTGTTATACTGCCATGCATTATATGTATTGATCTCTGATATCTGAGTCTCCCATATGTTATGCAGAAAGCATACACAATGATGAATAATAAATGGTGAGCCACAGAGTTTTATAGAATGATTGACGCCCTTTACTGGTTGATGGTAGAGCTAATTGAGTAAGATTGGCTCTGGTGATTCTCTTGGGTTGTTTCTTTTTTAAATAGCTACCAGGGTTATGGCTATTTTACAGGCTTTAAAAAACCTCCTCTAAGTACAGCTCTTTGGGAGAAGATTGCTTCTCATTTTTTTTTCTTACAGTGTCTCTTACAGACCTGGCAAGCAGAAGATAATCCATGTAGCTGTACTGTTCAGTAATGCTGCTAGTAAATAATATAGCAAGGGTCTGCATTATAGCAGTCTTTATTTTATTCTGATTTACACATATATTACATTAACAAAATAAAAATCTTGTTAAATGCATTTCCTCCAAAGTTCTCTTAACACTAGTCTTATTGCAGCTGATCCCATACATTTACATCAGATGCTATGGTGTAATCTAAGGAGACATCCTAAACCAAACGAGTAACTAAACCAAAGGCAGATTGGCAAACTGGAAGACCTATGAGGAGTGAAGTGTTTAGACCCCATGTACCTATGGCAGATGGAGCCTCATAATCCCATTTGTGACTGACTACATGAACAAGGACAGATCAGAGAGTGCTCTTACTCAACCACCCAACCACATCTTCATTTAGCTGACGTTTACCCTCTTAAACTCCACTTTTGCTTCCCATTGCAGCCAAGCTGCCCTGATATAAGTATTCCCACAGTGAGAATATAAACCCTGTTCTCCTTTCTTCCATAATGACAGAATACCCTCTCCATTCAGAGATTGAGGAAATTTTAAAGATATCTAGTGCAGAAAGCAAAGGTAAGCACATGAATCACATTGAGAAACTCCTTGGGAATGGTCATCATAGCATGAGAAACCTGCTTTGAATGGAGCTCTATTCTGTACAGCGTGTACAGCTCTGCTTCTATCACTGACATTTATCACACGAAACTTGCTATGAACACACATTCTTAAATCCATGGTGGTGGCACAACTGATTTGGGAATTCCATCAAACTGAGACTACAATTGCACTAGTTGGCAATCTCTTGCCAGTTCATGATGATGTGTCATATGGACTACAGGAGAAAGAATATTTTATCATCAAAAACATAAGAAAACCCCACATAATCTAACAAGTTGAATACATGTAAAGTTGGTCTTGATCATGGGTTGCTTTCACACAGGTCTGGGAAAAGTCACCTCTGCAGCCTCCACACAACCCTTCCCCCTTTCCCTCTCTCATGCTAGGCTTCTCATGGCCTAGCAACTCTGTTCCTAGAGTCGGAAGCAATTGTGGAAGCAAACAAGGAGGAGTTCCTGGCTGATTCCACATGGGGACCCCCCCCCCACATACACACACCATGGAATGTCCCTACTGTTTCAAGAAGCATTCACATGGCATTGTTCTCACTTCAGTTACTTGGAGTGAGAACAATGTCAAGTGAATGCTTCTTGAAACAGTAGGGACATTCCATGGCCCAAGGTGAGGAGGGGAATCCCCATGTGGAATCAGCCTGGAACTCCTTGTATGCTTCCACAATTGGGGGTCCAAAGGAGAGATGCTAGGTGTTCTATTGGAATAGTATGTTATTCAACTACCCATTATTAAAAATGGGATGTGCTTTGATAATCTTTTGCTTGAAAATAAGTGACACTAGGCAACTATTCAAGTAGCTTGTCCAATTTATAAATGGACAAAGAGGGTACATACGTAATGTTTTTAGGGATAAACAGGCCAGTATTTAAGAAGCTCTAAGAGTCCTTTCACTCCATGTGTTCCCAGAACACTTTACTATTTCCAATTATCCTTGCCTTTCTTGAAACCAAGAAACAACAAATGAATAACAGATGTCAACTTCTATTGAAGGCTACTTACTGAATGTGAGCTGTTCTTGCTTATGGGAAACCCTTTTAGAAGGATTTCTTTTTTTCTTTCTGTTACCATGACAATATTTAGCCTAATCCCATGGCTTTTCTCCCATCTAAAGAACATTGTGTAGGCAAGTTATTATCATCAAAATGAATAGTGTTCACAGTTTGTAATTAATTTCTTTAAGATAACATTCCTTCTAAGTGTATATTGTGGAAATTATTTCATCCAGCCAGGCAATATGTGATATACACACAACTGCAGCTTTCTATGGGAGTGTCTTGACAATGCAAATTTATGCAGTGTTATTTGAATCTAAATACACTGAAATCAAATTACTTAACCTGGAGTAACTTTGTATAGAATAGCATTGTAAATGGACTTAATTTTGGCTGAGTTTTACCTACAGGTTTTAGAAACATGTCTCATGACCTTCATCTTGAAATGTGTGCAGGACCTTGTTTGGATCAATAGACAGGGCAATATATTGGATACCAGGTTGATGCACTAATGGCAATGTGCAAGTATGGTTCACATTGCTGCAAACCCCATCTTCGATTTGCTGGCCAGTTGTCTCTTTGATCATTATTAGATGTGAGGTGCTAGAAAGTACTTGAAAGGAGAGAAGTAAATTACTTGATCAAAATAGAATGGGGAGCTCTTTGACAGGAATGGGGGGAGGCAGAAAAGAAACAGGAGGTGACCAGTACCACTATCATCTACATTCTGCGGAATTCTGCTTTGTGGCAATTTTTTCCCTATTGCCAGCAGAGATGTAGGTTATTGCTTTCCTTTTGGCCTTTATTTAAACCATCGCACACTCTCTCTGCTCTTGGAATTAGTTGGCTGTCTCTGAACTCACTGCTGCTTTGTAGAGCTCAGACATTCAGCTTTAATGTGTTCCATGATGGCATCATTTTTGATCTAATGCTCACTTTGAATTTTAGTGGGTGGATAAAACAGGTTAAAAATTGCCAAGTGTTTTTTACTGTCATTCTTCAGGAAATTTATACTGCACAAGGATCTACTATTGAACAGAAACACACTAGACATATGAAGCAGAATATACCCATCAAACTATATCTGTGGATATATGGATAAACAATGGGAATAGCAGAACAGAAAAGCTCTCCCAAGGGATATTATGGGTATTTGTTTTAACAGAGACATGTTTTAATGGCCCTACACTGACAACTACTAAAATGGCATTCACTAAGGGATTCCACAAAATGGAATCCAAGATGAAGTGAAAGTCATTGGGAACTCTTTTATTTAATTGCTTTACATCCCAAAGAATTGCTTTACATACCCTAAAGAATAATTTGGAAGATAATGGCATCTGACTGGGGCTTGTAAAATCTGGATCAGACACACATTGAAAACAGAAATGTTTAAATTATTATTATTTTGAATAAATGCAGCATATGAGGATTAATTATAAAAGCCTAATTTATTGCTAATACTAATTAGTGCTTAATCCTAATTGGTTTCAAAAACAGGAGTCAATATCAGTTTAATGAGTTCTTGGACACATAGTTTAATAACAATGTGAAAGGGGCCGGCAGCTGAATTTGTACCTGCAATGCACAGATGGCAGTCTCAGCCCTGCTTCTTGGCCACCGAGTGCAGAAATAGCATTAAAATGTGCAAGCAAAGAGTGATAAGATTAAAAAGTAGCTTTGTATGTGCTCAGAGGAAACAGTGGATACTGAAAATCTGGGAGTCCATTTGAAAGGCAAAATTTATATGAGTACTAGGAATAAGGTCTGTTGTGGAAATAAATACAACGAGCTCTAGAAAGGGGCTCTGTGAGAGTGCCCTGGCCTTGGGCACTCAGTGCCAATTTGCTGTGGCGACCTCAGCAGGGTATAATGACACAGAGTCCACCATTTTCTCCAAGGGAACTGATCTCTGCCATCTAAAGAGCAGTTGTAATTTTGCGTGATCTCCATCCCTCCCCTGGAGACTGGCAACAATGGTTCCCCATGAGGAAATGGCTGGTTTGGAGAGTAGAGTCTATGACATTGTACCTGTCTGAGGTCCCACCCCTCCTCAAACCTCTCCCTCTCCAGGCTCTACCCCTCAAATCTCCAGGAATGTCCCAACCTGGTGATGGCAACCCAATCTCCCTCCCAGCCAACCATCAACCTACCATTATCTGCCCCCTGGCTTCAGCTTTCCATCTATTCCCCCTCCCTCCTAGAGAGCAGTTGTAATTCTGAGTGATCTCCAGCCCCCACCTGGAGATTGGCAACAATGGTTCCCCATGAGGGAATGGCTGGCTTGGAGGGTGGAGTCTATGGAATTGTACCTGTCTGAGGTCCCACCATTCCTCAAACCTCACCCTCTACAGGTTCCATCCCTCAAATCTCCAGGAATTTCCCACCTGGAGTTGGCAACCCTATCAGGACTGGGCCCAATGAGTTTTCTCCCAAAGGCCAACACAGGTGTGGAAAGGGCCTTTTACTGACAGAACCTGGATGCCTAGCAACAGTCACTGAGGAGAAAGCACAGTTGCCACCTTTGATTAGGGAAATACCTGGAGATTTGGGGGGTGGATCCTGTGGAGGTCAGCATTGGGGTGTGTGTGGAAGGACTCAGCAGGGGATAATGCCATAGGGTCTACCCTCCAAAGCAGCCATTTTCTCCATAATCTGGAGATCAATTGTAACAGTGGGAGATCTCCAAGTGTCACCTGGAGATTGGCAACCCTAGAGGAAACTCAGCCGCACAGCAGGGGGTTGAAGAGACTGTTTTGATGGTCACTGGGCCACCTCATTAGCCAGCCAGCCATGGTGGACCCAAAAAGAAGTGAGAGGTGTGTTAAAATTATTCTGACAGGAAAGTGGCCAAGCCGGGGGGG